>NW_028270175.1:36827913-37155691 GCF_037043375.1 Chiloscyllium plagiosum | reverse complement strand
TACATGTTCTTCCTTACATAGGAGACATTTTAGGATCTGAGAGATGTAGGAAGGATACTATAAGAGGATTTAGAAGAGATTTACCAGGATAGTGCTGGGTATGGAAGGTTTGAGTTATAAAGAAAGGCTGGATAGGCTGGGACATTTTTCGCTGGAGTGTCAGAGGTTGAGAGGTATCGTTATAGAAGTTTATAAAATAATGAGAGGTACTGATAGAGATAATGGCAGTTGTCCTTTCCCTCGGATGGGGATTTCAGGACTGGAGACACATTCTTATGGTGAGAGCAGCGAGATTTATAAAAGACATGAGAGGTACATTTTTTACGTCAAGGGTGGTTCACATATGGAATGAACTTCCTGAGGAAGTGGTAGATGTGGGTACAATTACAGCATTTAAAAGACACTTGGGTAAGGACATGAATAGGAAAGGTTTGGAGGGATATACACTGAGTACAGGCAGGTAGGACTAGTTTAGTTTGGGATTATGTTCAGCATGCACTGGTTGGACCAAAAGGTCTATTTCTCTGCTGTATTCCTCTATGACTAGGGTTTCCTTCAAAATCTCATCTGAAGGACAGCTCCTATGACAGTGCAGCACTCACTCATTCAGTACCAGACGTTGAAAACCCGAGGCTGAGAAATATCACAGAAAGGGAAATGGAATGATTTGATACGGGAATGTAGGAGCGTATATTGAGGAACATTAGGATGGAAAGTCATGGATTGGGTGTCTATGCTACATCCTCTCTCCACGCCTGATTTATGGAAATATTCAAGGGCATGGAGTCATCCTTGTGGACCCTTCCCCCAAATATACAGGACTAACCTTGTTCAGTGTGTCATTGCTAACAAGACAGAATGATGATATTGGTGCTTTTTCCTTCACTCAGTTGCCTACATTAGAATAGTGGCCTAAAATATTTCCTGGGTCATTAACAAAGAAAGAGGGCAGTATTGGATTGACTAGTGATTCCACCCGATATTTAATTCTATGCAAAGAATGACATGAGACTAGATACTGTATTTAACAGGTAAGGAACTATCTGCCAACTCTGCTGAAGATGTTTTTCGACCTGGCGTATTTCGACCTGGCACATTTCACACCAGTGGCTTTTTCAGAAACCTGACGAGCTCAGAGTGATCCTCTCAGCTGTTGCTATGGGGCTCAGTCACAAATGTTCAATCAGGGCTGGAGGAAAGCTTCACTGAAATCCCAATTTCATTTCTTGGAGCTCGTAAATTACAATTGGCCAACATAAATTATCCCAGATGTATTCCCTTGTCACTAACATATTGACTCTAAGCAGTTTGCATTGTGCTGATGAATGGAATCATTTAGAAGGGCACTGGTTATATTTCTAATGGCTTGTCTCCTTGATTCCAGACCCCTGTAACTATTGATTCACATTATGAATAAGTCCTTTGCTCAATTTGTCTAAATCAGACACAAGAGATGAATCGTATGATCAGTAATTAAAGCTGTCTTCTGCAAGAGATCCATGGGTTATGTTGCAGTAATCAATGAAATAAACCTCATGTGTCATTAACTTTATTAACAATGATACTGTCTCATTTCTTTTCATTCATTTGTGGAACGTGAGCACGTTGCTGGCTAGCCAGCATCTATTGTCCGTCCCTAGCTGTCCTTGTGAAGGTGCTGGTTAGCTGCCTTCTTAAACTGCTGCAGTCTATCCACTGTCCACAATGTCGTCCGGGAGGAAATTCCAGGATTGTGACCCAGCAACAGTGAAGGAGCGGTGATGTATGAGTGGCTTGGAGGGGAATTGCAACTGGTGGTGTTTCCTTGCATCTGCTGCCCTTGTCCTTCTAGATAGAAGTGGCCGTGGTTTTGGAAAGTGCTGTCTGACGATCTGCAGAATATCTTGTAAGATAGTACACACTGTAGCGAGTGAGTGTCAGTGGTGGCGAGAGTGGACATTTGTGGATGTGGTGCCAATCAAGTAGGCTGCTTTGTCTTAGATAGTGTCAAGTTTCTTTCGTGCTGTTGGAGCTGCCAATGTCCAGGCAAGAGGAGAGTATTCCATCATACTCCAGACTCCGCTTTTATAGATGGTGGACAGATTTTAGGGAGTCAGGAGAGGAGTTACTTGCTGCAATACTCGTAAGTCTATAACCTGTTCTGTAGCCATTGTATTTATATGGTGAGTCCAGTTGAGTTTCAGCTCAATGGTAACCCCAAGGATGTTGATAGTGAGGCACTCAGTCATGGTAACAGCATTGAATGTCAAGGGGTGGTGTTCAATTGTCTCTTATTGGAAGTGGACATTGCCTGACATTTGTGTGGGGTGAATGTTACTTGCCACTTGTCAGTCCAAGCCTCGATATTGTCCAGATCTCATTGCATTTGAACATGGACTACTTTGGTATCTGCCAACTGCACATGGTGCTGGAATATTGTGCAATCATCAGCGAAAATCCCCATCTCTGACCTCATTGTGGGGGGGAAGGTCATTGATGAAGCAGCTGAAGATGGTTGGGCTGAGGACACTACCCTGAGGAACTCCTGCAGAGATGTACTGGAGCTGAAATGACTGACCTCCAACAACCACGACTATCTTCCTACCTGCCAGGTATGGCGCCAACCAGCAGAGAGTTTGCCCCTTGATACTCATTGATGCCAATTTTGCCAGGGTTCCTTGATGCTACACTCAGTCGAATTTAAAATTGATGCAAATAAAGGAGAGGCACAATGGGGTCATCAAGTCATAGAGTTGTACAGAACGGAAACAAACCCTTTGGTCCAACTTGTCTGTGCCAACCAGATGCCCTAAACTGATCTTGAACCCTTTTGCCAGCACTTGGCCCATGTCCCTCTAAACCCTTCCTACTCATATACCCATTCAGATGCCTTTTAAATGTTATAATTGTACCCACCTCCAATGCTTCCTTTTGATGGCTCATTCCATGTGCACACCACTCTTTGTGTGAAAACGTTATCCCTCAGGTTGCTTTTATATCTTTCCCATCTCCCCTTCAGCCGATGCCCTCTCGCTATGGACTCCCTTACGCTGGGAAAAAGACCTTGACTATTCACTCTATCCATGTCCCTTGTAGTTTTATAACCCTCTATGATGTCACTTGTCAGTGTCCTACACTCCATAGAGTTTTAGAGGTGTCTATATGGATCCCCCCCATACCCCTACAAACTCCCATAATTACAATCCCAACTGATCCAATGTCTCCCCACACGTCAGTCCTGCTATCCCAGGATCTAATCTGATGTTGAAAAGCCTTACTTAGTGATAAGGAACAGCCAGCCTCAGGGATAGTGTATGTGCAAACACCCATAACCTATGATAATCCAGACTGATAGTTCAGCCTGGGTTAGAAAGTGTGGTGCTGGAAAAGCACAGACGGTCAGGCAGCATCCGAGGAGCAGGACAGTCCAGTTCCCAGCATGAGCTCATCATCAGGATTCTCCTGCTCCTCAGATGCTGCCTGACCTGCTGTGCTTTTCCAGCACCGCACCCTTGACTCTGAACTCCAGCATATGCAGTCCTCACTTTCTCCTCCCTGATATTTCAGTCCGAAGGTAGCAGAATCAGGATAAAGCAGAAGCAAATTTGCCCCTCTTTCTCTCTCTCTCTTTCTCTCTCATTCTCCAATTGGTTTGCCCTCTCTCCCTGTTGCCTCTTTCACACCAACCCTCTTGCACAATCTACCGAAAGAACTGAGGATGCTGGAAATCAGAAACCAAAACAGAGATTGCTGGGAAAGCTCAGAGGTTTGGCAGCATCTGTGCAGAGAGAAAGCAGAGTTAACATTTCGGGTCCAGTGACCTTTCTTCAGTTCCGCTGAGTTTGGGTCGCTGGATCCGAAACGTTAACTCTGCTTTCTCTCTGTACAGACCTGCTGAGTTTTTCCACCAGGTGCGGATAAGTTGGGCCGCAGGACCTGCTTTTGTGCTGTATGATGTGTGCAATCTTCCTTGTTGGGAGACTCGCTGCGTTAAAATGGTTTTCTGTCTCCTTTACATTTTAGACAAAAGAAACTGTTCTTAGATTGATTTAACTCCCGCACTGAAGAAACATTCGAGTCATTTCCACCATAAGCAGCCGGAATTTGTGATCAACTCCACAAAATAATCAATGCTTTCTGTCCCTCCCTTTGGCTGGTGTGGATGTAACACCGTCACTGTACAACTGAAAGCAGGATTCTTCTTTACACTTTACAACTTAATATTGAGTCAAACACCTTCAAGTTGTTTACCAACTCTCATTCCTTCCCTTTCTTTTCACTTCATCTGCTACATTTCTGTTATCATGTCCTCTATCCCCCTACCCCACCCCTGGCAGCTAGACACACTATTGATCTTCCACTCTCACATTCCAATCACTTAATCGGTACAATCAATATCCTTTCTCCCCCACCACTCCAACCACCCCACCCTCACTATGGCATAAATGCTGCCCCTTCCACATTTCACTTCAGCTCTGATGACGGGCCATCTACACTCACAACATTAGCTTGCTCTCGCTCCGTGGATGCTGCCTGACCCACTGTGAGCTCCAGCATTTGTTGTTTTCAATTTTTTTCTTAACAGATGCTGCTTGGTAGATTTATTTTTCATACAATGTCCTGCTAGGTCATGATTTGGGGAAGTCGGTGTTGGACTGGGGTGGACAAAGTTAAATATCACACAACACCAGGTTAGGGTCCAACAGGTTTAATTGGAAGCACTAACTTTCGGAGCGACGCTCCTTCATCAGGTCATTGTGGAGTGCACAATTGTAAGACACAGAATTTATAGCAAAAGTTTACAGTGTGATTTGTAACAGAAATTATACATTGAAAAATACCTTGATTGTTTGTTAAGTCTCTCATCTGTTAGAATGACCATGATAGTTTCACTTCTTTCATATATAAATCACAAAACTTTTTTTAAAAGTTACATTCTCAGGTTAACTGTAACAATTGGTGTCAGTGCAGATAAGATGTTGAGATGTTGAAGATGTTAGTCCCCTATTCCCTGTCTGCGCCATAATGTTTAAACTGATTCTAATCTAAAAAGTGAGTTAACAGAGTCTTACATAGATTCATGCAGTTTTTGAGCAAAGTATAATGTAACTCTGCAAGTACAAATTCATCCCACAAACTTATATGCGTACATGTGCGTGTGGGTTTTTGTGTGTGTGTGTGTGTGTGTCTGGGGTGAGGGGTTGTGTGTGTATAATTTTCAATGTATAATTTCAGTTATATCACACTGTAAACTCTTGCTATAAACTCTGTGCCTTACAATCTTATACTTCACAACCACCTGATGAAGGAGCAGCGCTTCGAAAGCTAGTGCTTCCAATTAAACCTGTTGGACTAAAACCTGGTGTTATGTGATTTTTAACCTTCTAGGTCAAGTAATCACATAACAGTTAAGATGCACATTATACAAAATATTATTTAGAGTAACATTGATGCTTAAGGAAAGAAAAACTTCAGGTTTGTCTCCGAGACAGTGAGCTATTAGCAAGTGTTGATACTTACTGCAAATAGAAAATGATTCAATGATATAAACTTGATATCAATTTAAAGCAGTTCTCATCTGTGTATTCTCTTCCATGTCACAATACAGTACAAATAAAAGGATCCTGGGAGACAGCACCCACAGACAGAGCAGGCCTTCCTGATGTATATTGACCTAAGCCTATCATTTGAAGTGCAGGCAGCATATCAACACTGTGTTGCTTGCACAATATAATGATGAACATTGGCAGTCAGCACTAACTGAGCTGTACACAGGCTGTCCCACAGCAGGGAGCCCGAAACTCTAACTTTCTTGTATCATTTGAAGTAAGGCTGCACGTTGTGAGGATCATTGGGCGGCACGGTGGCACAGTGGTTAGCACTGCTGCCTCACAGCGCCAGATACCTGGGCTTAATTCCCGCCTCAGGCGACTGACTGTGTGGAGTTTGCACGTTCTCCCCGTGTCTGCGTGGGTTTCCTCCGGGTGCTCTGGTTTCCTCCCACAGTCCAAAGATGTGCAGGGCTAGGTGAATTGGCCATACTAAATTGCCCGTAGTGTTAGGTAAGGGGTAAATGTAGGGGTATGGGCGGGTCAGTGTGGACTTGTTGGGCCGAAGGGCCTGTTTCCACACTGTAATGTAATCTAATCACTGCTGGAATGTGCAGCAGGGGAAGACATCCTGAGGAACAGGGAGAAATGACACAACATTACAGGGGGCAGGAACCCTGAGGTTTTCCGACACTACGCTGGAAGACTTTGCTGACAGAGTAAGCTCAAATTGCCCTGGCGAAGGTAATGGTGAGCTGCTGTCTTCAGTCACTGCAGTCCATGTTGTATAGGGACACCCACAATGCTGTTAGGGAGGGAGTTCCAGGACTTTGAGCCAGCAACACGAAAGGAATGATGATATATTTCCAAGTTGGGAAACATAGACATAGAAAATAGGTGGAGGAATAGGCCATTCGGCCTGTCGAGCCTGCACCATCATTCAATATGATCATGGCTGACCATGCAATCGCCATATCCCACTCCCACTTTCTCCCCATATTCCTTGATCCCTTTAGCCCCAAGGGCCATGTCCAGCTCCCTCTTGAATGTATCTAATGAACTGGCCCCATCAGCTTCCTGTGGGAGAGAATTCCACAGGTTCATAACTCTCAGAGTGAAGAAATTCTTACACATTTCAGTCCTGAATGGCTTCTCCCTTATTTTAGACTGTTACCCCCTAGTTCTGGACTTCCCTAACAATGGGAACATTCTTCCCACATCTAGCCTGTCCAATACCATCAAGATTTTGTATGTTTCTATAAGACGCCCCCCCCCCACCCCCCACTCCACCTCAGAGTTCTAAATTCCAGTGAATACAAGCCCAGATGATCCAATCTTACTTCATATGTCAGTCCTGCCATCCCAGGAATCAGTTTGGTAAGCCTTCGCTAGATTCCCTCAAGAATGTACTAGAGTAAACATCTTGTGAAAAGTTGGAACAATAGAAGCAGCCCGAATGAGTGTGATCAAACTCCCGCAGAACCAGAGTTTTTAGTTGCACCTTTCAGCAGTTGCAGTTGGGGCAGTGAAGAAGTGGAAACTTTCTTTTGTCCTCCTCTGGGTTACAACCAAAAGCTGGGGGATTCTTTTCCTGGGCTATTGGAGTTGCATGTGAGACTACCTGTGTTCTGAATTTGCATTTTGCTAAGGGTGTGATTATGTGATGCTAGTATATTGGAACAGTTATAGTGACTGTATCTATTATTCTGTTACATTTTCCAATAGAGTTGAGTTATTCCAGTTCTTTCTTTTGTTGCACTTTAACTATACTGTTTGAATAAATTGTGTTTTGCTTTAAAACCAGTAGTTTGACCAATTGAATTGCATCTGGAATTCAACATTTTACATTTACCTTTAAAAATAAGAAACACTTAGGACCGAGGCTATCTTCTGACTATTTTGAGAGG
Organism: Chiloscyllium plagiosum; assembly: GCF_037043375.1. Classification (NCBI taxonomy): domain Eukaryota; kingdom Metazoa; phylum Chordata; class Chondrichthyes; order Orectolobiformes; family Hemiscylliidae; genus Chiloscyllium; species Chiloscyllium plagiosum. Next base: position 37,148,256 of record NW_028270175.1, on the reverse strand, counting down.
GTTTGGTCTGGTCCATAACAGTACATTGGTTGTAGAAACTCTGCACTAAGTAATAAGTATCTTAGTGGCGTGGTATATTGTGTCCTTCTGATCAACATCAAAGCCAAAACGCTGGCAAACATCGCTGACAAATGCCATGTCTGAACAAATGAAAGTCAGGGTTTACTTTGTACACTTGCTCTTCCAGAGATCAATGGATGAATGACAGCAACTTAATTGACATTTATCAAAAGAGCTATAGAAAAGGGCACAGTCGTAATCTGACTGGGTGATAAGTGTAGGAATTGAGGTAGAGTTGTTCCTGAACGTGCTAATTAACCAATGAAGGGAGTAGGAAGGGCATTGCTTGTCATTGGCCACTCGGGTGTTTCCTTTCTTCCTGGTGGTGAAAATTGAATAAAGATTTGTGCACCTTGTGTCTTTTACTGTGTCTCACACCTGCGCACACACACACACACACAACATGGGTGCTGGGGAAAATATAGCATGACCACAGTTAGGCGGTAGTGTGGGGGTTTCAAAAGAAAAGAGAAAAAAAAGAAAAAAAAATAACCAGGAGATTGAGAACCTCCTTAGTTTAGGGGACTGTTTCTATGCTGGTTGGGTTACAGGCAGAGGTAAAAACTGCAGATGCTGGAAACCAGATTCTGGATTAGTGGCGCTGGAAGAGCACAGCAGTTCAGGCAGCATCCGAGGAGCAGGCAGTGTGGTTACTGCTGCTGTTGGTTTCTTCTTTTTTTGGGGGGGTGGGGGGTGGAGAACCTGATTGCTGAACTGGCTGAATTATTTAGCCAGTTTGTTAACTGGTATTTCTTCAGTGAGGACTGATAAAAAGGAAGTAGGAAATGCTAGCTTGTCTCCCAGCTGCTGACATTATGGAAATTTAAATATCTGCTGTTACACAGTTATATCCTTTTGATTTTTAATTCAGCCCCCCCCCCCCCATAAATAAAAATGGTTGAGGAAGACTATTTGATCCTTGCGATACCCTCATGGGATGCAGGCACCTTTTAAATCATCCCCAGTGTTTATCCTCAGCTACCCTACCCTATCTAAAAGCCTAGTTGTGCGAGGTTCGATGAAATTCTCCCGGTACAATTGGTTCCAAGGGTGTTATATTTAACTGTTAGCAAAGTTCAGTTCTGCCCAGCAATGAGAGGCGACTTTTAGCAGGTGTTTTGCTCGGTCACTCAGCACAGTTCAAGTGTCAATGACGAGAACGTCAAAGGTTCCATGTATTTCAGGAAAGAGAGTTAGAATCCTTGTTCAGAGTGCTACATGTATTTGTACTTCTGGCAAGGCAACTGAACTGCTCAGATTCAGTGTAGGGCACTCGGTGAGGTGTCAGACATGGTTAGATGGCTCTCTTCTGTTAGAATTCGGGGTGAAGATCTAGGAAGTAGTCGTCATGATTTGGAGGTGCCGGTGTTGGATTGGGGTGCACAAAGTTAAAAATCACACAACACCAAGTTATAGTCCAAGAGGGTTATTTGGAGTCCCCTGTCTCTCACATTTTGTCTACTTTGAAAATAAACATTATTGGCCACCAAACAGATTGTAACACAAAAATGCTGATCTGTGATTGTAACAGAACCTGGAATTGCAAACACCTAAAATGAGCCCCAAAATTATCATGATTCTCCACAATCACTTGATGAAGGAGCTTTCAAATAAACCTGTTGGATGGTAATCTGGTGTTGTGTGATTTTGAACTTTGCACACCCAAATTTGTGTTCCCTTGCTCTCTTTGCTGTGCTAAAGTGGCTTAATTTGAAGTAATGTTCAGTCGATATTCAGGAAATCTAGACTTTTCAAGACAGAACTTTAATGCTCGTTTGTCAAGAAGGTTACAGAATGGAATTGAATCTTTCATTCCATGGTAGAAGAAAACAGTAAAGATAACCAGATGACCCAAGCACTGCTCTCTCATTAGAGAGAGATTAGGTTAGATTAGATTCCCTACAGTGTGGAAACTGGCCATCCACCCAAGAAGTCCACACCGACCCTCCAAAGAGTAAACCATCCAGATCCATTTGGTTTAACGGGAGGGTCACCACATCTTGGGTGAGGGGAAAGGTTGAGAAGGAGACTACTTCACAGAAACCACAGCCGGTGTGGGGATTGAACCCACACTGCATCACAAACCAGTTATCCAGCCAACTAAACCAATCAACCCCCAAAACAACATGGTATGGACAACTTGAGCAATATCATAACACTGGGAAATTAGGGATTGACAAGCCCTGGAAAGGGACGATGGAATATCTGTTTACACCAAAATGGGCTGCATGCAATTGTGCAGAATCAGTAACAGAGGACGTATCAATGAGTCTGGCCATGGTCATCTACAAGACCTGAGTCTTGATAGCAAAGAACAATGTAAACAGATACAGAAATGAGATTAAGGCCTGACAAGTGAAAAAGAGTTCTTTACTGCTAGAGCAGGCTTGTCTAAAACATTCCCCACACAATGGAATGTGCCCCCTGAAGGCTCTTTATGTGCCATTATGCACATTTCAAATCCTGGTATGAAGATGTGGAAGATTCTGCAAGGAACTGCTCGTCCAATCATAGGGCAATTCTCTCCTGCCTTTACCCAGTGAACCTATTAGTAGCTGAGCATGGAAGAGAAACACCTCTGATTGGTGGAGCAGTGGGCCATGTGAACAGTCCTGCCTTTATTCAGCCTGGATTGAGGGAATGGAGGTGAATGTGTGGTTGTTTGTTCATTGATTAGGAGAGAGAAAGAGATTGGAAGGGCAAGTGTGTGTGCGTATGCATGTGCATGTAAAGGCATGTCCATATGTGCCTGTGTGTGAATGCATATGTGCATGTGAGTAGGCATGTGTTAGTGAGTTTTGAGAAGATTCATAGCTCAGGTTGAGGTTTTGGATATAGGTTTGCTCACTGAGCTGGAAGGTTCATTTCCAGACATTTCGTTATCCTGCTAGGTAACATCTTCAGTGGGCCTCAGGCGAAGCAATACTAAATATTCCTGCTTTCTATTTATCGGTTTGGGTTTCTTTGGGTTGATGATGTCATTTCCTGTGGTGATGTTATTTCCTGTGCTGTGTATGTGCCTATGTGTGTGTGTATTTGTGTGTGCATGTCTGTGTGAGTAATAGAAGGGTGGAGGGATGCCAGTATGTGTTGCGAAAGTGTTGGGATTGAGAGGGAGAGCTTGTGTTGACATTGAGACTGAGTGAGTCAGAAAGACAATACTAATTGGATTGAAATGCAATTGTGTGCAGTTGTCCCTCCTGGTCTGCTGTTGTCATGTGACCTGGACCACAAGGCACACTTGCTGTCAGCATTTCAATAAAAGAAAACGCTGTTCTGATCGGTCTGCTGTCTTGTGAGAAAAAAGCAGGGAGTCAGAAGTGAAGCTGAGACTGAGAATAGAAGAGCTATACAAAAGGATAGCTCCTGACAGAGGGACACCAGAATGGTTAAAGCTGTTGAAGCTACCTCAAGCAAGTGAAATAAACCAAAAAAAGGAATAAGGAATCAGACCACAGCTGAAACACTGGGCAAAAAAAGACAGTAGCTGAAGTTGTTCCTTCCCCAGCGCTGTTCAAAACTCCAGGTGATGTGGAGCAAAGCTGGCAGGTTTCTCCTCCATGACAACAAATGTATCAATGAGCAAGTATAAAGGCTGTGCCTTTAATTAAGGATTGAAGTCAGAAAAGAATTGTTTGAAAAAAACAAGAATTGCTGGAGGACCACTTCATGTTTTTGAAAGCAAGTAACCAGGCCCTCATTGGAGGCATTGTTTGCCTGTGCAGCTTATCTGGTTCCAGCAATAGTTGGAGTGCAGTTCCCAGGGTGAGTTGGAGCAGAAGGGGTGTGTACAAATAAAGGTTCAGTTGGTAACTAGTAGTTGATTGGTCTGTCAAGTAGCAACCAGTTATCAATGACAAATTCATCCGACATAGCAACAACTCAGTGATTGGTTCTCGGTTAGCTAAACAAGATAATAATCAGCCTTCATATCTTAACCAGCTCAGGAATTCTCTTTGTTCCCTGCAGTAAAAATTACTTCAAGCCTGAAGAAAACTAGTTTGATTTTCTTACAGCAAACGTCATAAGCCAGAGACCTTTATATAAATGTGAACCAGTCACCCAGTGCCTCTTGAAAACCAAAGTGAAAGCATCTGGAGAAGAAAGAGCAAGAAGCAGAGTTGTGATCAGCACAAGAATCATCCCAGCAAACCATGCAGACAAAGCCCATTGAACTGTCTTCCCTGTCTCTCCATAGCACCAGCTATTTTTTTCCTGCATTGTGTGTGTGTGCATGTGTGCTAATGTGTGTGTGTGTGTGTGTGTGTCTGTGTGTGTGTCTGTGTGTGTGTGTGTGTGTGAGAGAGAGAGAGAGAGACTGTATAAGTGTGTGTGTGTAAGGAGGAATTCATAAGGGAGTTAGTGTTTTAATTCATACTGTTAGATGCCAATGGTTCATAACTGTTTACCTGAAGCTAGAGTCTATTTGTAGTTTGTAATTCATAGTGATTCAAGTTAAGTACAGAAACCTGGTAAAACTCTGTCAACCTGGGTCTAAAAAGCAGGCAAATTGGGGAACGTTGTGTACTTCAATAGAATCTTTAATTTCTGTGATGACTTTGGGAATAGTGGGTTTTGACTTGCAGTGAGCAGCCCAACTGAAACATTACACAAACAAGAGAAAGGAAACATCACTATCCTATTGTGAGCATTAGGAAAAGATGTTCCTAATATTCCCACTGCTCCCCCGAATCTCTTGAAGAACAAAAAAAACCCAACAAATATTTTGAAGTCTTGAAGGTATACTTGGAACCCCAATGAATATAACTCATAAAAGGTATGTGTTCATTGTTTGAGTTTAAGATGAAAAGCTGTCCTGTGATCAATATGAAACCACATTAACTCAGACCACAGAACCTTCTGCATTTGCAGAACTTAAAGATGACCTAATTGAGAGTGGTTTGTAGTAGACATAACGATCCTGCAATGAGAGTACATCTATAGAGAGAAAAGAAGCTCACTTTCAGGAAAACAGGTGATGTGTCGAAGTTCTGAGGGTTTAAACTTGAAGCTGGAGCACAACAGACCAAGTTATGCTGATGGATAATCCATGTCCAAAGGTCAGAACTATCATAAACAAAGAACAAGACTGAAATATCACGGAAGACATCATGCAAAGGAGAGGAAGTCACATCCAGCCTGGGAAAGCATTGTTTTCATTACAAGAAACTCTGGATGCCACAAGGAAGCACAACAAGTGGATGTAGATGGCTGCTATTGTGATTTCAGCAAAACAAAAACTCCAATAAATCACTCCACACTATATAACAAGTTAGATCAGGCATGTCTGTAGGTGAGACATGGTTTGTGGCTGTTTGAATGACAACTGCAGCAGGTCAACATAAAGTTTCCGAGAGCTCATCTATCCAGGATATCAATACAAATGGAATAATGTTGTGTACACAACAAGAGAGAGTGCCTGTCCATTGGCTTTCTTTGTGAACATTTTCTTCAATACCCAACTGGAAGTGACAAAGTGATAGTTGAGTTCGACCATAAGCCACTGAAAACTATTTTGTTCAAGCTGCTAAAACCTGCTCCAAAGTATCTTCAAAGAACATTATTCCTCTTACAAAGGAACCATGTGGATGGGACATACAAGCAAAAGACACGGGTGTACATTGCAGCCATGCTGTCAACAACAGCACTCCGAATGCAGAGAGTAAAGGATCCTTCAATACGTTTGGTCGATTCAACACGAAGCAGCAGCTCATCATGCTCTGGAAATCATTAAGCTGGCAGAGACACTGGATATAACAGATACCAGCAACTTATCCAACTCCCTGAAAGTTGCACCAAGTTTTGAAGAAAGGATGGCTTGAAGGCTGCCAGGACACACCTGATGCTATAAGGGCAAATCAGGCAGATAGAGATGAACTGACAGCCCACCGTGGCATATTGTACAGTAAACAACTGCACCCACACACACCATAAAGAGAGCAACATGAATTGAACACTGTGTATGACATGCTTATGCAGAGGCTGCAGAGAAAGTTAAACTGCTAATGCATAAACACAAGCATGGGTAACCTGGGGAATTGATAACGTACATGACAATATGCAAGTCTTTGGGTTTTTTTGTTGACATAAAAGGGGGAGGTTTGCATTGAAATGCAAACACACTAAATATCACTTTCTAGTCTGTCATAGTCACATGACAGCTATCATGAGGCAGCCATCTTGGAGGCAGCTTCAAAGAAGAGAGCATCCACCTGACACAGCATTCATCTTTACCCACTTACACCTCATTCAAAAAAAACTTATCCCACAAAGCAAGGATGAGCTGGGAGGAAAACCAAGGCTGAAAGGTAACCTGCTTCCAACAACAGCACGCGGCGCAGTGGTAGTGTCTCTCCTACTAGTGCAGGAGTCCCTGGGTTTAAGACCAACTTGCTCCAGAGCTGTGTCAATGAACAGTTTGATGAAAAATGTTGTTGAAGCAGTGTTCAAGATTTCTTCAGCAGTAAACAAGGCCAACTGGTCATCATAGCCCTGGTTCTCCTTTCCTTCCCCGATGATCAGGACTGGGGCATTGATCTGTCTCTTTCCAGCTGTGCTTCTTAACTGCAAAGATTAGAGGATTTATCAATCCATTCTGCAGCTTGGCACTTTTCCATTGTCATTTTTATTAATTACTCGTTGATTCGAACGATCAATTTATCGCTTTGAAATTTACTTTTGTCTTTTTGCCAAAATGTGCTGAAAGGCCCCCGAGTGAAGGAAAACTTTAAAAGTTCACCCACCCCATGAAAAAGAAAGGTTCAACTAGCCTGAATTAGAATTTCGGAAACAAGCCGCATTTGATGAAATGGTCAAAGGCAGATCTTGAAGTGAAAACGTATAAGACTGCTCATTCTGCAACAGCTCTTGAGGGAACCATTAAACATTGAGACATGATAGTTCAGGAAAGCAAGCTTCATATTCTGCTAAGAATGAATGCCTTGATCTATCCTTCATCCTTACTTATAGTTGCTAGAAAATGATATTTGCTAATCTATTTTCTTTCTGGCAATAACTGCATGTCAAAATAAATTATTTTAAGTTAGATAATAACGACAGTGCCTGACTTGATCTTTGCCCCGTAGAATTCTGAACAAAGGAGAAAAAACAGTCTCCAATGTCCATAACTCAGTCAACACAGTCAGATGGATTATTTTGTTTCAGAATCTCTTTCTTTATTGTAATTTCTTTTGGTCATAAATCGAACTTTATTTCATTCCTTTCAAACAGTGGGTTAGCTGGAAAATAGAAAATATCTTCTACTCTTTCCTGTGAATACTGACTGTTCTGCAAAATCGCAGAGCGCATTTAATATTTCCAATCGGTATGGCCCCAATTAATATTCCAATGTTTGTTAATTTTCATCAGAAAAATAAAGGAAGGACAGTTGCACCAAGACCGACATGCTCTCAGATAAAATGACAGCTCAAAATTGACCCTGATTATCGATCGTATAATGCACAAAGATGCATTAGGAAATGGATAAGTCATTATTAAAGTTACAGATTTGCCAAACAACCAATAAAAATTTTGAAAAACTTGCATTTATATAGTGCCTCTTAGAATCTTAGAATATCCCATTTACTCTAATTGAATGTATTTGAAGTGCGGTGAATGTTTAAATGTAGAAAAGGTCAGAGGCAATTTGTGCATACACAAGGCAACTGGAAACTTGCAGATGACTTATTTTTGTGGGATGTTTTGGAAAGGAGTGAGTTCTCAAAGTTGAGGAAAAGGAACCATCAGGCAGAGGAATGAAAACAGCATAAGAGTCTTTATTATCGGAGGGTTGGCACTTATAAGTAGGAATGTCTTGCTACAGTTGTATGTGGTTTTGGTGCAACAGATTGGTCGATAAACCTAAGAATGCTTATAGTTGCCTCAGAGGGAGTACAATTACCTGGTCTGGCCTATATGTGACTCCAGACCCACAGCAATATGGTTGACTCTGGGGAATTAAGGATGTTCAATAAATGCTGCCTAGCCAGTGATGCCCTTATCCCATGAATGAATCACAAAAAGAAGATTGATTCCATGTTGAGAGAGTTGTCCTAGGAGGAAAGAATGAGATCTTTGTAATTTTGCACAATGAGTGGTCATTTAATTGCTAGGAAGCTGTTTCTCCAGGCTGGAAAATCCAGAACTCAAAGTCATTGCCTTAGGGTGAAGAGTCAGCCATTGAAGACTGAGTTGAGGAGACATCTCTTCAATGAGTAGGTCATGACTCTTTCAAATTCTCTATTCCAGAGAATTGTGAATGCTCAGTTGATGAATCAAGACTGAGGTGGAATTGATTTTGAGGAAATTGAGGTATAGGTGGCTCTTGCAGGGATGTGGAGTTAAGATATAATCTTTTTGAAAGTCACAGCACACTCTACATAGCCCTGCAGCCTACTTCTACTCATTTTGTTCCTATGTGTTCAAACGTGTGTGGGTTACCAGTCATTAAAAGCTGAATTTTAGCACCTTTATAACTTACAGGGAGCAAAATGGTGGACATAGCAGGTTAGGTCGTGTTTGGGCTCTAGGCCTGTCCACTCCCTTTAGCTTCATCCTTTTGTTTTTATTATTTCTACTTATTATTATTATTTCTTAATTTCATCTCTCAGATCAAATCCATCCTTTCTTCTCTCTGTGGCTGAGGTGCAGCAGTTTCCGTTAGACAGTCTCAGGTTCTCAGCAGTTTCAGCAGGCCCCCGTCCTCAGCAGTTTCAACAAGGCCTGGTCCTCAGGGGTTTCAAGTGGCCCCAGTCCTCAGAAGTTTTGACTGGGCCTGGTCCTCAGGGGTTTCAAGTGGCCCCAGTCCTCAGAAGTTTTGACTGGGCCTAGTCCTCAGCGGTTTCAAGTGGCCCCAGTCCTCAGAAGTTTTGACTGGGCCTAGTCCTCAGTAGTTTCAACAAGGTCGGTCATCGGTGTTTTCGAAAGGCTCCTGAGTCTTGGCATCTTCGAGAGTCTCCTGGTCTTTGGCTGTAGCTGGTTATTAAACCCAGAGGCCTTGGAATGAACAAAAAAATGATGTTTGTCTTGACTTGCTCTCATTTTTCAGATTTAATTTATGCAATTAAATGGTGCTGTTTTGATGACAATTTATACATATTTTACTGTATTTTCACAACTACAATTTTCTATCTATCTATCTACTACTCGCAAAGAGCAAATCCTCAGTAAGCACCATGGTAACAGTGGGGGGTAGAAAAATAATTTGAAACCAATTCTGCCTCCGATTCATGTGCAACTAACAGTGAGAGAAGAGAGAGGTCGATCGACCTTTTTCAATTCATGGTCACAGCCTACAATCCTCATGAGGAAAAGATGCTTTCTCTCCTTAAACACTGTCAGCCTGACACAGGGTTGAGAAGCTAAAGGCAGCCTCCAATAGCTTACACACACAAGGGAGAAAACTGGAGCAGAAACAAGATAAGGATGGAACAAGAAGTGGTGACAAGTTGTCGGGTTCCGATGTTATCTTTGCTGAAGATTAGCATTTATGCGAAAATCCTTAATGACTCAGCCATCATTAGTTGGAATGGGTTTGCTTTGAAAAGGATGTTGCCAGGGTTGGAGGATTTGAGCTATAGGTAGACGCTGAACAGGGTGGGGCTGTTCTCCCTGGAGCGTCGGAGGCTGAAGGGTGACCTTATAGAGGTTTATAAAATTATGAGAATCATGGATAGGGTAAATAGGCAAAGTCTTTTCCCTGGGGTCGGGGAGTCCAGAACTAGAGGGCATAGGTTTAGGGTGAGAGGGGAAAGATATAAAAGAGATCTAGAGGGCAACTCTTTCACATAGAGGGTGGTACTTGTATGGAATGAGCTGCCAGAGTATGTGGTGGAGACTGGTACAATTGCAACATTTAAGAGGCATTTGGATGGGTATATGAATAGGGAGGGTTTGGAGGGATGTGGGCCGGGTGCTGGCAGGTGGGATTAGATTGGGTTGGGATATCTGGTCAGCATGGACAGGTTGGACTGAAGGGTCTGTTGCCGTGCTGTACATCTCTAAGACTCTCTCTGTGACTCTATGCTGGGCTGAAATTTGAGAGTTTCTTAACTACCGAGTGAAAAGTTAAAAAGAAAATTCACCCCAATCTGCAAAGATGATGACAGTAAATGCAGAAAGGGTAATGTTGGCAAAACAAAAACTTAATGGCCAACAGGCTCAGGGGCACATTTTCAGGGAGATTGGCACGATCTGTTAACAATAAACATTCTGATAAGCCATCAGATGTTTTGTGATGTTGCAGATGTTATTGACAGATGTTTCAGAGTCAATCAGCTGTGTTCAAATGCGAACGACCACTTCTGTAATGCAGCAATCATTTAATCTGGGAAAGTCTTAATCCTTTCAGTACAACATGCCGTGTACATTACCAAAGAAAGGTTTTTGGCAGCTGATACTGAGTTAAGGAAATGGTCTTGACAAATTGCCAGTGACACTTCATTTACCTCCCCGTTCTCCTGAAACGTCTGATTCTTACTGGGCTACAATTTACATTGGTGAAATTTTCTTAAGCTAATAACAAGTGTCATGCCCATGGATAGATATGGAGGTTGGGGTTCCTTACTTGACACTCCTTTGGCATGGTGGATATTCTGTCACCACCCCACTGTTTGCCTTACCTCCTCACACCACTAATGGCTTGTTCTAATCACAGTTGGTTGTCTTGAGTCAGTCAATTCTTCAATTTTTTTCCTCCTACCTAGATCCCAGCTGATTGCCACCTCTGCTTGGATACCCATCTAAGGGTGGGTAGAAATCTCTGGCACTGGCACAGACACTGCCCACGAGGATCAGGGGCCAGGGTCAGCATCGGGGAGTCCCTGCAGTCAATCCCGGGTGTCTTCCACTATTGCCCTTTGATCGTATGTGCTGCCATATTTCTGTGAATTAGCTCTAATGTACCTTCCTCCAGTCTGTACCGAACGTTCCCTCTGAGCAACGGGGGTTGTGTGGCTGCCTCATTGCCCCAAAATGAACGGCACAGTTGAAAGACAGGCTGTGACCAAGGAAAGGTTTCTTTCAGGGATGTGTTATGCAAAGCCATATGGGAATCTTCAAGGGGACACATCAAGAGGGACGAAGCCTGACTGAGACATAAACACAGTGTGTGGCGTTGGGAATTTGATTCAAGTGAGAATTTGGGGCAGGGGGCAAAAAATATGCTCCTTTTCCTGCCTTGTTTTAGCCTCCATGAGTTGTAGAAGATACGTAAGTTACTTTCCAGAAATAGAGAGCCTGCTAGCTGCCCACTACAAATGGAGTCCTTGGCAGCATGGTGTAAAGATGACAATCTCTCCCTCAATGTTAGCAAAACTACAGCTGATCACCCACTTCAGGACACAAAGGAGGAGGACGTGCCCCTATCTACAGGAGTTGAGGTGGAGATGGTCAACAGCATTAAGTTCCTAAAGGTGGTGATCACCAATAATCTGTCCTGGACCACCCATGGTGATGCAATGGTCCAGAAGACAACAATACCTCCTCCTCCACAGGAGGCTAAGCAAATTCGGCATTTCCCTCACTGACTTTTACCGATGCAGCATAGAAAACATTCTATCTGTATGCATCTTGGTACGGCAACTGCTCTGCTCAGGACCATACACAACTACAGAAAGTTGAAACACAGCCCATTCGTAGAGTCATAGAGATGCACAGCATGGAAACAGATCCTTTGGTCTAACTCGTCCATGCCAATCAGATATCCTAAATTAATCTAGTCCCATTTGCCAGCACTTGACCCTTATCCCTCTAAACCCTTCCTATTCATATACCCATCCAGATACCTCTTAAGTGTTGTAATTGTATCAGCCTCCACTACTTCCTCTGGCAGCTCATTTCATACACGCACCACCTTCTGCGTGAAAAAGTTGCCCCTTAAGTCCCTTTTAAATCTTTCCTCTTTTGCCCTAAACGTATGGGAAGCCTTCAGAAATGAGATAACGAGAGTCCAGGGAAAGTATATTCCTGTCAGGGTGAAAGGCTGATAGGTGCAGGGAATACTGGATGACTAACGAAATTGAGGGTTTGGTTAAGAAAAAGAAGGAAGCATATGTCAGGTATAGATAGGATAGATTGAGTGAATCCTTAGAAGAGTATAAAGGCAGGAAGAGTATTCTTAAGAGGGAAATCAGGAGGGCAAAACAGGGACATGAGATTGCTTTGGCAAATAGAATTAAGGAGAATCCAAAGGGTTTTTACAAATACATTAAGAACAAAAGAGTAACTAGGAAGAGAATAGGGCCCCTCAAAGATCAGCAAGGTGGCCTTTGTGTGGAGATACAGGAGAAGGAGGAGATACTAAACAAGTATTTTGCATCAGTGTTTACTGTGGAGAAGGACATGGAAGATATAGAATATAGGGAAATAGATGGTGACATGTTGAAAAAGTCCATATTACAGAGGAGGAAGTGCTGGATGTCTTGAAATGCATAAAGGTGGATAAATCCCTAGGACCTGATCAGGTGTACCCTAGAATTCTGTGGGAAGCTAGAGGAGTGATTGCTGGACCCCTTGCTGAGATATTCTGGCACCTCACCCCCCTGGTGAGGTGCCAGAAGACTGGAGGTTGGCTAGTGTGGTGCCACTGTTTACGAAAGGTGGTAAGGACAAGCCAGTGAACTGTAGACCAGTGAGCCTGACGTCGGTGGTGGGTAAATTGTTGGAGGGAATCCCGAGGGACAAGATGTATATGTATTTGGAAAGGCAAGGACTGATTAGGGATAGTAAACATGGCTTTATGCATGGGAAATCATGTCTCACAAACTTGATTGAGTTTTTTGAAGAAGTAACAAAGAGGATTGATAAGGGCAAAGCGGTAGATGTGATCTATATGGACTTCAGTAAGGCGTTCGACTAGGTTCCCCATGGGAGACTGGTTAGCAAGGTTAGATCTCATGGAATACAGGGAGAACTAGCCATTTAGATACAGAACTGGCTCAAAGGTAGAAGACAGAGGGTGGTGGTGGAAGCTTGTTTTTCAGATTGGAGGCCTGTGACCAGTGGAGTGCCACAAGGATCGGTGCTGGGTCCTCTACTTTTCATCATTAATATAGATAATTTGGATGTGCACAAGAGGTATAGTTAGCAATTTTGTAGATGACAACAAAATTGGAGGTGTAGCGGACAGCGAAGAGGGTTACCTCAGATTACAACAGGATGTTGATCAGATGGGCCAATGGGCTGAGAAGTGGCAGATGGAGTTAATTCAGATAAATGCGAGGTGCTGCATTTTGGGAAAGCAAATCTTAGTAGGGCTTATACACTTAATGGTAAGGTCCTAGGGAGTGTTGCTGAACAAAGAGATCTTGGAATGAAGGATCGTAGCTCCTTGAATGTGGAGTCGCAGGTAGATAGGATAGTGAAGAAGGCGTTTGGTGTGCTTTCCTTTATTGGTCAGAGTATTGAGTACAGGAGTTGGGAGGTCATGTTGTGGCTGTACAGGACATTAGTTAGGCCACTGTTGGAATATTGCATGCTATTCTGGTCTCCTTCCTATCGGAAAGATGTTGTGAAACTTGAAAGGGTTCAGAAAAGATTTACGAGCATGTTGCCAGAGTTGGAGGATCTGAGCTACAGGGAAGAGGCTGAACAGGCTGGGGCTGTTTTCCCTGGAGCGTCGGAGGCTGAGGGGTGACATTATAGAGGTTTACATTTTATGAAGGGCATGGATAGGGTAAATAGACAAAGTCTTTTCCCTGGGGTCCAGAACTAGAGGGCATAAGCTTAGGGTGAGAGGGGAAAGATATAAAAGACACCTAAGGGGCAACATTTTCACAGAGAGGGTGGTACGTGTATGGAATGAGCTGCCAAAGGATATGGTGGAGGCTGGTACAATTGCAATATTTGAAAGACATTTGGATGGGTATATGAATAGGAAGGGTTTAGAGGGATATGGGCCGGGTGCTGGCAGGTGGGACTAGATTGGGTTGGGATATCTGGTCGCCATGAAAAGGTTGGACTGAAGGGTCTGTTTCTGTGCTGTACATCTCTATGACTCTATGCTCCCTAGTTCTGGACTCCCCGACCCCAGGGAAAATACCTTGTACCCTATCCATGCCCCTCATGATTTTTTAAACCTCGATCAGGTCATCCCTCAGCCTCCGATGCTCCAAGGAAAACAGCCCTAGCCTATTCAGTCTCCCCCTATAGCTCAAATCCTCCAAGCCTGGCAACATCTTTGTAAATCTTTTCTGAATCCTTTCAAGTTTCACAACATTTTTCCGATAGGAGGGAGACCAGAATTGCACGCAATATTTCAACAGTGGCCTAACCAATGGTCACAACATGACCTCCCAACTCCTATACTCAGTGCACTGACCAATAAAGGCAAGCATACGAAATGCATTCTTCACTACCCTATCTACCTGTAACTCCACTTTCGAGGAACTATGAAGCTGCACTCCAAGGCATCTTTGTTCAGCAACACTCCCCAGGACCTTAACGTGAAGCCATGCCCATCACGCGTGTCCACCTTCCATCCTTTGTGTCCATCTCCATTTTTGTTGCTGCAGAAAGGAAGCCATCATCAAAGGAAGCCATCACCCCTCCCACCCTGGCTATAATTTCTTTTAACCTCTTCTGTTAGGCAGAAGATACAAAGGCTGAAACACACAGAACAACTTCTTCCCAGCTGAGGCTGAGGGGTGACCTTATAGAGGTTTACATTTTATGAAGGGCATGGATAGGATAAATAAACAAAGTCTTTTCCCTGGGGTGGGGAGTCCAGAACAGCTTCTTCCCAGCTATTATTAGACTTTGGAATGTACCCCTCAAATTTCAAACTGATTGTTGATCTTGCTTTTTGTGTATCTGCATTGCAGCGGTCACCTTGTGTTCCTCGCTCTGTTCGATCACCCAGTGAGTGTTGTGATCTGCCTGTACTGCCCGCAAAACAAAACTTTTCACTGTAACTTGGGGAAATAATAAATCAAATCAAATCAAAGGGTCAAGAACCTATCTGTCACCTTGAACTGATGGTGAGTCTGTCCTCCAGCTATCAAGTCTTTATTTTGGGGAAAATCCCAAAGGATGTCTGCTTCTCACACAGTGCGGGTTTCTGACCCACATTCAGCCTAATGGTGATGTTGAGAGTCCCACAGGAAAATCCAGTCCATGGACACCGTGTGCATTGAATAGGTTATTGAGCCGCTTCAGAAGTCATTGTGGGGTTGCAACCCATCACGTTTCCATGGTTACTTAGATCATGTCACTGCCAGACCTGGATGTTTCAATGAATTTGGTAAGTTCTGTGACTGAAGGGTTCAATCTTATAATGATTACAATGATGAGAACAGGTCTCTCTGGAGCTCCATCTGTTAGTTACCCCCTTGACCAAAATCAATAAAACAAATCTGGTCATCTGGCACGTAAGGCCCAATAATGGCATTGGGAGATATAAGGGTTAGCTTGGTGGATGTGTTGGGATTTAAGGTGAGGGAGCTGAGAGTTGAGATTCAACAGATGTAGATATTGGAGTACACTGGATGTAGGTTAGCTCGCTGAGCTAGAAGGTTCGTTTTCAGACGTTTTGTCACCATACGAGGTAACATCTTCAGTGAGTCTCTGGATGAAGCTTTGTCTGAAGGCTCACTGAAGTTGTTGCCTAGTACGGTGACAAAATATCTGAAAATGAATCTTCCAGCTCAGCGAGCAAACCTACATCCAGGACTTCAACCTGAGCAACAAATCTTCTCAAAACTTGCTAACTGGAGTACACTAATAGAGAATATAGATGTCCTTCTAACTGAATTGTCCTCACATGCCGGCTCCTCGTGCACTGGCTCACACTTTACAAACTGTGAACCTAACCCAAGGCAGCGTGTGAATTCAGAAGTTGGTCAGGTATGCAGTCTGTGAGGGACACACACCAAAGGCTGCTTCCCTTCACCCCAGTTCAGAGGAAGGTTTGGCTCTGTCACTGTATCCATAGCTCTGACTAATGTTATCACAATCCCTTGTTGAAGTGTTGGACTCTAAATCTTGTCAAAGTCAGTGTCCGCTCTCTACATGTGAACCTTGATAGAGTCTGTGTTAGCACCAGATGAGAAGCAGTGTTAATACACAGAGCCACTCAGTTAACACTGTTTTAATTAACAAGACACCTATATTCTGCTTAATTAGCTGATATTCATAGAGTCATAGAGATGTACAGCACGGAAACAGACCCTTCGGTCCAACCCGTCCATGCCGACCAGATATCCGAACCCAATCTAGTCCCACCTGCCAGCACCCGGCTCATATCCCTCCAAACCCTTCATATTCATATACCCATCCAAATGCCTCTTAAATGTTGCAATTGTACCAGCCTCCACCACATCCTCTGGCAGCTCATTCCATGCACGTACCACTCTCTGCGTGAAAAAGATGCCTCTTAGGTCTCTTTTCTATCTTTCCCCTCTCACCCTAAACCTATGCCCTCTAGTTCTGGGCTCCCCGACCCCAGGGAAAAGACGTTGTCTATTTATCCTATCCATGCCCCTCATAATTTTGTAAACCTCTATAAGGTCACCCCTCAGCCTCCGACGCTCCAGGGAAAACAGACTCAGCCTGTTCAGCCTCTCCCTGTAGCTCAAATCCTCCAAATCCTGGCAACATCCTTGTAAATCTTTCCTGAACCCTATCAAGTTTTACAACATCTTTCCGATAGGAAGGAGACCAGAATTGCAATATTCCAACAGTGGCCTAAGCAGTGTCCTGTACAGCCACAACATGGCCTCCCAATTCCTGTACTCAATACTCTGACCAATAAAGCAAAGCATACCAAACGCCTTCTTCACTATCCTATCTAACTGCGACTCCACTTTCAAGGAGCTATGAACCTACACTCCAAGGTCTCTTTGTTCAGCAAACTCCCAGGACCTTACTATTAAGCGCATAGGTCCTGCTAAGATTTGCTTTTCCAAAATGCAGCACCTCGCATTTATCTGAATCAAACTCCATCTGCCACTTCTCAGCCCATTGGCCCACCTGGTCCAGATCCTGTTGTAATCTGAGGTAACCCTCTTCGCTGTCCACTACACCTCCAATTTTGGTGTCATCTGCAAACTTACTAACTGTACCTCTTGTGCTCACATCCAAATCATTTATGTAAATGACAAAAAGTAGAGGGCCCAGCACCAATCCTTGTGGCACTCCACTGGTCACAGGCCTCCAGTCTGAAAAACAAGCCTCCACCACTACCCTCTGTCTTCTACCTTTGAGCCAGTTCTGTATCCAAATGGCTAGTTCTCCCTGTATTCCATGAGATCTAACCTTGCTAATCAGTCTCCTATGGGGAACCTTGTTGAACGCCTTACTGAAGTCCATATAGATCACATCTACTGCTCTGCCCTCATGAATCTTCTTTGTTAATTCTTCAAAAAACTCAATCAAGTTTGTGAGACATGATTTCCCATGCACAAAGCCATGTTGACTATCCCTAATCAGTCCTTGCCTTTCCAAATACATGTACATCCTGTCTCTCAGGATTCCCTCCAACAACTTGCCCACCACCAACATCAGGCTCACTGGTCTATAGTTCCCTGGCTTGTCCTTACCACCCTTCTTAAACAGTGGCACCACGTTAGCCAACCTCCAGTCTTCCGGCACCTCACCTGTGACTATCGATGATACAAATATCTCAGCAAGAGGCCCAGCAATCACTTCTCTAGCTTCCCAGAGAGTTCTCGGGTACACCTAATCAGGTCCTGAGGATGTATCCACTTTTAATCATTTCAAGACATCCAGCACTTCCTCCTCTGTAATCTGGACATTTTGCAAGATGTCACCATCTATTTCCCTACAGTCTATATCTTCCATATCCTTTTCCACAGTAAATACTGATGCAAAATATTCATTTAGTATCTCCCCCATTTTCTGTGGCTCCACACTAAGGCTGCCTTGCTGAACTTAGAGGGGCCCTATTCTCTCCCTAGTTACCCTTTTGTCCTGAATATATTTGTAAAACCCCTTTGGATTCTCCTTAATTCTATTTGCCAAAGCTATCTTATGTCCCCATTTTGCCCTCCTGATTTCCCTCTTAAGTATACTCCTACTTTCTTTATACTCTTCTCAGGATTCACTCGATCTATCCTGTCATATGCTTCCTTCTTTTTCTTAACCAAACCCTCAATTTCTTTAGTCATCCAGCATTCCCCATACCTTTCACCCTAACAGGAATATACTTCCTCTGGATTCTTGTTATCTCACTTCTGAAGGCTTCCCCTTTTCCAGCTGTCCCTTTACCTGCGAACATCTGCCTCCAATCAGCTTTTGAAAGTTCTTGCCTAATACCCTCAAAATTGGCCTTTCTCCAATTTAGAACTTCAACTTTTAGATCATATTCTTGGCTTGTTTTTAATTTAATTAGGGCGGAGCTAGTAATTATCTTTGTCACATTCTGGATGGTATGAATGAACCTCAAGCTTCGATCATTAGCTAATTCTCACCAGCAAACATTTGTCTGTATTTCTGCTAACTCTGAAAGTGCTGTGGAGTTAGGTTGCTGAAATACAATTCAAATGGAGTTTTACACGAGAATGAAAAAAGGTAGCTAATTCAGAGAAGACAAACCACAACGTATTAACAATCTTCCATCCTCCTGGAATGGAAGTCTCAATTTTCATCACAGAAGCCGCCATTGCAGATTTTTGTCGGGCTCTCATTATATCCTCCGGCCAGTAGGAGTGCTGTAGCTCTGCAGTGTGTCCTCCTATATCCTCAAGTTCCTATTGAATCTCCAGGGAAGGATTTCCAGCTCTTGAGTTGACACCAAATGGCGTGTGCAAGCTGCTGTCTTAGATATGACCTCTGAATTTTTTTTGCCAGTTTTATATTTGTTCATTTATCGGATGTGGGCCAGCATTAAATATCCTTTCTGAATTGACAAGGAGATGGTGAGCATCTTTCTTGAACTTGAAGGAACCAGAAACCAAAGGACAGCAAGGGTGTGCTCAACAGACGATGTTAAGGGTTTAGAATGTAGGTAACAGAAACAGGCAGCCTCTTTCAGAACTGATTACAGTGGAGTGTGTGTATTTCACCTCTTTTTCACTGCTAGGGCTGACAGATATCGATTTGCTTTTCTTATATATTAATTCGCTCATGTCATTGGCTGGGTCAACATGTATTACCCATGCCTAGTTGCCCTGGAGGTGGTGGTGAGTCTTGAATCACTGGCGTCCACTTGATGCAGGTAGACCCACAATGTCATTAGACAGGAAATTCTAGGATTCTGACCTCGCGACAGTGAAGGAACGATGATGTATCTCCAACTCAGGATGCAGAGTGGCTTGGAGGAAGCGTGCAGATGGTGATAGAATCCCCTACAGTGCAGAAACAGACCATTCAGCTCTTGGGGTCTGCACCGACCCTCCAAAGAGTAATCCACACAAACCCATTCCCCTACCCTATTACTCTACATTATCTCTGACTAATGCACCTAACCTGCACATCCCTGAACACTATGGGCAATTTAGCATGGCCAATTCACCAAACCTGTGCAGCTTTGGACTGTGGAAGGAAACGGGAGCACCCGGAGGAAACCCACACAGACACGGGGAGAATGTGCAAACCTCACACTGACAGTTGCCTGAGGGTGGGATTGACCCTGGGTTCATGGCGCTGTGAGGCAGCAGTGCTGACCACTGTGCCACCGTGCCGCCCAAAATCTCCACAATAGAACCAGACTTCCATAGTGGGACCAGATCTCCATACTGGGACCAGACCTCCACACCTGCACACAGATAATGCGCAAACTCCACACAGACAGTTGCCTGAGGCAGGAATTGAACCCGGGTCTCTGGCGCTGTGAGGCAGCAGTGCTAACCACTGTGCCGCCCGGTGGTTAGTCTAGTTCAGTTTCTGGATCAATGGTGCTGGAAGAGCACAGCAGTTCAGGCAGCATCCGAGCAGCTTCAGCAAAATCGACGTTTCGGGCAAAAGTCCTTCATCAGGAATAAAGGCAGAGAGCCTGAAGCGTGGAGAGATAAGCTAGGGGAGGGTGGGGGTGGGGAGAGAGTAGCATAGAGTACAATCGGTGAGCGGGGGAGGAGATGAAGGTGATAGGTCAGGGAGGAGAGGGTGGAGTGGATAGGTGGAAAAGGAGCTAGGCAGGTTGGACAAGTCGCTGCCTGAACTGCTGTGCTCTTCCAGCACCATTGATCCAGAATCTGGTTTCCAGCATCTGCAGTCATTGTTTTTACCTAGTTCAGTTTCTGTTCAATAGTACCCTCCAGGATGTTGATGGTGAGGGACTTAGTGATGACAATTCCCCTGAGTGTCAAGAGGCAATGATAAAATTCTCTCTTGTCAGAGATGGTCATTGCCTAACATGTGTGAGACACAAATGTTGTTTGCACTTTTCCTGCTAATCCGGGATAGTGGTCAGACCTCGTTACATTTGATCATGGACTGCCTCAGTGTCTAAGCAGTCATGAAGCCTGCCAGACATTGTACAATCATCAGAAAACACTGTTCTCTAGTGAGCTGTTTGATTGTCCACCACCATTCACAGCTGGATAAGGCAGGATTGCAGAGTTACAGGTCTGATTTGATGGTTGGAGAATTGTTTAGCCCTGCCTTTCATTTGCTATGAGACAAAAAAAAAACTGCAGAAGCTGGAATCCAAGGTAGACAGGCAGGAGGCTGGAAGAACACAGCAAGCCAGGCAGCATCAGGAGGTGGAGAAGTCGTTCTTTCGGGTGTAACCCTAATTCGGGACTGGGCGTGGGTGTAGGGGAAGCTGGAGATGCAGGGGGTGGTGGGCCAGGGTGGTGAAGTTTGACTAGGTGAAGACAGGTAGATGGTACGACCTAATTTTTAGGAATGCCTGGTGCTGCTCCTGGCATGTCCTCCTGTTGTGTCTGTTGAACCATGGTGATCCCCAAGCTTGACGGTCATGATAGGAAAGGCCAGAGGATGAGATTGTGGATTGTGTTGAAATATAATTCTGCTGCTGTTGATGGTCCAAAGCATCTCATGGACGCCGAGTCTTGAGTTTCTCAATCTGTTCACAGTCCATCTCATTTAGAACGGTGATAGAGCCACACATCATGATGTAAGGTATTCTCAAAGTGAAGTCAGGACTTTGTCTCCACTAGGACAGTGCCTCTTATTGAGGCAGTGAAGAACAGATACATCTGCAATCGGCAGGTTAGTGAGGTCAAGTACCTTTCTTCCTCCTGTTGGTTCCCTCACCACCTGATGAAAATCAAACCAGCAGCTGTTTCCTTTTGGACTCTATCAGGTCGATAGGTAATCCTGCTATGGGCCGTTCTTAGTGGGGGATACAGAGGTCCTACATTCTACAAGATATTCTGTTCCATTCGACCTTCAGTATCCCCTCCAGGTGGTGTTCAACATGGAGTAGATTGTACACACTGCTACCATTGTCTCCCGGTGTGTACATGGTACACACTGCTGTCATTGTGTCCCGGTGTGTAAATGGTACACACTGCTGTCATTGTCTCCCGGTGTGTAAGTGGTACACACTGCTGTCATTGTGTCCCAGTGTGTACATGGTACACACTGCTGTCATTGTGTCCCAGTGTGTACATGGTACACACTGCTGTCATTGTGTCCCAGTGTGTACATGGTACACACTGCTGTCATTGAATCCCGGTGTGTACGTGGTACACACTGCTCTCATTGTGTCCCGGTGTGTAAATGGTACACACTGCTGTCATTGTGTCCCAGTGTGTAAATGGTACACACTGCTGTCATTGTGTCCCAGTGTGTACATGGTACACACTGCTGTCATTGAATCCCGGTGTGTACGTGGTACACACTGCTCTCATTGTGTCCCGGTGTGTAAATGGTACACACTGCTGTCATTGTGTCCCGGTGTGTAAGTGGTACACACTGCTGTCATTGTGTCCCGGTGTGTAAATGGTACACACTGCTGTCATTGTGTCTGGTGTGTAAACGGTACACACTGCTGTCGTTGTGTCCTAGTGTGTACATGGTACACACTGCTGTCATTGTGTTCTGGTGTGTACATGGTACACACTGCTACCATTGTGTCCCAGTGTGTAAATGGTACACACTGCTGTCATTGTGTCCCGGTGTGTAAATGGTACACACTGCTGTCATTGTGTCCCAGTGTGTACATGGTACACACTGCTGTCATTGTGTCTGGTGTGTAAATGGTACACACTGCTGTCATTGTGTCCCAGTGTGTACATGGTACACACTGCTGTCATTGTGTCCTGGTGTGTAAGTGGTACATACTGTGTCATTGTGTCCCGGTGTGTAAATGGTACACACTGCTACCATTGTGTCCCGGTGTGTAAATGGTACACACTGCTGTCATTGTGTCTGGTGTGTAAATGGTACACACTGCTACCATTGTGTCCCAGTGTGTAAGTGGTACACACTCTGTCATTGTGTCCCAGTGTGTACATGGTACACACTGCTGTCATTGTCTCCCGGTGTGTAAGTGGTACACACTGCTGTCATTGTGTCCCAGTGTGTACATGGTACACACTGCTACCATTGTGTCCCGGTGTGTAAATGGTACACACTGCTGTCATTGTGTCTGGTGTGTAAATGGTACACACTGCTACCATTGTGTCCCAGTGTGTAAGTGGTACACACTGCTGTCATTGTGTCCCGGTGTGTAAGTGGTACACACTGCTGTCATTGTGTCCCAGTGTGTACATGGTACACACTGCTGTCATTGTGTCCTGGTGTGTACGTGGTACACACTGCTCTCATTGTGTCCCGGTGTGTAAATGGTACACACTGCTGTCATTGTGTCCCGGTGTGTAAGTGGTACACACTGCTGTCATTGTGTCCCGGTGTGTAAATGGTACACACTGCTGTCATTGTGTCCCAGTGTGTAAATGGTACACGCTGCTACCATTGTGTCCCGGTGTGTAAATGGTACACACTGCTGTCATTGTGTCTGGTGTGTAAACGGTACACACTGCTGTCGTTGTGTCCCAGTGTGTACATGGTACACACTGCTGTCATTGTGTTCTGGTGTGTACGTGGTACACACTGCTACCATTGTGTCCCAGTGTGTAAATGGTACACACTGCTGTCATTGTGTCCCGGTGTGTAAGTGGTACACACTGCTGTCATTGTGTCCCGGTGTGTAAATGGTACACACTGCTGTCATTATGTCTGGTGTGTAAACGGTACACACTGCTGTCATTGTGTCCTAGTGTGTACATGGTACACACTGCTGTCATTGTGT
This sequence comes from Chiloscyllium plagiosum, assembly GCF_037043375.1. Lineage (NCBI taxonomy): Eukaryota > Metazoa > Chordata > Chondrichthyes > Orectolobiformes > Hemiscylliidae > Chiloscyllium > Chiloscyllium plagiosum. The sequence goes on along the minus strand of NW_028270175.1, from coordinate 37,125,020 downwards.
TCTGGTGTGTACATGGTACACACTGCTACCATTGTGTCCCAGTGTGTAAATGGTACACACTGCTGTCATTGTGTCCCGGTGTGTAAATGGTACACACTGCTGTCATTGTGTCCCAGTGTGTACATGGTACACACTGCTGTCATTGTGTCCCAGTGTGTACATGGTACACACTGCTGTCATTGTGTCCTGGTGTGTAAGTGGTACATACTGTGTCATTGTGTCCCGGTGTGTAAATGGTACACACTGCTACCATTGTGTCCCGGTGTGTAAATGGTACACACTGCTGTCATTGTGTCTGGTGTGTAAATGGTACACACTGCTACCATTGTGTCCCAGTGTGTAAGTGGTACACACTCTGTCATTGTGTCCCAGTGTGTACATGGTACACACTGCTACCATTGTGTCCCGGTGTGTAAATGGTACACACTGCTGTCATTGTGTCTGGTGTGTAAATGGTACACACTGCTACCATTGTGTCCCAGTGTGTAAGTGGTACACACTGCTGTCATTGTGTCCCGGTGTGTAAGTGGTACACACTGCTGTCATTGTGTCCCAGTGTGTACATGGTACACACTGCTGTCATTGTGTTCTGGTGTGTACATGGTACACACTGCTACCATTGTGTCCCAGTGTGTAAATGGTACACACTGCTGTCATTGTGTCCCGGTGTGTAAATGGTACACACTGCTGTCATTGTGTCCCAGTGTGTACATGGTACACACTGCTGTCATTGTGTCCCGGTGTGTACGTGGTACACACTGCGATCATTGTGTCCCAGTGTGTAAATGCTACACACTGTTGTCATTGTGTCCCGGTGTGTAAATGGTACACACTGCTGTCATTGTGTCCCAGTGTGTACATGGTACACACTGCTGTCATTGTGTCCCGGTGCGTACGTGGTACACACTGCTCTCATTGTGTCCCAGTGTGTAAATGGTACACACTGTTGTCATTGTGTCCCGGTGTGTAAATGGTACACACTGCTGTCATTGTGTCCGGTGTGTAAATGGTACACACTGCTGTCATTGTGTCCCAGTGTGTAAATGGTACACACCGCTGTCATTGTGTCCCAGTGTGTACATGGTACACACTGCTACCATTGTGTCCCAGTGTGTAAATGGCACACACTGCTGTCATTGTGTCCCAGTGTGTACATGGTACACACTGCTACCATTGTGTCCCAGTGTGTAAATGGCACACACCGCTGTCATTGTGTCCCAGTGTGTACATGGTACACACTGCTACCATTGTGTCCCAGTGTGTAAATGGCACACACTGCTGTCATTGTGTCCCAGTGTGTACATGGTACACACTGCTACCATTGTGTCCCAGTGTGTACATGGTACACACTGCTACCATTGTGTCCCGGTGTGTACGTGGTACACACTGCTCTCATTGTGTCCCGGTATGTAATGGTACACACTGCTGTCATTGTGTCCCGGTGTGTAAATGGTACTCACTGCTGTCATTGTGTCCCGGTGTGTAAATGGTACTCACTGCTGTCATTGTGTCCCGGTGTATAAATGGTACACACTGCTACTATTGTGTCCCGGTGTGTAAATGGTACACACGGCAGTCATTGTGTCCCGGTGTGTAAGTGGTACACACTGCTGTCATTGTGTCCCAGTGTGTAAATGGTACACACTGCTACCATTGTGTCCCAGTGTGTAAATGGCACACACTGCTGTCATTGTGTCCCAGTGTGTACATGGTACACACTGCTACCATTGTGTCCCAGTGTGTACATGGTACACACTGCTACCATTGTGTCCCGGTGTGTACGTGGTACACACTGCTGTCATTGTGTCCCGGTATGTAAATGGTACACACTGCTGTCATTGTGTCCCGGTGTGTAAATGGTACTCACTGCTGTCATTGTGTCCCGGTGTATAAATGGTAGACACTGCTACTATTGTGTCCCGGTGTGTAAATGGTACACACGGCAGTCATTGTGTCCCGGTGTGTAAGTGGTACACACTGCTGTCATTGTGTCCCAGTGTGTACATGGTACACACTGCTACCATCGTGTCCCGGTGTGTACGTGGTACACACTGCTGTCATTGTGTCCCGGTGTGTAAATGGTACACACTGCTGTCATTGTGTCCGGTGTGTAAATGGTACACGCTGCTACCATTGTGTCCCGGTGTGTAAATGGTACACACTGCTGTCATTGTGTCCCGGTGTGTAAGTGGTACACCGTGCTGTCATTGTGTCCCAGTGTGTACATGGTACACACTGCTACCATTGTGTCCCTGTGTGTACGTGGTACACACTGCTGTCATTGTGTCCCGGTGTGTAAATGGTACACACCGCTGTCATTGTGTCCCGGTGTGTAAATGGTACACACTGCTGTCATTGTGTCCGGTGTGTAAATGGTACACAATGCTGTCATTGTGTCCTGGTGTGTACATGATGCACACTGATACCATTGTGTCCCAGTGTGTAAATGGTACACACTGCTGTCATTGTGTCCCAGTGTGTACATGGTACACACTGCTGTCATTGTGTCCCGGTGTGTAAATGGTACACACTGCTGTCATTGTGTCCCGGTGTGTAAATGGTACACACTGCTGTCATTGTGTCCCGGTGTGTACGTGGTACACACTGCTGTCATTGTGTCCCGGTGTGTAAATGGTACACACTGCTGTCATTGTGTCCCGGTGTGTAAATGGTACACACTGCTGTCATTGTGTCCCAGTGTGTACATGGTACACACTGCTACCATTGTGTCCCGGTGTGTAAATGGTACACACTGCTACCATTGTGTCCCGGTGTGTAAGTGGTACACACTGCTGTCATAGTGTCCCAGTGTGTACATGGTACACACTGCTACCATTGTGTCCCAGTGTGTACATGGTACACACTGCTGTCATTGTGTCCTAGTCTGTACATGGTACACACTGCTACCATTGTGTCCCAGTGTGTAAATGGTACACACTGCTACCATTGTGTCCCGGTGTGTAAGTGGTACACACTGCTACCATTGTGTCCCAGTGTGTACATGGTACACACTGCTACCATTGTGTCCCAGTGTGTACATTGTACACACTGCTGTCATTGTGTCCTGGTGTGTAAATGGTACACACTGCTGTCATTGTGTCCCGGTGTGTACGTGGTACACACTGCTGTCATTGTGTCCTGGTGTGTAAATGGTACACACTGCTGTCATTGTGTCCCGGTGTGTAAATGGTACACACTGCTGTCATTGTGTCCCAGTGTGTACGTAGTACACACTGCTGTCATTGTGTTCTGGTGTGGAAATGGTACACACTGCTGTCATTGTGTCCCGGTGTGTACGTGGACACACTGCTGCCCGAAGACCGAGCCTTTTAATAGAGCCCTCTCATAGCTTATTGTTAGTGTCCCTTTCCTGGACCAAGAGTTCCAGGTTCAAATCCAATCTGCTTCAGCAGTGTGAAATAACATGTCTAAACAGATTGATTTGGGAAATAGGTTAATTAAAAAATATATATGCAGAGCCTTGTATTCTGTGCATCAGAATGCGCTGAGTCCCTCAGGTTAATTTTTCATTTCTGTGACTTTTCTCCCATCTCTCAAATATTCCTTCTCTTTCTGCCATCTTCAATCTCTGTGCCGGAGGGGCAAGTCAATCTCGCCCTCAACCTGCCGATGATGTTCAAATGCAAATGACCAAATAAATTATCATCCAGTCCACTCTCGTCAATAAGCATTGCTCAGCCATTTAAGTTGACCTAACACTGTGTCAGATTTAGCAAGGCACGTTTATCTGTAATTCTCTTAATGCTGGATGAGGTAAAGGAAGAGAAGAATTTGAACAGACTTACATTCTTCCCTGCTTCGTGTCGACACCTGACACCTTTTAATACCTTCAATGTGACATTACAGATATAATGTTAATCTATTTGGTTAATCTGTTGGAGTCTGAAGGGGAGAAATAAAATACATGAGAACTACGTCAGACTTTTTTTTTGTGGAAGTCATTTGCCAGAAGAATTTATCTTTTGCGTTTGTCATCCATTTTCTGTGGTGTCACATGAACAAATCCATACATCCCACCTCCAAACATAATTGCTTCTAATGCGCCTTTCTGCTCCCCGTCAAAATCCAATCTCAAATCTTAATGACTTTCTACAACACACAAAAAAGATTCTATCATCATTTGACTGCAACCCGGGCCTTATTTTCACTCTCACAATGGTCCCATTGACTGACAGGAGTGGATGAGAGGAGAAGCTTTTCTCATTGAAGATGGAGTTTGTGTTCTCTGTCTTATCCCAGCTTCGAAAGTGAGAACAAAATAGAAAAAAGCTGGACACAAAACTCTTCAGAGAGTCTTTCTCCTTCAGCAACTGAGGATGGATAATAAGCAAATATTTCACTCGGTTTAGGCCGAGGAAGTGAGGGGATGCCTCAGGATGGCATTGCATGCATGAAGAGGAAGTTGGCTGACAACTAATCTGCTTGGCAGAAAAAGAGGGAGATTATTAATCATCATTTGAAACATCCAGCAGCATTAATAAAATGATAAAAACATATAAGAACTGAGTGAATAATGAGTGACAGGTTTAAACTGATGGTGCAATACAGTCCCCATTTGCAGATTTAATGTTCTGTCCCTTACTCTTACAACATGTTTGTATTTAGTAACAAACCTTGCATTTACTGTTTACATTTGCATTAAAATTTACATTTTAAAGTTCTTACAGCACTTTAAAACAGCTGTATAAAATCTGACAGGAGTAAATTTCTGATTGCACCTGTTTCCAAAAGAATGAATGAAAGGGACGTTGTTAGGCCGGTACAAAAGAATGCAGGAGTACTTTGGGCCTACAATCAGGCCTTCCTGGCTTAACTGCTAGGCTAGGCCGCTGCTTCACCCAGTGTCCCACTCCGGCTGCTCCTCTTCGTGAGGTCACCTTCTCCTCTGCTGCTGACAGGAAGAAGATGAAGTAAAAGGAAAAGAAAGAAGACAAAAAGGGTCAGGTAAGAAGAGAGGAAGTGGCTTCCTGGTGTGGACAGGCCCAGGAGTCCAAACACTGCCTACCTTACAGGTGCTGCCATCTTGGATTCAAGCAATGGTTTTCGGATGATTCAGCAAGCTGATGGAGCAGGACGTTTTGAGGAATGGATTATAGAGGATTAGGGGTCAGCTCGGGAGTTACTGCAGGCATTTTGTATAAGCAATGGAGACTTTCCGGGCACAAACCAAGTACTTTCCTTTGAAAGGAAAAAAATGGTGTTTCCAAAATAGATGAGGCCTGGATAACAAAGAAACTTTAAACTAAAATGAAGGTTGTGTGTGTGGCCAATTCCACCAGATGGTGGAGCAATGGATGAACTCTGGGGTCTAGGCTGTACCATTTCTAAACTAAGATGGCTGAATTAATCAGGAGGTGAGTTTTGGCATTGAATGAGAGGAGGTATGAGCAAAGGTGGGTGGTGGGCACCTTCAAGGTAATCATTTATTTGGTATTTTCAACAGGCAATTCTTGCACAGAGGTGGATCTCGCTGCATCGTGGTTTGTTTAAACTCTTGTTGACCTCACAGACCTGTTGAAACAATTATTGCAAATTCAGTTATTCAGTCCAGTGCATTAATTCTTTGAAAGTGCATCCAGAGCTATGTAGCCTTTACAAAGCAAGACGATTCACTTATAACATAAGATTAGGGATGCTACTGCACATGTGCAGAGGTATCTCGGCAGCCATTTTGATGAGTCGTACCCTTCACCTGCATACAAATTACATTCTGTAGGCAACATAGTGACTGAGTGGTTAGCCCTGCTATCTCACAGGGCCTGGGTCCTGGGTTCAATTCCAGCTTTGATCAACTGTCTGTGTGGAGTTTGCACATTCTCCCCGTGTCTGCATGAGTTTCCTCTGGGTGCTCCGGTTTCCTCTCACAGTCCAAAGATGTCCAGGCTAGTTGGATTGGCCATGCTAAATTGCCCCATTGTGTCCAAGGATGTGCAGGCCAGGTGGGCTCAGCCATGGGAAATGCAGAGTTACAGGAATAGGGTGATTATGGATGGGATGTTCTTCACAGGGCTCGTGTGGACTTGATACGCTGCAGGGATTCTATACAATAAATTAGAAAAAGTAGGTTTATGAAATGTGTCAGAATCAAGATTCTGTTAACAACTGGAGAGATTATGGAAAGTGCTGAAGGCCTAAATTCAGAGTTTACGAACAAAGGTTAGCTGACAACATTAAATTATGTCCCAAATTGTTTCCCCGCGAGTTGTTGGGATCTGGAATGACCAATTGCAAAAGGATTGGGTAATTGATCCCAAACATCTTTTGTGAAAAGGGACTGGGTAGGTCCTTGAGCAACGTATGGAGGCAGAAGTGTGGGACTGAGTGTGACTCAGAGAGCTGGCTACAGGAACCAAGGGCCAAATAGCCTACTGCTGCATAAGACATAATCAATGGCTTCTATCTTTCCTTTGCAATATTTTTGCAAATAAAAACCAAACCTGTATCCCAGTGTGTGTTCAGGAGAGGCCTCAAGCAAACTCCATTCAAAAACCTTTATGTATGAATATGTTTGATCAGCAGATCATTCCAAATTTGAGGGTGCACTTCCTTTGTTGTGATTGGTTAAGATTGCTTTTTCACAGCCTGTTTGTTTAAAATTGGCTGATTTGTTTGATGTCTTCAGAGCGATTTAGGAAGTCTCACTCACACACAGAGAGAAATGGACTTGTCCCAATATTCACAGTTGTGTAGGTCTATTCTACTTCTGGGAAGATGATAAATGCCAGGCAAAATAAGACCCGTTTGCCCTTCCAGACTATCTCCTCCAACTTTGCTGTCTTGTGCGTAAATATATTACATAGACACTCCCTGCCCTACCTAAAACCTCAAATTTCTTGGGAGAAATCAGAAAATCGATCGATAAAACAGGTCAGTTGGAAGAAAGGAAACTGTGGAATATTCCCCTCTGACCCCTGTACATCAATAAGTGCTCAGAACCTCACCATGTCCCTGATACTGTGATAGGATGCCTGCCACTTGTACAAAGTGATCTCCAGCCCAGTTGCAAACAAGCAATTCAGAGAACGAGCAAACTACATCACCTCTGGAATCTAACTTCGATGTCTCCTTATAAAACTTACATTTCTCATCTTCATTCATCGTTGAACTTTGAAGCAAATTGTCTGTAAGAACCAAGCATCTCTTAAATTGTGATTAATCCTAAATCTGTTTGCAAAGTGTGCATGATGTTCAATTGTTTAGTGTTTGATTCTGTCTGTCTGTTGACTCTTTACTGCACTGAATGTTAAGCCTGGGTATGGTAATTGGCAAAAGAAATTAAACTGAGTCAACATATAAGTATGAGACAGCAAACATTTTAAGGCATTGGATAAAACTTCCATGACACACTTTTTAAAAGTTCATTCATTGGAAGAGGGCATCATTGGCTAGGGAGGCATTAATAAACACTAATTGCCCAGAGGGCAGTTAAAAGTCAACCACGTTGCTGTGAGTCTGGAATGATATGTAGGCCAGACCCGTTAAGGATGGCAGTTTCCTTCCCTAAAGGACATTAGTGATGGGTTTTTCCAACAATCACCAATGGATTCAAGGTCATCATTAGATCCTTAATTCCAGATTTCTGCTGATTTCAAATTCTGCCATTTGTTGTGGCAGGATTTGAACACAGATTCCCAGATGACCAGTCTGGGTAGTGATAATACCATCAGGCCGTTGCCTGTTCTATAAATGGAATAGAATAGAATTTTCCACCATGTAGTCTAGGTTCAGTGGAGAGTGTGGGAGTGGATATCCCTTCTGCTCGGGGTGGTGGGGGGGTTGTGGGTCAGTCTCTCTCACACGGTTACATGTCAGTCGTTCATCCCCTATGCAATGTGCGAGTATTTTGGTGTATTGTGCAATGGAGGTGATGGGAGGTCCTTGCCTCCAAACAAGAGCTCATGGGGTTGAAGGCCCTGATATTATATTTAACTTTGCTTCGAAGGATAATACCCAATAATGTAATTGGCTGTGAAACCTCTCTGACATGTAGCTGCACTACTCACATTGGCATGTAACTCTTCCACCCTTCTTTGGTTAATCTTCCACCCTTAGTGAACCTCCTTGACTCATGTCTGTGGTGTACCAGCCTCACCACCTCCGTGCCCGGTGCAACAGATACCCAGTCTCAATCATGGCCCAGCATGGGGGAATGCTTCCCAAAGCAATGGCTACTCACTGCAAAGTCCAACTGGGTGACCAACCCTTCTGGTGGGTGCTTTTGAGGTCATGAGTCTTGCTTGTAGTTACTTTTTGTTAATTAATCTGGTACACCATCTTTCAACAAATTGCCTGGGCCAGGTCAGGTTTGAACCCAGGTCTTCTAGCTCAATGGTATGTACACTAGAAACATGCCACAAAACTCCTGCACAGAACCTAATCATGACGGGAACATTAGTTCTGGTCAGCTCAACTCAAATAAGATGCAAAGACGTCAAGAGGCTTCCCAATGTTAGCCACTAGGAAACTTTAAAGTTCCAGAACCTTCATTACAAAGGTTCATCCCGTCATCTAGTTGTGAGCTTTGGCCTCAGACAGAGGTAGGCTCTCTTGGTTTGTCTTAATCCCTTCTCCATAAGATCCAGGTTAAGATTCTGTCAGTACGGCTGGTGTTGCACCTCTGTATCTCTCTGAGGCATGAAATCCCCACAGCACAGACTCTCGTTTGTTTTGAATCATTTACTGGAAACAAAATTCGACAAGTTGGCAATTTCACATCCTTTAGTTGCTGGGTTTTTAATCTTACCGCGAAAAGGCTGTGACTGCATTACTTCCTGGAAAGGCCGACTTAGAAGACCAAGGATGTGTTGTACCGCAAAACGTACTTTCAGTAGAAATCCCCATCCCTCCTCTGAGCTCTGCCTTTGTTTCAAATACTAATTGTCTCCTAAGTCAGGGATTCTGTGGTTATTGCTAAATTGCCTGCAGACATCAGACTCACAACACATGAAGCATTTCACAATGGTGTACTCATTTCCCCTTAATGTGGAGTTGCTGGTGTTGGACTTGTTAGAAATCACGCAACAATGGATTATAGTCCAACAGGTTTATTTGGAAGCACTAGCTTTCTGAGCGCTGCTCCTCCGTCAGGTGGTTGTGGATCATAAGATCTTTTGCTATAAATTCTGTGTCTTATGATCTTATTTTCCACAACTACCTGATGAAGGAGCAGCGCTCTGAAAGCTAGTGTTTCCTAATAAATCTGTTGGACCATAACCTGGTATGGTGTGATTTCTAACTTAATTCCCCTTGTTATGTGAAGAAAATGGAGTTAAATTGAATTCAGTAGATTTCTAAACTTGTAATCAGAATTACACCACAGTCCTTGCAGGTGCCACCTGTGTTGCCTCTGACAACTGTCTGATGGAAAGTTCCTGTGTGTCTGGTCTTTTATTTCAATTATTCGAGACATGCAAATTGACAAGATCAGGGTGGGAAACATTTTGAACACATTTGACAGCAGATCAGGAGAGGGAGGTCGCTCACTGTCCATGCACCATGGTGGACTAAAGTTTTGGTCTAAAAGGTGGTGATGACCATATCGATGACCAACTCTGATCAAATTATTGAAGCACTGTTGAAATCGTGGTTCCTTGAAAAGTGCATTTTTCTCATATTTCCTGTGTCGCATGGAATCTCATTTACAGCAATAACCATCCCTTCTCAAACATAAACAAATTCTAGTACATAAAGACAAAAAGGGGGGCCCAAAGAAAATCAAAAAGAATCACATGGGGTTGTCAAGGTCATGATATTCCATTGAAACTGTTGTCAAACATTTGGACAGAAATGGATAGGAATGTGGGCCAAGAGGAAATCTGGTCGGCATGGATGAGTTGGACCGAAGGGTCTGTTTCTATGCTGTATGACTCTATTCACCCGGCACCATGATACCCAGATTAGCAGAGCACTGTTTGGAACTTAAGAAGACATGTTCTTCAATATAATGAAGATGAAGGCAGGCAAGGAGACAATAGCTGTCCTGGTAATATGTGCAGCTGTCAAAGAGTGTGGCGCTGGAAAAGCACAGCTGGTCAGGCAACATCCGAGGAGCAGGAGAGTCGATGTTTCAGGCAGAAGCCCTTCATCAGGAATGAGGCTTGTGGGCTGGGAGGCTGAGAAATAAATGGGAGGGGGGTGGGGCTGGGGGGGAGGTAACTGAGAGTGTGACAGGTGGGTGAAGGTGAGGGTGATGGTGATTGGTCGGAGAGGAGGGTGGAGCAGATAGGTGGGAAGGAAGATGGGCAGGTAGGACAGTTCAAAAGGGTGGTGACTGACCTGCTGTGCTTTTCCAGCACCACACTCTTCGACTCTGATCTGCAGCATCTGCACTCCTCACTTTCTCCTAATATATGCAGCTGCCCATGATCGTTCGATTATATACGTGATTGACACCACACTCAGAATAGGGTGTACTATTAAATGCTGAGAGTCAATGGGAATCCCTCTCAGGAAGCTGGTGTCCTTAAGCTGGGCCAGGAGAGAGGAGAAGGAATCATAGAACCCCCCCCCCACCCCTATGCAGAAAGAGGCATTTGGCCCCAGTCGAGTCTGCAATGACCCTCCAAAGAGCTGTTGAGTTCTGGTCTTGTGTTTGTTGGCCAATTTCATGGATGTGGTCATTAAGTTACACTTAGTTGAACTATCTCCCACCCACACAATGAGCCTGTGTTAATAGTGGGCTCACCTCTTCAGAGGACGTTGCTAAACAGAAGCAGTTGAATACGCTCCAGTTAAGTGTAGGAATTGGCACGTTGGCACTAACATCAGGCACACTGGCACTTTGGCTGGTTTCAATCCCTCCCCCAGGTGAACACTTCCTTCACACTTCCCCTTACCACTCCAAGGTGTCTGGAATGCAATCAATTCAGTCCATTTAGAACCACATTGCAGGACCAAAACTCAGCCTCAGTTGAAAAGGTTCAAGGAAACTCTTGAAAAGATTATCACATTCTGCTGGTGGGACAAAGCCTGCCCACTGTGGTATTGCAAATTGACAAGCAGGAGGCTGGAAGAACGCAGCACACCAGGCAGCATCAGGAGGTGGAGAAGTCAACATGTCAGGTGTAACCATTCTTCAGGATTGGGAGTGGTGTAAGGGGAGCTGCAGATAAAGGGGGTGGTGAAGTGGGGATAGGTGAAGCCAGGTAGAGGGTACGACCTGGTTGGTCAATGGGAGGAATGAATCTGGTTGGTGGCAGGGAGCAGTGAAAGGGAGGAGCTGGGAAGGGAGGGGATGGGGCTGGGAAGGGAGTTGGATGATGGGCTGTAGGCTGCCCAGGTGGAAGTTGAGGTTTTGTTCCTCCTGGGGTTTGTTTTGGCAATAGAGGAGGCCAAGGATTGGAATGGGAAATGGAATTGAAATGGGCGGTGACTGGGAGGATGGTCATGTCAGAAAGGGAGTAGGAAGGGGAATTGAAATGGGCGGTGACTGGGAGGATGGTCATGTCAGAAAGGGAGTAGGAAGGGGAATTGAAATGGGCAGTGACTGGGAGGTCTGGTCAGCCCCTGCAGGCCTGGCTGAGATGCTTGGCGAACCGTTCCCTTAGTTTACATTTGGTCTCCCTGATGTAGAGAAGACCACAACGGGAGCACCTGGTGCCGTAAACGAGGTTGAGGGGAGGTAGGTGAACCTCTGTCTCACCTGGAAAGACTGTTTGAGGCAATGGATGGAGGGGAGGGGGGTGGTGAGCCAGCAGGTTGTGCATCTTTTCCGGTTGCAGGGGAAGGTCCCTGGGGGTTTGGGGGGGGGGTGGGGGGGTGGTAGGGAAACCAAGGCCTGTCGAAGGAAATGGCCCTTATGGAAAGCAGAGAGGGGTGGGGGAAGAGGAGATGTCCTTGGTGGTGGGGTCTAGTTGGAGGAGGCGGAAATGTTTAAGGATGATGTGTTGGATGCGGAGACTGGTGGGGTGGTAGGTGAGGACAAGGGGGACCCTGCCTTTATTGTGTTGGAAAGGGGGCGGGGTTCACAGCATTGGAACGGGGAATGGAGGTGGTCTGGCAGAGGGCTGTCTGGATGATGGAGGAAGGAAAAGCACCTTGTTCAAAATATTGTAAACAGTTTACTTCCTACACTTTTAAGGTTTGCGTACATTGCTGTATGCCACTTGTGATGAACCACTACAGAGACCAATATCACCTCAGGTTCAGTCAAGGTCTCAAATTCGAATGGGTCTTGGTGCAGTGTAAGAACACAGGAGACAGTTACTTGGAAGATTATCTCGACCAGCATCTTTTGGCTTTTATTTATGATTCAAACAACATTTTGTGCTGGCAATGTTTGGTTGTCGGGACAATACCAGTCAAAAGCTGTGACTGCTTTGTTCATTTTAATAATAGATTCACGTTCTCGATTTTAGCTGTGTCAATCTGGTGTGAAATGCAGAGAATATACATGGTCGGGCGTTTGAATTTTAAGGAATGTGGCTACCGAAAGTAAGTGGCTCTTTATGGGTGCAAACATACTTATCAACTTTTACAAATTTTTTTATGGAGCTGGAACATGTGACAGAAGAAAAAAAAACTCAATGTTCAAGAAAAGCCCGCATTTATCTGGTGCCTTTCATGGTCATTGTTCATTGTACTTTTGACCTGTCGTGCTGTAGGAAATGTAGCAGCCCATTTATATATCACCAGGTCCCACTAGCAATTGTGTGATAATGACTGGCGAAAGTGAGGACTGCAGATGCTGGAGATTAGAGTCTAGAGTGTGGTGCTGGAAAAGCACAGCAGGTCAGGCAGCATCCAAGGAGCAGGAGAGTCGACATTTCAGGCAAAAGCCCTTCATTGGGGAATCCGTTTGACTGGCATGGATTGAGGGATAAATTCTTCTACCAGGGATATCTTGCAGATTTGTCTTTCTTCAAAACATTGCCGTGGAAGTCTTACAATCAGTTCTGCTGTGACATGATGGCTGTATTCTTGTGCAGCCCCCTGCTATAGGAAAATCACGCTTTACAAACAGCGCTTAAAGTGTTGGCGATGTAATCGCGTTCCAGCCAACACACGCTTTAAAAGTTTGGGCTTTGCTAACAATGTCCCCAAGTCATCAACTGTGATACAGCGAATTCATGTTGAGGAAATGCATGTTATAGCAGAATAACCTGTATATCCATCTGAGAGCACGGGCATCTGAGAGATGATACAGCTAACAGGGCATGACCATGCTTAGTATCGACATTGCTTTTTTTATGATCAAGTCCTGGAGTTAGACTTTAACACGTCGCAACCATCATTACTCAAAAGGAAACAGTGCAACACCACTGACATTTCAAACATACATTTTTTATTTTCGTTACTCTTTCATTGGTTTTGCTGGCAAGATGAACATTGCTAATTGCCCTTGAACTGAGTAGGCCATTTCAGCAGGCATTACTACGGGTGGGGAATCACATGTCGGTCAGACCAGGTAAAGACGACGGATTTCCTTCCCTGAGAGTGAGCCGGACATTCACTGATGGATTCATGGTTATCAGACCATCAGCTTTCAATTCCAGATTTATTTATTAATTGGATTTAAATTCACCTGACTGCCATGTCCACCATGCCTTGGTCAGGATCACTAGGTTACTAGGTTAGTGACATTACTATGGCACCACCATCTCCCTTGAAATGAAGTGAGTGGTTACTGAATATGGAAATGAGAAGTGCAGTTTTTTCAAACTGCCTTTAGCTCCTACTGTTCCAATCACTGCAATTGTTCTCTCCTCATAATGATGTCTGTTAGTTTGGCACAACAGCCGAGGGAATGGGTGTTCTGTCTTTGAATGGCACAGTGGCTCAGTGGGTAGCACTGCTACCTCAGAGTACCGGGGACCTGGGTTCAATTCCACTCTTGGGTGTCTGTGTGTGTGGAGTTTTACATATTCCCCCTGTGTCTATGTGGAGTTTGTCTGGATGCTCTGGGTTTGCTCCCACAGTCCAAAGATCTGCAGGTTAGGTGGATTAGCCATGGGAAATGGGTAGGGTAATGGGGTGGGATGGTCTTTGGATGGTTGGTGTAGATTTCATGGGTTGAATGGCCTGTTTCCAACATAGAGATTTGATTTTATGATTTTAGGCTTTTAGTGGTGGACTGTCCAGAAATGGCCAATGTATTTCACCTCTGGTTTAAATAAAGTCCACTGGTGATCCATCATCACCTTATTATTGTAGTCACTGCTCTTTACTGAGTATCCACTGTTCCACTTATAGCTAAAATGTGCAATTATGTCATGCCTTTCATGTAGTGAAAGGTTACACCAACCATAATCCAGATTTTAAGGTGTACTTATTGTTCTGCACTATCTCATGGTTTGACACCACCATCATTTTAAATTCAAAGATTTGTTCTAAATCCCTCTGTTCTTCATCCAACTAGATCTCTGTAACCTTCTTTAACCCTAAAACTGCTGTGCTGTGTCTCAGAGCTAATGTTTCATAGAATCATAGTCATACGTCACAGAAACAGACCCTTCAGTCCAACCAGTTCATGCCAACCAGAATCTCAAACTAAACTAGTCCCACCTGCCTGCTCCAGGCCCATATCCTTCCGAACCTTGCTTATTCATGTACTTAGCCAAATGTCTTTGAGCATTATAACAAAAAAATAATGTTCGGGCGGCACGGTAGCACAGTGGTTAGCACTGCTGCCTCACAGCGCCAGAGACCCGGGTTCAATTCCCGACTCGGGCGACTCTCTGTGTGGAGTTTGCACATTCTCCCCGTGTCTGCGTGGGTTTCCTCCAGATGCTCCGGTTTCCTCCCACAGTCCAAAGATGTGCAGGTCAGGTGAATTGGCTATGCTAAATTGCCCGTAGTGTTAGGTAAAAAGGGGTACATGTAGGGTTATGGGTGGGTTGCGCTTCGGCGGGTTGGTGTGGACATGTTGGGCTGAAGGGCCTGTTTCCACACTGTAAGTAATCTAATCTAATCTTATAACCACTTTCCCTGGAAGTTCATTCCACATATGAATCACCCTCTGTGTAAAATTATTCCCCATGTCTTTTTTAAACTTCTCTCCTCTCACCTAAGAAATATGTCCCCTAGTCTTGAAATCTCCCATCCCAGGGAAAAGACAACTACCTTTAACCCTACTTATATCTCTATATGCTCAACCTCCTATGCTCCAGTGAATAAAGTCCTACCCTACCCAGCCTCTCGTGATAACTCAAACCTTCCATACCAGGCAACATCCTGATAAACCACTTCTGAACCCCCTCCAGCTTAATAATGTCTTTCTAATAACAGGGCAATCAGAACTGGACACGATATTCCCGAAAAGGCCTCACTAACATCCTGTACAACCTCAAGATAAATTCCCAATAGCTATACTCAAAGGACTGAACAATGAAGGGAAGCATGTTAAATCCCTTCTTAAGCATCCTGTCTACATGTGACGCAAATTTTAACTTGTCTTGAAGAAACATGCTCATAACACATGACAGGAGGGTATAAAGATCTCAGACTCCATCTCACCCTGGATCAACTAAAGCCTAACCCTCTACAGGAAGCATGCTGCTCTGCTGTACTGGCTTCATGTTAGCCTCGATGTTAATGAGCCTGAAGAACAGAATGTTTGTATCTAACAGTTCACTGTAGCAAGTGTAGCAAATATCTGTTGGATTCTCAATACCATGCTATCCACGCTCAGTTTCTTGCACTACAGGAAATAACATGAACATTGCCGATTCACAGTAGACACACATATACACACACACACACAGACACGCACCCACACACACACACAAACACACACATGCAGACACACACACAGACACAGACACAAACACACACGCAGACACACACCCATACACACAGACACACATGCAGACACACACCCATACACACAGACACACACGCCAATATACACACAGACACGCACACAGACACACACACACCAACACAGACACACGCACACACTTACACACAGACACACACGCATACACACAGATGCACACACAGACACATAGACACACACACACACACATACAGCCTCTCTTATTTTCAATCTCTACCATCGGTAGCAATGCTTTCATCTGCTAAGGTATTAGGCTCTGAAATTCTCTCCTTTACTCAATCTTTCTTTACCCATTTTACCCATTTAAGATGCTCACCCCTGACGTTTGAGCTCTTTTTCTGGCTCTGTGTTTTTCTGGAGTGCCATGGAGTGGTTACCCACTTTAAAGTTACTATATAAATGCAATTTGTTTTTGTGTCTCAATAGCCTCCCTGGAAATACAGGGTCACCGAATGTAACTGATTCCTGGTCATTTCCTGCCCTCAGTATCTGTGGTGAAAAAGCTTAGCAATCTCATCAGATATGGCACCACCTTAGTTTCCAATAGCAGGGGCCCACAACTTTTGCATAGAATTTTATTAATTATCTTTCTGAAAGTCTAAATTCACCATGTCTACATGCATCATAACTTCACTGGAGATTTTGATTGCATTAGTCAAGAACAACTTGACCTTTATCAATTCGCATTGATAGTCCCTGATTAACACACATCTAATAAGTGTTCACTAACATTATTTCTCATCATATACTCCAGCTGTTTACCTCCTACCAATGTGAAATTAAATGGTCTATATTTACCTTTTTTTGTTGATAAAGAGCCTACAACAATGACAACTATTTTAAAGTACTGTATTAGATTTATAACATTGCAAGACATCTGATTGCTTCAAAGAAGTGGGTTAATTTTCATTTCAGTTGGTGGGAAGTGGACATCCTTGACTGACCCAGCATTTATTGCTCATTCCTAATTACCTTGGAGAAGCTGGTGGTGGAGAAAGTGAGGACTGCAGATGCTGGAGATCAGAGTCAAAATGGTGGTGCTGGAAAGCACAGCAGGTCAGGTAGCCTCCGAGGAGCAGGAGAATCGACATTTCCCAAAACTTCCTCAGAAGCTGGTGGTGAGTGGCATTTTGGAGCCATTGGAGTCCATGTGGGTGTACATGCAATGCTGTGAGGGAAGGAGCTCCAGGATATTAACCCGACACCAGTAATGGAACAGCGATATTTTTATTTAGAGTCATAGAGTCATAGAGATGTTGTAAATATATTCCTTACTTTAAAAACAGAAGGCTGGCTGGGACTCTGGATGGATTCAGCACTCAAAACCCTGTGGTGACTCTGTAACCCTAGCAGGGGGGGTGGTCACGTGACGTCCCCGTCTCGCACCCGGAAGAGTGCGGGCCGGTCACGTGGCATCCCGTTTCGCGCCCCGGAAGAGCGCGGGGCGGTCACGTGATGTTCCGTTTCGCGCCTCGGAAGTGGGTCGAGGAGGTCACGTGATGCCCCATTTCGCGGGCAAAAGAAGGTCACGTGGGGTCGGACAGCTAGGAATGCGAGGAGGCGGGGAATGGAGTCAGACCAACACCCAATCAGAAGATAATTCTACCTCAGTGTTTATATGACGTTTTTTATTGTATAAAAGACTGGGGCAGGGACAAAACGAGGTCTTACTTTTTGAACTGGCACACTTTTGTAGTTTGTCAGGGACAAAGAGGTTTAGACCCAGAGCTCTGAATGCTTTGTTCACTTACTGTGTAAAATAAATTAAGAGTGTGAGACCGAATATCTTCTCCTATTGCTTCATTTAAAAGAACACGCAGGACTTGGCTCACACATAGGAGAAAGTAAATTTAAATTGGTAGATTGAGCCAAAGTCCAACAACGTACAGAATGGAAACAGACACTTCGGTCCAACCCGTCCATGCCGACCAGATATCCCAACCCAATCTAGTCCCACCTGCTAGTACCCGGCTCATATCCCTCCAAACCCTTCCTATTCACATACCCATCCAAATGCCTTTCAAATGTTGCAATTGTACCAGCCTCCACCACTTCCTCTGGCAGCTCATTCCAAATACATACCACCCTCTGTGTGAAAAAGCTGCCCCTTAGGTCCCCTTTATATCTTTCCCTTCTCACCATAAACCTATGCCCTCTAGTTATGGACTCCCCGACCCCAGGGAAAAGACTTTGTCTATTTACCCTATCCATACCCCTCATAATTTTGTAAGCCTCTATAAGGTCACCCCTCAGCCTCCGATACTCCAGGGAAAACAGTCCCAGCCTGTTCAGCCTCTCCCTCTAGCTCAAATCCTCCAACCCTGGCAACATCCTTGTAAATCTTTTCTGAACCCTTTCAAGTTTCACAACATCTTTCCGATAGGAAGGAGACCAGAATTGCACACAATATTTATTTCTCTGTTTCTAATTTATTCCTACAATTGGTTATGCTGGACTTTTTATTTCTTTATTTTCCTATTTCTTTTCCTAAGAACCTGTAGTGAAGAATCTGTACCCAGGTACCTTGTACCTAAGCTGGTTCCATAAATGGTGACTTGTAAACATTTGTAAACTTGGGGCAGCATGGTGGCACTGTTGCCTCGCAATGCCAGGGCATGGGTTTGATTCCACCCTCAGGCAACTGTCTGTGTGGAGATTGTGCACTCTCCCCGTGTCTCTGCGGGTCTCCTCTGGGCACTCTGGCTTCCTCCTACAATCCAAAGGTGTGCAGGTTAGGATTGGCAATTCTAAATTAGCCAAAGTGTTTAGGGATGTGCAGGCCAAGTGGGTTGGGTATGGCAAATGCAGGGATAGGGTAGGAGATGTTTTTCAGAGGGCTGGTGTGGACCTGATAGGCCCAATGGCCCACTTCCACACTGTAGGAATGCTATGATCTATGATCTCATTTGAGTACAATAAAGCTAATTCAATTCAATCTATTTCCAAACCAGGTGGACTGTGGCTTGCAGAGGGATTTATGCATTGTTGGGTTCCTGTGTATTTGCTGCCCTTGTCCTTCTAGAAGCTGGTTATTCTGGGGATGGAAGAGCCTTAGTGAGTTATGGCAGTGCCCTTAGAGATGGTATATACTGCTGCATGGAGTAGTGGAGGAACCAGGGGAGGAGGCAAATGTGGCTTTGATCAATGCAGCCTATGCCTTCAGACATCACTGATTTGGGTATCATAACATTTGTGACTAATCAGAGCAAGGTCATCATTGTAATTTAAACAGAACTGCAGAGCTGCTCCAATCACAAGGTGTTTCTGTCCTACATTTGGTGCTGGTAGGTTCACTAACAGATCTCTGAGCAGCAAATGGATCAGAGCACCAGCCTGTGATTGAACAATCACTTTGCAAGGTGGTTGATGGTGGTGCATGAGGGTGGCTCAGTGGTCAGCACTGCTGCCTTACAGCACCAGGAAATCGGGTCCAATCCCACCCTTGGGTGACTGTGTGGAGTTTGCACATTCTCCTCATGTCTGCGTGGGTTTCCTCAGGGTGCTCTGGTTTCTTCCCACAGTCCAAAGATGTGCAGGTCAGGTGGATTGGCCATGCTAAATTACCTATGGTGTCGAGGGATGTGTAGTCCAGATGGTTTAGCCATGTGAAATGTGGGGATAGAGAGATTTGGTGGGATGCATTTTGGAGGGTTGGTGTTGGGTGAAATGACCTATTTCCACACTGCAGGGATTCTACAAGTTGCTGAGATTGTTGTCAGGATTCAGGGTTTGCAAAGCATTGTTGTGCTTCTCAGGGACTGCTGTCACCTGGGTCTGGGAACTACTACAGGGAGAGGCAGGGAGAAAATAAAAGACTGGAGTGGGGGAAATGAGGTTGTGGTGGATTGGAAGGAGGAGGCGGCATAGAGAAAGGGGCTCAGAGGTAGAGACAACAGTTTCCAATCTGTCAACAATGAAATACTCTACCTGGCAGCAAGAAAACTCGGAGATACTGAGGTAATGAATTCCTTGAAAGAGTTCTTAATCTCTAGTTTAAGGCTGTATACAATTAGAAATGATTCGGAGAGCGTCGCTCCGAAAGCTAGTGTGCTTCCAATTAAACCTGTTGGACTATAACCTGGTGTTGTGTGATTTTTAACATTGTACAATTAGAAACTACAGTTGGGGAGGGGTGTACAGGATGTTGTAAACAATCCTGTCAATTGTTATCATTAAATCTGTGATTGAGATCTGAGATGCAGTAAATCATGCACTGATTAAAATAATACGCGATGGAACACTCTAACTATGTTACCTCAAGAGCCTAGAAAATGTATTTAGAGCGATGGCACTTTTTGCGCAGAATTATCTTGCAGTTATTTTGAAAAGAAGTCTTCGTGCATGTTTTTGCTTGTTGTATCCCTCAAGAAAATCTCAAGAAGAGCAATTGGGAACCAAAAAATATTCTGATGTAAGGTCAGGTTCAATGAAGGATAGCTGGGTTTATAAATTAAATGAGCAAGTTGTGTGTAAATTAACAAAGTTAAAAATCATACAACACCAGGTTATAGTCCAACAGGTTTAATTGGAAGCACTAGCTTTCGGAGCGCCGCTCTTTCATCACGTGGTTGTGAAGGTTAAGATCATGCTCAATGACTTTATAGCCAAAGGAGTCCAGTGTCATGGAGATGTCATGCAGTAAACAATCTTAGATTAAAGCTTTCATCTTTTACAATGGGATATGCTGGTTTCTGTTCTTTGATATGCAAATCCCAGAACTTTTAAATTGCATTCTCAAGAGAGCTCAGCTTTTTAAACAGTAGGTGTGAAGTCTGTCTGTGTCCCAATACTCTGTCAGACTGGCAAACCTTCTGTATAGTTTTACAGATTTTTACATGGATTCATGCAGTTTTTGAGCAAAATAAAGTGTAATTCGGCAAAAACAAATTCACCCCATAAGCTTCTCTGTGTGTGCATGTAGGAGTGACAGATTGAATGTGTATGTGAGCGTGTGCCTGTGGGTCTGACTGCACGTGATCGAGTGTGTGTATATATATGTGTCTGTGTAAGCTTGGTTAAGTATGTGTGTGAGTGTGATGGGGTATGTGTGAGAGGGTGTGTGTGTCAGTGTGAGTGCGGGGGGTGGGGGTGTATCTTTGTGCACATGAAAGAGAGCTTTTGTTTGAGAGAGTGTGTGTGTGTGTGTGTGTGTGTGTGTGTGTGTGTGTCTGTCTGATGAGGTATGTATTTCGAAAGCTAGTGCTTCCAAGTCAGTCTGTTGGACCTGGTGTTGTGCGAATTTAACTTTGTTCACCCTAGTCCAACTCTGGCAGCTCTAAGTCATTGTAAGTTAACAAAGCTGTGATTGTAAAGTGTAGCAAATAGAAAACTAAACTTTCAATGGGTTTCAGATATAGAGACATAGAGTACAAAACTAGCAAGGCTTTTGTTGGATCTCTATCAAACGGTTAAACCCTATCCTTTCCAAATCTATTCCCCAAAAGAATGTGAAGACCTTGTGGAGGAGTCAGAAGTGATTTATGAGAACAGTTCCATAGATGATGGATGAGACAGAAGCTGAGATTATTCTCCTGTGAGCTCGGAAGCATGAGGGAATTGATAGAGGTGTCCAATCTTCTGAAGGGCTTAGAAAGAACAAATCAAACCTGTTTCCAATTGTGAAGAATCGACCCAGATTTAGCTCAATTTAAGTTGATTGGCAAACGAAACTCAGGTGACATGAGGAAAATGCCTCACACAGAGAGTGATTGGGATTTGGAAAACACTCTCTCCCTGGTAACATAATGGATACAGATTCAAATTAGTGTTCCAAATGAAATTGGAGAAATACTTGAAGAAATAAAAGAAAGGCAAAGAATGGGTTGGGAAGAAGGAAAGGTGGTTGTACTGGTGGGAAATCCCTTGAAAGGAATTGGCGCAGACATGATGGGCTGAACGGTCTCCTATTGGACTGCACGTCTATCGCAAATATGTGTGACTGGACAGTCAAGGGTTGGCAGCAAGGGAAGGAATGAGGGAACAGGAGATTCATTCGGACTCCTGATTTCTCTCGCAGGCCTGTGGGTGGGGTTTGTGAATATTGAAAGTGGTGTACAGAGTGCAGACCAAATGGGTTGCTTTGGCCTGGAAGGTGTTGAGCTTCTTGAGTGTTGTTATCACTCGTTTTATCTTTGCTTAGTTTCCTGTGTAACTTGGTGCCATTTCCTCTGTAAAGTAGTGGAGATTGGATCTGCTTAGAATGCCACAGTTGTTAAATGTGGCTGGTTTTAAATTGTACTCGACACCATTAGCAGCACTTTTCAATGGTCTGCTTTTGTTGGGAACTATTCATTGAGGTTACTTCAAGCTGCAATTCGCCAATACGCAAGGTCAGGGAAACATTTCAGTCGCCATGTTTGAAGTCTATAAATGTTCCTTTCCTTAGAATCAAAGAACTGGTTCAAATCTCACATGAAGAACATTAGAACGTAAGGACTAGGAGCAGGAGTGGGTCGTCTGGCCTTTTGAGCCCGTTCCACCTTTCAGTAAGATCAGGGCTAATCTTTTCATGGCCTCGGCTCCTCTTACCCGTCCTCTCCCCGTAACCCTTAATTCCTTTACTGTTCAAAAAATTATCTATCTTAGCTTTCAAAACATTACTGAATCACTTTACTGGGGAAGGAATTCCACAGATTCACAACCCTCTGGGTGAAGAAGTTCCTCCTCAATTCGGTCCTAAATCTGCTCCCCCTAATTTTGAGGCCATGCCCTCTTGTCCTAGTTTCGCCCACCAGTGGAAACATCCTCTCTACTTCTATCTTATTGATTCCCTTCATAATTCTATATGTTTCTATAAGATCACCCCTCATACTTCTAAATTCCAATGATTTTAATCCCAATCTACTCAGTCTCTCCTCATAAGCCAACATCCTCAACTCCGGAACCAACCTAGTGAACCTCCTCTGCACCCCCTCCAGAGCCAGTACACCCTTTCTTAAGTAAGGAGACCAAAACTGCAGGCAGTACTCCAAATGTGGCCTCACCAGCACCTTGTACAGCTGCAACATAACCTCCCTGCTTTTAAACTCAATCCCTTTAGCAATGCAGGAGAAAATCCCATTTGTCTTCCTAATTACCTGCGGTACCTGTAGACCAACTTTCTGTTATTCATGCACAAGGATATCCAGCTCCCTCTGTACAGCAGTGTTTAAATCAGAATTGTGCTGGAAAAGCACAGCAAGTCAGGAGCATCTGAGGAGCAGGAAAATCGACATTTCGGGCAAAAGCCCTTAATCAGGAATGGAGGCAGGGAGCCTCCAGGGTGGAGAGATAAGTGGGGGAGGGTGGGGGTACGATAGGTGAATGGGGGTGGGGATGGAGGCGATAGGTACATGGTTAAAGAGCTTCAGGGCAGAGGAGATGACCTGGAGGTTACAGTGATAGAGAGACTCACTGAGATTCTCGTGGAGAGAGGAGAGGAACTTCTTCAAGGTAGGCATCCTTGCAAGAGGACTCGCAGTAAGGTTAAAATCAACTCGGCAAAAGTGAGGACTGCAGATACTGGAAACCAGAGTTTAGATCAGAGCAGTACTGGAAAAGCACAGCAGGTCAGGAGCATCCGAGGAGCAGGAAATTCAACGTTTCAGGCAAAAGCCCTTCATCAGAAATGGAGGCAGGGAGCCACAAGGATCTCAGTGAGTCTCTCTCTCTCTCTCACTGCAACCCCCAGGTCATCTCCTCTGCCCTGAAGCTCTTCAACCATGTACCTATCACCTCCATCCCCACCCCCATTCACCTATTGTACTCTTTGATACCTTCTCCCCAGCCCCATCCACCCTCCCCCGACTTATCTCTCCACCCTGGAGGCTCCCTGCCTCCATTCCTGATAAAGGGCTTTTGCCCGAAATGTCACTGTCACTTTGCTCTACCACTTGTTTTAGTGTCATCCACAAACGTTGACGCACCACAGGCGGTCCCCAACTCCAAATCATCTATGTAAATTATGAATAATTGTGGTCCCAACACTGATCCCTGGGGCACACCACTAGTCACTAATTGCCAACAAGAATAACACTCATTTATCCCCACTCTTTGCTTCCTGTCAGTTAACAATCCTCTATCCACGCTAATACATTGCCCATAAAACCTTGCATCTTTCTTATACAGCAGCCTTGTCGAATGACTGACACAATGACTGACAGCCCTGTCTCTCTCAGCTCCTAGGCAAGAATCAAAGCTAAAAGAAAGTAAAATAGTTCTGAGGCAGGGTCACTGGACTTGGAACGTTAACTCTGTTTTCTCTCCATCGATGCTGCCAGACCTGATGGGTTTCTCCAACTATTTATTTTTTGTTTCAGAATCAAAGCTATTTTGGTTTCCAAAATGTTGAGTAGCCTCAACCAGTGAGCCTGAAAATGACGGCCAAACCCTCACTATCGAATTAAAAATAGTGTCCACCACTTTCCAAGCAAAAAGGAAGGAAACTGTTCGTCTTGCCAACATCACTGTCAGAGGACAGTCACTGTGCAGGACAATGAAGACGGAGCCTTCAGTTGAGGTATTATCAAAGGAGAGGTCAACTTTTTCTTACACTGAGCTTGGGCCAGGAGTGCTGGTGATAGTGGGTATGCTGACGATCGAGCTGGTGATGGCAATGATGGTTTTGGTGCTGGAGAACTGCAGCAAGTTTTGCTGGGAGGTGAATCTGGGTGAGGGACAAGCCTCAGGAAGTGTGGGTCCTGCACAGACTCAGGACTGCTGGGAATGTTGGGTATGGAGGGAACCCACTGAAAGTGAATAGAGGACTGGAAGAGATGCCGTCTCTGTTAGTCAAGTGGGGATATGGCCAAATCCAGTAGATACCATCTTCAAACCCAACTCCACCAGTGAGGGCATACAATGTCAACCTCACCCTCACTCTCACCCTCATCCTCACTGTCACCCCCACCTTCACCCTCACTGTCACTCTCACCCTCACTGTCACCCTCACTGTCACCCTCACCTTCACCCTCATTCTCACCCTCACCCTCACTCTCACCCTCATCCTCACTGTCACCCCCACCTTCACCCTCACTCTCACCCTCACCTTCACCCTCACTCTCACCCTCACCTTCGCCCTCACTCTCACCCTCACTGTCACCCTCACCTTCACCCTCATTGTTACCCTCACCCTCACTGTCACCCCCACCTTCACCCTCACTCTCACCCTCATCCTCACTGTCACCCCCACCTTCACCCTCACTCTCACCCTCACCCTCACTGTCACCCTCACCTTTGCCCTCACTCTTACCCTCACCCTCACTCTCACCCTCACCTTCGCCCTCACTCTCACCCTCACTGTCACCCCCACCTTCACCCTCACTCTCACCCTCACCCTCACTGTCACCCTCACCTTTACCCTCACTCTTACCCTCACCCTCACTGTCACCCCCACCGTCACTGTCACTCTCACCATTACCGTCATCTTCATCTAAACCCTCACCCTCGTTGTTACCCTCACCTTCATCGTAACTCTCACCCCTACTCTCATTGTCATGTTCACCCTTACTCTCATATACAGTGTTGTGTCATCCACACCTACAGCATCATCCACATCTATCATCGACCCTCACACTCACACTCACCCACACTGATATCCTCACTCACACTCACACACTCACACTGATACCCTCACACTCACACTCACCCACACTGATACCCTCACTCGCACTCACGCACTCACACTGATACCCTCACACTCACACTCACCCACACTGATACTCTCAAACTCACACTCACCCATACTGATACACTCACATTCAGCCACACTAATACCCTCATTCTCACAGTCACTCACACTGATACCCTCAAACTCACACTCACACTCACCCACACTGATACCTCACACATAAACTCACCCACAATGATACTCTTACACTCACACTCACCCATACTGATACCCTCACACTCACATTCAGCCACACTGATACCCTCACACACACACTCATCCACAATGATATCCTTACACTCACACTCACACTCACCCACACTGATGCCCTCACATTCACACTCACCTACACTGATATCCTCACACACACATTCACTCACACTGATACCCTCACACGATCACTCACCCACACTGATGCCCTCACACGCACACTCACCCACACTGATACCCTCACACACACAGTTACTCACACTGATACCCTCACACTCAGCCACACTGATAAGCTCACACTCACATTCACACTCACCCATGCTGATACCCTCACACTCAGACTCACCCACATTGATACCCTCACACACACACTCACACTCAGCCACACTGATACACTCACACTCACCCACACTGATAACCTCACACTCACATTCACCTACACTAATAACCTCACACTCACACTCACCCACACTGATACCCTCACACTCACCCATACTGATACCCTCACACTCACACTCACAAACACTGATACCCTCACACTCACACTCACCCACTGCGTCATCGTGCCCTGCGCTGTTGCCCTTAACCTGCCCCTAGTTTTTCACACAGCCTTGACATCGTGTATCTTGTGTCGTTAGAGATTCATTCAGTGCCTAGCGATATATAATATTTATCAGAGGACAGAGATTTGTTGGGGATTTATGAGGCTCATCAAAGAACGGAGGCTGAGTGAATAGTTCTTTCTCTACCTCACATTTCATTCAAAGCTGAGCATCATGCTCTTTTCTGTCAGAGATGCTCATTTAAAATTGATATAACACAACCTTATGACACACAGCATCTTAGTATTCAAGGCTGATATTAATTTGTACTGAAAAGCCAGTATTGTTAAGTTGTCCAAGAACTAAAACTGTAAATTAGGCGGGAGTTTAAAACATATGTTTTCTACAAAAGAATGCCAATTAGTCCCAGGAACAAAGAGCAGTCAATCTGGACATGTCAGCTACAGTGATACTTCAGCATTTCTCAAGCCACTAACAAGCCACTGAGCGAATGTAAAAATGGAAAGGTTTGCCTCTCCAGCTGTGATCAGTCTGAATAGAGGAGCACGATGAGGTATAGCAGCTGACAAAGTCTCAAATTATCCACAAGGCATGGAGACCTCCACCCAGTGAGAGCGCTCCTTTCCCTGCATTCAAAGGCTTGATGTCGAACATCAATGAAGAATCAAAGTTTATAAATGAGGCATTGAATCCCAACAGAATCCCTACAATGTGGAAACAGGCCATTTGGCTCAACAAGTCCCCACCGTCAATGCGAGTACCCTGAGCTGCTGCATCACTGCCTGGTTTGTGAATTGCACCGTGAATTTCTGGACTGTAAGACCCTACAACGGATAGTGAAGACAGCTGAGAAGATCTTCGGGGTCTCTCTCCCCTCCATTGCAGACATTTACATCACACGCTGCATCCAAAAGACTAAGAGCCTTGAGGAAGATTCTACACACCCCTTACTCAAACTCATCTCCCTCCGCCATCTGGAAGAAGATACCAGAACATTCGGTCTCACTTCCAGACTGTGCAACAGTTTCTTCCCCCAAGCCATCAGGCTCCTTAACACTATAGGATCGGATTCTTTCCAATCTTTGCTTGACTTCAAATTGCTGCTAGAAAAATGTCTATTATTTATCATTCTTCTATTGCACTGTAACATGTGTGTTTGGGAATTCTTATACACTTTGTGCCATGTATGATTGTGTAGTTTGTGCTGTTTATGTAGCACCCTCAGTCATAGAGTCATAGAGATGTACAGCATGGAAACAGACCCTTCGATCCAACCCGTCCATGCCGACCAGATATCCCAACCCAATCTAGTCCCACCTGCCAGCACCCGGCCCATATCCCTCCAAACCCTTCCTATTCATATACCCATCCAAATGCCTCTTAAATGTTACAATTGTACCAGCCTCCACCACTTCCTCTGGCAGCTCATTCCATACACGTACCACCCTCTGTGTGAAAAAGCTGCCCCTTAGGTCTCTTTTATATCTTTCCCCTCTCACCCTAAACCTATGCCCTCTCGTTCTGGGCTCCCCGATCCCAGGGAAAAGACTTTTTCTATTTATTCTATCCATGCCCCTCATAATTTTGTAAACCTCTATAAGGTCACCCCTCAGCCTCCGACGCTCCAGGGAAAACAGCCCCAGCCTGTTCAGCCTCTCCCTGTAGCTCAAATCCTCCAACTCTGGCAACATCCTTGTAAATCTTTTCTGAACCTTTTCAAGTTTCACAACATCTTTCCAATAGGAAGGAGACCAGAGTCTTGGAGGAATGCTATCTCGTTTTTACTGTATCAGTTATATGTGGTAGAAATGACAAATAAAAGCTACTCTACAGACCCTCTGAAGAGTAACCCACCCAGACCCATTCTTCTACTCAGTTACTCTACATTTGCCCCTGCCTAATGTAGGAGAAAGTGAGGACTGCAGATACGGGAGATCAGAGCTGAAAATGTGTTGCTGGAGAAGCGCAGCAGGTCAGGCAGCATCCAAGGAGCCGGAGAATTGATGTTTCGGGCATGAGCCCTTCTTCAGGAATCCTGAAAAAGGGCTCATGCCCGAAACGTCAATTCTCCTGCTCCTTGGATGCTGCCTGACCTGCTGCGCTTTTCTAGCAACACATTTTCAGCCCTGCCTAATGTACCTAACCTCCACATCCCTGAATACTATTGACAATTTAGCATGGCATAGTCACCTAACCTGGACATCTTTGGATTGTGGGAGGAAGCTCACGCAGACAGGGGGAGAATGTGCAAAATCCACACAGACAGTCGCCCGAGGCTGGAATCGAACCTGGGTCCCTGCTGTGAGGCAGCAGTGCTAACCACTGAGCCACTGTGCTACCGCCCAGCTCCGGAGAGCTCTCTGCCATGACTGATTGAAGGTAGAATGTCACTTCTGAGTATTGCTGAAGAAGCAATATTTTGTTGAAGCTTTTCAACAATTCAAGAGGAAAACCAACATTTCTGCTCCATGAGGGGGAAGTAAGAGGACAGTGCTGATTGGTTGGCAAGTGGACGTTGATTGGTAGAGGTCTTGCAATGGAGAATTAATGATTATTGGCAATTAATTTTCAGACTTTGTTTAAATATTAAAGCAGCCAGATTGATTCTGAATAGTTGGTGTGTTGCCCTGAGAGATGACTCAGTGAACAACTGTCATCTGTTTTGTTGAGTTGAAACAGGTATGGTGTCTTTTCCAACTCTTCCTGCCTTCATTTTTCTTATGTACTCATGGGATGTGGCTTCACTTGAGCAGCCAGCATTTATTAACGTGCCTTTGAAAAATGGTGGTGATCTGTCTTCTTGACCCAACACTCTCAGGTTGGTATTGGTACAACCGCCATTAATGTTACTGTCAGTTCCACAATTTTGATTCAGTGAGACTCAGGTTTTGGTGATATATTTCCAAGTCAGGATGGTGAGTGGCTTGGAAAGGATCTTGCAGGGGGTAGTGTTCCCATGTATCTGCCGCACTTGTCCTTCTAGACAGAAGTGGTCATGAGTTTGAAAGGTGCTGTCTAAGGATCTTTGGTGAATTTCTGCCGTACATCTTTTAGATAGTACGCACTGCTGCTATTGAGCATCGGTGGTGGTGGGAGTGAATGTTTGTGGATGCAGTGCCAATCATGTGGGCTGCTTTGTCCTGGATGGTGTCAAGCTTCTAGGCATGTGGGGAATATTCCATCACACTCCTGATTAGTGTCCTGAATAGAAGACATACCCTGGAGAGTTAAGAGTTGAGTTACTCGCTGCAGGATTCCTAGACTCTGACCTGCTTTTATAACTACAGTATTTATATGGAAAGCCTAGTTAAGTTTCTAGTCAATCACCAGGATGTTGATAGTGGGAGATTCACTGATTGTATTGCCATTGAATGTCAAAGCATGAGGGAAAGATTTTGTCTTCTTGGAGATGGTCTTTGCCTGTCAGTTGTGTGGTGCAAATGTTACTTGTCACTCGTAAGCCCAAGCCTTGACACTGTCCAGATATTGTTGGATTTGACATATTTGAGGAGTTGAGATGGCACTGAACATCGTGCATCATCAGCGACCATCCCTGCTTTTGACTTTACAGTGGAGGAAAGGTCATTGATGAGGTAGCTGAAAATGGTTGGGCTGAAGTCACTAGCCTGAGGACCTCCTGCAGAGATATCCTGAAGCTGAGATGACTGACCTCCAAAAACCACAACCACCTTCCCATGTGCCAGCTATGACTCCAACCAGCGGAGAGTTTGCCCCTGCTACCCATTGATTCCAGTTTTGCCAGGGCTCTTTGATTCCACACTCCATCAAATGCAGCCATGATGTTAAGAGCTCTCACTCTCCCCTCCCCTCTGGAATTCAGCTCCATTGTCCATGTTTGAACCAAGGCTGTAATGTGGTCAGGAGCTGAGTGGCCCTGGCAGAACCCAAACTGGGCATCACTGAGCAGGTTATTGCTGAGCAGGTGCTGCTTGATAGCACTGTTACTGACACCTTCCATCACTTTACTGATGATCGAGAGTAGACGGATGGGGGAGTAATCGGCTGAGTTGGATTTTTCCTGCTTTTTCAGCACAGGATACAGCTGGGCAATTTTCCACATGTGGCAATTTCTGAAGCACAAAGTTTCAGTACTGTTGCTAAATTTTGTCAGGACCCATAGCAGTATCCAGTGTCTCCATCCATTTCTTGATAACATGATATCATGTGGAGGGAATCGAATTGGTTGAAGACTGATACTTAATGCTGGGGAACCCTGGAGGAGGCCAAGATAGGTCATCCACTTTGCACTTCCCTGAAAGACTGTTAGGACGTCATGTTGTAGCTGTGCAGGACATTGGTTAGGTCACTTTTGGAATATTGTGTGCATTTCTGTTCTTCCTCCTATAGGAAGGATGTCATGAAACTTGAAAGGATTCAGAAAAAATTTACAAGGATGTTGCCAGGGTTGAGCTATCGGGAGAGGCTGAATAGGCTGGGGCTGTTTTGTCTGGAGCATCGGAGGCTGAGGGGTGACCTTATAGAGGTTTATAAAATCACGAGGAACATCGATAGGGTGAATAGCCAAGGTCTTCTCGAAGATTTTAAGGTTTCTAAGGTTTAAGGTGAGGGAGAAAGATTTAAGAGGGACCTAAGGAGCAACATTTTCATTCAGAGGGTGGTGCATGTGTGGAATGTACAGCCGGGGAAGTGGCGGAGACTGGTACAAATACAACATTTAAAAGGCATCTGGATGGGTATATGAATAGGTAGAGTTTGGAGTGATATGGACCAAGTGCTGGCAAATGGAACTAGATTAGTTTAGGATATCTGGTCGGCATGGATGAGTTGGATCGCGGGTCTGTTTCAATGCTGTGCACCTCTATGCCTCTTTGACTCTAAGAATGCTTCAGCCTTATCTTTTGCACTGATGTGCTGGGATCTTCCATCATTGAGGATGGGGATCCTTGTAGAGCCACCTCCTTCAGTGAATTGTTTCATTGTCTCCCACCATTCCCGACTGGATGTGGCAGGACTGCAGAGCTCAGATCTGATCTGTTGGTTGTGGGATCGCTGAGATCTGTCTATCATTTGCTGTTTATACTGTTTGTCACAAAAATAGTCCTGTTTGGTGGCTTCACCAGGCTGACACCTCATCTTCAGGTGTGCCTGGTGCTGCTCCTGGCATGCCCTCCTGAACTCTCCATTGAACCAGGATTGATCCCCTGGCATGGTGATAATAGTTGAATGAGGGATATGCTGGACCATGAGGTGACAGATTGTGCTGGAGTACGATTGTGCTACTGTTGATGGCCCACAGCACCTCATGGATGCACAGCTTTCAATTGCTTGATTTGTTTGAAGTCTGTCCCATTTAGCACAGTGGTAGTGCTACACAACACAATGATT
Organism: Chiloscyllium plagiosum; assembly: GCF_037043375.1. Classification (NCBI taxonomy): domain Eukaryota; kingdom Metazoa; phylum Chordata; class Chondrichthyes; order Orectolobiformes; family Hemiscylliidae; genus Chiloscyllium; species Chiloscyllium plagiosum. Next base: position 37,093,438 of record NW_028270175.1, on the reverse strand, counting down.
AGATTAGATTAGATTAGATTAGATTAGATTAGATTAGATTAGATTAGATTACATTACATTACATTACAGTGTGGAAACAGGCCCTTCGGCCCAACAAGTCCACACCGACCCACCGAAGCGTAACCCACCCATACCCCTACATGATGGGTATCCTCAATGTTAAGACAGAAATTTGTAACAAAAAATGAGTGATGGTTACCGTTACCGATACCGTCATGGACAGAGGCAGCTACAGCTGGCAGATTGGTGAGGATAAGGTCAAGTATATTTTTCCCACTTGTAGGTTCCCTCACCATCTGTCACTGACCAAGTCTAGCAGCTATGTCCTGACCAGCTCATTCAGTGTGCTGCAGCTGAGCTACTCTTGCTGTTGGTTGTTCGAAATCCCCCACGCAAAGGACATTTCGTGCCCTTGTCACCCCCAGTGCTTTCCCCAAGTGTTCGTCATGAAGAAACACTGATTCACAGTCCAGGGAGGATGGGATATAGTAGTCAGCAACATGTTTCCTTTCCCATGTTTGACCTAATGCCCTGAGGTGTCATGGCATCCACACACCATGCTGATGAATCCTGGAGCAGCTCCCTCACAACTGTATGCAACTGTTCTGTCACCCCTCCCGGGTCTGTCCTGTGGGTGGGAAAGAACATATCCAGGGATGGTGATCTTGGTGTCTGGCATATTGTCAGTAGGGATGATTCTTTAAATATGATCATGCTGGCACAACTAATCTGTGAGACAATTTTGGCTCTCGCTTCTAAATGTTAGCAAGTTTCCTCTTGTCTAAGTCAATGCCAACTGGGTCTATCCAGTTTTATTTCTTACTTGAGACTTCTTAGCAGAGGCCATAATTTCAGAATAAGAGGTCATTTATTTAAGACATAGATGAGGAAGAATTTGTTCTCTCAGATGTAGTGAAGCAGTGGAATTCTTTACCACATTGTTGCTTGATGTTGGATCATTAAGTATGTTCAAGGCTGAAACAGACAGATTTTTAATCAGGAAGGGAATCAAGTGATATGGGGAAAAGATAGTCAAATGGAATTGAGGATTGTAACCATTGGAAGGACATCATCTCACCCTCAAAAACTTCCCTTTAATTCCTCTCATCTTCTTCAGGTCACAGGGGTGGCCATGGGTACCCTCATGGGTGCCAGCTATGCCTATCTGATCATGGGGTACGTGGAACATTCCTTGTTCCGGTCCTATTCCAGCCCTACACACAACTCTTTCTCCGATCTATTGATGATATCATTGGTGCTGCTTCCCTCTCTGGTCTGGAATTGGAAATGTTAATCGATTTCCTTCCAATTTCCACTCTGCCCTCACTCTCACCTGATCTATCTCTGACTCCTCCCTTCCCTTCCTCGACACCTCTGTTTCCATTTTTGGGGATAGACTGGCTGCTAATATCTACTATAAACCCATCAACTCCCACAGCCACTTAGACTATACATCCTTGTACTCTGTTTCTTGTGAAGACTATATTCCATTCTCCCTGTTTGTCTGTCTTCCAATCACCCACGATCTCATTGATAGGCAGCGTGGACTCAATGGGCCATATGATCTACTTCTGCTGCAGAGTCTAATAACTGTGGACAGAACCTAATGGACTGTGTGTTAAATAAAGGCTGTTCTTCACTGCTGATTTTACTTTATTGCCAGCAAAACGTTGTTTGAATATAGTTTTCTCTATCCTGAAGATCACTCACTCTGTGCAAACTGTGGGGTATAACTTTGTGAACTTACATTGACAATGGCACCCTGCTCTGCGCAGCTCACTTATAGGAACAGGAGCATTTATTTTCTCTTGTTATTTTGAATTGAAGTTGTGTCTAGAATGCATAATCTATTCTCTGAAGTCAATGTTTTGGCTATGAAATGGCCTCTGTGAGTTTCAGTCATGTCACACTAGCTTATTGATGTTGGCACTCCAGTCACAGTCACCCAAACAAAATTGATTGCCTCGGTGCGAGGGAAGCTGCCTCAGGCTACAGGGATAAAATCCATTTTGTCAAGCTGCTGGACAATCAGATTAGTAGCAAAGTCACTTTCCAACCTGCAGAGGAACTGTTGTCTAGAGAGTGACAGACAGAGAGCCTCAGATGGGTGGTTTGATTGTAACCATTGAATAGCATGTACATGAAATCTGAGGCTAAAGTCAGTGGAGATCAATAGGAAGCTCCTGTCTGAGTGAAAACAGAAAAACAGGAAAGAGTAGACCTCTGCACCTCAAAGCTCTCCCTCCTGTGGGAAAATCCATCTATCTGTTGGATTCCTGAGTAATGTTAAATAATGAAAACCTGCTTGTGATTTGTATTGAAGCTGATTCTGCAATAATTGCCTGATAACACTTTATATGCTTGAGATCAGCATTTTGCAGGTTATTTTTAAAAATTCATTCACAGGATGTGTGTGGCACAGGCCAGGCCAGCATTTATTATCCTTTCTTTATTGGCCAGATAGCAGTAAAGAATCAACCATGATGTTGTGGGTCTTGGAGTTACATTTAGGCCAGAACAGGTAAGGGCATTAGTAAACCAGATGGGCTTTCCCCAACAGTCAACAGTGATTTCATGGTCATCGTTCAACTTGTAATTCCAGATTTTTGTTGAATTTAATTTCTATCATCTGCTGTGGTCAGATTTGAACCTAGGTCCCCAGGATATTTCTCAGACCAATAGTCTAGCTATAACACCACTATACCACCGCCTACCCCTATTCAGTGCTGTGGTCTAGTCAAGGTGGACTTGATGACCATCAAAGTTTACTTTGCAAACGTACAAACAGATGAATTTGGAGAATCTCACTCCCCCCTCCCCCCCAGGCCTGCTCCACCCTTCAAAAAAAATCATAGCTGATCCGATTATGCCCTCAACACCACCTTCCCATTCTCCCTGAGGCTGTGTGAGTTTCCTCCGGGTGCTTCAGTTTCTTCCCACAGTCCAAAGATATGCAGGTCAGGTGGACTCACCATGCTAAACTGTCCCATTGCGTCCAGGGATGTGCAGGTTATGGTTGCTGAGCCATGAAAAATGTATGGTCTTGAGACAAAGTGGGGGGGCGTGTCTTTCTTGGATGTTCTTCGGAGGATTAGGGTGGACCCAATGGGCCGAATGGCCTGCTTCCACACCTTAGGGATTCTAAAATTCCAAATATCTGTCCACCCTGGTGTGGAAATATTGAATGGTGCCACATTCTCCCCACTGCTGTCTGTGGAAGAGAGTTGCATAACCGCATGAGACTGAGACAAAATTAATTCTCCTCATTTCCATCTTAAAACTTCATTTTTTCACCTGTGTCCTTGATTCTAGTCTCTCCTGGAGAGGAAACATCTTTCGATGTCTCAGTATGATCACCTCTCATTCTTCGAAACTCCAATTCGTACAGACCCAGTCAGCCCAACATTTCCTCATAACATAACTCTTCTATCCAAGTTATCAGGCAAGTGAACCTCCTCTGAATTGCTTTTAATATACTTTCATGTTAATAGATTATGAAAAAGGATCATTTTCCTTTTGGAAAATGCGGTTTGTTTTCTTAATTTCTAATGAACTTTATTGGACTAAAATGGCCACCACCAATCACATGATACAGGTTGACGACAATGCTGGGAAATTTTAACAGTAATTATGAAGTCTAAGCTTGGGACCATCCTGCCAGCATTTCAGATCTTTCATCACGTTAGCATTGTAGTCAACAGACAAAAGGGAATGAAGGAGGAAACTGAGGGCTGTAGATGCTGGAGCTCAGAGTCGAGAGTGTGGTGCTGGAGAAGTTCAACAGGTCAGGCAGCATCTGAAGTGCAGGAGAGTCAATGTATCGGGCATAAGCCTTCCATCAGGAATGAGGCTTGTGAGCCAAGGGGGTAGAGAGATAAATGACTTTGGGAATGGTCATCAGTATATCAAACCTAGCAGCGTCTAGCAACAAAGGGAGAGTCATCGAGCCTCATTATACTTACAAAGACATTAATAGCTTGATGAAGGGCTTATGCCCGAAACATCGCCTCTCCTGCTCCTTGATATTACCTGACCTGCTGTGCCTTTCCAGCACCACACTTTTCAACCCTAAGAGCCTACCTACTACCTAAAGTAAAGAAAGGATTCTTGGCCAAAGGGATAAAAGTTAATTGGTGAATTGAAATGGACTCCTCATGGGTCCATCACATGATCAAAATGCCTATGACCTTGGAAAAGCTTTATTTATACATTGTTGAACTCTGATTTTGCTAAGAATCTAACTGGCTGGTAAAACAGCAACCAGACTTCAGATTTACAATAAACCTGCATCAAGTCTGAGTCTGCTTTGCACATCATTTGTCTTTGTTTTCAAAGTGTAAGTTAATAATTTCTTCCCAAAAACTGCAGTTACTACAGAGGAACTTGGTGAAGTTACTATAACTATGGTGGAGGTATTAAAGGCATGGTCTCAAGACCAGCACCTTAAGGCATGAAAGGACATGGCAGTAGAGATAGCAGATGCATTTGTGATGATTTTCCAAAATTCCCTGGATTCTGGAAAGGTACCAGTAGATAGGAAACAAGTTACTATGACACCCCACTTACTCAAATAAGAAGATAGGCAAAAAGTGGGAAACTAGAGACAGTTTGACCTCAGTTGTGGGGAAGTTACTGGGGTCAATCATAAAGGAGGAGATTACTGAATACATGGAAAAACAAAAATCAATTCTCCAGTGTCAGCACGGTTTCATGAAGGGCAAGTCCTGCTTGACAAACTTGCTGGAGTTCTTTGAGGATATAACAGCAAAGTAGATAATGGGGATCTGATGGATGTGGTATAACTAGTTATCCAGAAGACATTTGACAAGGTGCCACATAAAAGACTGATCTAGCAGGTTAGATCCCAGGGGGCTAAGGGCAGAGTATTGGCTGATTGACAGAAAGCAGAGGGTTGGGATAAATGGGTACTTCTCTGGATGGTGAAATATAACTACAGTGTGCAGCAGGGTTCAGTTCTCAGACCTCAACTATTTACAATCAATATAAATGATCTGGAGGCAGGGGCGGAGTGTAACATAGCAAATTTCTGGATAGTAGTAAAATAGGTAGGAAAACAGGTTGTGATGAGGAGATAAAGAGCTTCCAGATGAATATTGACAGGCTAGGAGAATGGGGCTGAATCGGGCAGATGGAGGTTAATCTGGATAACTGAGAGGTCATCCATTTTGACTGGAAAAACAAAAGGCCAAATTATTATTTTACTGGGAAGCAGATTAAAAGTGTGTCAGTGCAGAGGGATCTGGGTGTTCTTATGCATGAATCGCAGAAAGTGGGTTTGCAGATGCAGCATAAAATAAGAAAGACAAATAGAATCCAGGCATTTATTGCAAAAGGATTGGATTATAAAAGTAAAGAAATGTTATTACAAGTATGTAAGTTTGCTCGTTGAGCTGGAAGGTTTGTTTTCAGACTTTTCGTCCCCATACTAAGTAACATTATCAGTGAGAGACTCCGGTGAGACCACATCTGGAGTAATGTGTCCAGTTCTGGTCTCCTTATTTGAGGAGGGATGTGGTAGTACTGGAGTTGCTCAGAAGAGGGATACCAGGTTGATTCCAGGGATGAAAGTGCTGTTGAATGAGGAGCAGTTGAATAGTTTGGGCCTGTACTCTCTGGAGTTCTGAAGACCGAGGGGGGAATCTGATTGAGGGATATAAAATGCTAAAGGGAATTGATAAGGTGGACATTGAGCAGACATTCCCCCCGTGTGGGACAGTCTCAAACAAGAGCACATAGAGAGAGTGAGAGGAGGTAGGTTCAAAACTGAGATGAGACAAAACTAATTCTCTCAGAGGCTTGTGAATCGGTGGAACTCACTGCCCCAGGGTGCATTGGAAACTGAATCAGTCAACAGATTCAAGAAAGATTTCGACATGTTTCTGATGAAAAGTGGGTAAAGGGCGATGGGGAGCAGGCAGGAAGTGGAACTGAGACCAGGATAAGATCAGCCATGATCATGTTCAGTGGCGAAGCAGGGTAGATGGGCTGAATGGCATACTCCCATTCCCAATTCCTATGTTCCTATGTGATCTATGTATCAGAACAAGCAACAATCTAACCAAGTTAAGCTTCCCTCAAGTACAAGTCTCCTTCGAGTCCAGTTCCTAAAGGGAATCCTTGTATTCACCTGCTTCATGACCAACTTTCACGAAATTCTGCATCACTCTGTCAGTTCTGCCAACCATGTCTTATTTCCGTGGATTCTGAGAATCATGAGAATCAATTCTATGTTTATAGTTTTAATACTCACTCTGAACTAATAATGGTCTTGATTCAAAACTAAGAGAGAGCAATTGATTTCACAAAAGTTGGGTTTGAAAACATTCTGTAGCCTATTTGAATTAATCCTCCTGGCTTACAAACAGAGATAAGGTGAATATATGGCTTCAATATGCCTCACTGCCCTATCCACAATTACATTTAAAACCGTCAAATAAGGAGACAAAAACTGCACACGGCCCTCCAGATATCATCCCAGCTTCTTGTGTGTTGCTGGAGCTACATTCATCCAGATAAGTGGAGAGTATTCCATCGTACTTCTGAGTTGTGCATTGCAGATGTGCCTTTGGAAGGTGTGATCTAAGGAGTCTTGGTGAATTTCTGCAGAACATCTTGTGAATGGTGGTCCTCATTGCCTCCAGTGCCAGTCTATCGTTCCTTAACTAAGGGGACCCAAACTGTTCAGAGCTTTCCAACTGACCAATGCCTTGAGTAGTTTTAGCATAACTGCATATTCCATTCCCTTTGCAATAATGGCTAATGCTCCATTTGGCTTCCCTATTACCTGCAAAGTTGAAATGTGTCACTGAGAAATTGCCATGTCAATCATTCAGCCTGATGCAGTTTCTCCCAAAGAATCAAGTCTGTTTGATTGTCCCAATATGGATTTGATACCCAATTGGTTTTCTAATGTATTAAGAGTCCACACGTGCAATATTGGAGGCTGCACTTTCTTGATACTGCTAAAAGATCCATGCCATTCTCGCGAGGGCTTAACTTAAAGGGATGCTATCTCATGCTCAGTAATGCCTTTCTCTACACTAAGGTACATGCAATACTCAATAAATCATCTTGCCTTGCTCTTCTTCTCATCTATGAGTCTCGATTACATGTTTCCCACCTCTGCTGATACTGTTGTGACATATTTATTTACATCCTGGTCTTTAATTTATTCATTTCACGTTTTATTAAGTGGATGACACTCACAAACAAACGTTTATTGCCAATTCCTGGTTGGCAACAGGGGAATCAAGAATTATTCACATTGTGTGATACTGGGCTTACATGTTATTTCTTTCGAAATACAGCAAACTTTGTTTTAACTGGCACCTTACAAACTGGCACCCTTGATAAATCGGCAAAAATTATGTACCTCAAATACAGTGGAGTTTCCAGTATTCTGTCTAATTACCACAAGTTTAAATTTAATTACCTCAATGAAAATATACTTATTGCTCAATTGACTGGCCACATGAAATATCAACAGTTGATTCGACTTTAAATCAATTTCTCCTCAAATATTGTAATGTCCGAGTAATTGTAGGTTTGAGTGAGTTCTGTTGGTAAGTTTTATTTAAGAATAGGTTGCAAGCTATTTAAATGATTTATGCTGTAAATAAAATATAACAGTGATGTGTATATCCCCTGTATTACTCATTGTGTATTTTTCCAATGATTTTGTGGACCCTTGATAAACCAGAGTGTTTGACCAACTGACACACTCCTGGTCCCATTGATGCTGGTTAATAAAAAGTTTACTGTATATTTTTTCGTGAGATGTGAGTGACGCTGATGAGCCCAGGATTTGTTGCCTACCCCGAAATGCCCTGATGTCATGATAAAGTGGGTAGGAACAGCAGGTTCCCTGACATTATCTGAGTCTTACCAATAGCCTAATATGCAACGGAAATTGCAATCTTGCAATGCCTTGGAATCAACACCACAAGCAACTATAAAGTGATTCTGCTTCAAAGCAGAATTCACATTTGCCAAGCAGAATTATTTTTCCATAAAAAAATGTACTTCTCAGAGGCTGTCTAGGTGCCAGTTAATTAAGGCATCTGTCCAAATAGTTTGAAAAGAGCAGCAATCATTGGATCAAAACTGCTGTCTCCCTTTAGATCTGTGCAGAGTCATTAAAGGCACTGTGATTTACTCACTGGCTCCTCAGCCTGTGCATTTCGAAGATTTTGAACATTAATTGAGGTTCCCAGAGAGAAAACATTGAGCCTTCTTTGCAGTGCTCTTCTGGCAGCTATTTGTTGAGTTCCTGCATCGTGAATTGCCGTGGAATGCTGTTCCTTTTAAAAGGTGGGACTCTCATGAAGTCCAAATTGAAATAACTCTGCAGAGGCCAGCAATTCACCACCTCACCCTTTATTTACACATGTACGGTGCACAATACTGACCCATGATGTGGAGGTGCCAGTGTTGGACTGGGGTGGACAAAGTTAAAAATTACACAACCTGTTGGGTTGTAGTCCAACAGGTTTATTTGGAAGCACTAGCTTTCGAAGCGCTGCTTCTTCATCAGGTGGTTGTGGAGCAGAATCAGAAGACACAGAATTTATAGCAACAGGATTGCAGCGTCATGGAACGTAGCATTAAACAATTTAGCTTACTGACCCAGATAGCTCAGAGCTGGCTCCCAGAGTGAGCACAGCCTCTGATACTCATGTTTATCAATTTTTTTTTGTACAGTACACTGGTTGTGGCCAGTCAGCTCAGAGTCAGTTCTCAAAACTGAGGAGATTCTAATGTCCTGGTTTTATTTTTGTTTCCCAACACTCCTGTTTATATTTGTCAAACAAGGCTTCCTGATAGGACTAGATTAACAGCCCGAGTCAGGGAACTCATATTCTATGAGGGCCACTTGCTTGACCTTGTTACAATCACTGCATTAATTTCTAAACTTCAGCCCTTCTGCCCTGGTTCAGTGACGGTGAATGATTTTTAAAGAAGCATTTGCTTTATCCATTAATTTATCTTGAAAAAAATCTCTGAATCTTTTCCTCACTCACACTATGATTCTATTTGAAATGTTATCTGGATCACTTTACGCTGCGTGGTTTTATGCACAGATCCATGAGCTTGGGGTTCAAGGCAGACCGGTAGGGAATTACTTTATGATAATGTTTATTCCATATTAAGGTGAAGAAAAGCTAGAACTAAGAGTCTACTAATGACCATGAATCCACTATCAATTATCAGAAACACACAGCTAGTTCTCTAACATCCTGTAGAGAAATCTGCCATCCTTACCCTTCTGGATACATGTGATTCCAGACCCACAGCAACATGGTTGTGTCTTAACAGCCCTTGGGCAATATTGTGTAGACAATAAATGCTGCTCTAGCCAGTGACGCCCTCATCCTGTGAATGAACAAAAAGAATAACAATGCTACACCAGAATTATACCAGGCTTTAAGCTGTTACATTATTGAAAGACTATCTACAAACTCCACTGCCTCGTGCTTGTCAGTCTATTTCATGTGTGCTTCTAACATTCACATGGATTAGGTTTCTGTCCAGCTCTCCATGGGATGTTTTTCACTCTTTTCCCTCTTTAACCCTTCCCACTCTGTACTATTTATATCCAGTGAGGAGCTGCTCTATGACATCATCACAAGGTTACTCCATGGTCTCAAAGCCCTTGTGCAATGGAATCCCATTGTCATTATAGTCACCATTCTGTAGGTGTGGACACTGACATGGAACCTTGCTGGGCTGCTTAACCGTTGGGTAAGCCTGATGCTGCCATCACTTCATACGTACACATAAAAAAAACTATCTGACTGAGGTAACTCAAAGGTAATAAAGAAAGAATACAGTCATCCAAATTCAATGTTACTTCCTTAGGGTATCCCAGAGTGTTCTTGCAAACAACCAATTAGATTTCATGATGTCGGAAAATGTGGTAACGTATCTGTGCTCAAGCAGATCATACAAGCAGATAAGACGAGCGATTGTACGATCAATGTTGACTAGAACACAGGTACTTCCTCAATACCGTGCCACAAGATATGGCACATCCCTCAATGCTTGCGGGTGGGCCTTGGTTCAGCATCTCACGACAATACAGCACGACCATTTTCAGATGTTACTAAACTGAAGAATCACAGAGGAGACTCATCGGGTCATACAGCATGGAAACAGTCCCTTCAGTCCAACTATTCCATGGTGACCAGGTCTCCCAAACTAAACTAGGACCACCTGCCTGCATTTGACCCATATACCTCTAAACCTTTCCTATTCGTGTACCTGTCTAAATGCCTTTTCAATGTTAAATCATACCAGTCTACACCACTTCCCCTGGCAGTTCATTTCACGTACAAGCCACTCTCTGTGTGAAAAGGTTGCTCCTCAGGTCCCTTTTCGATATTTGTCCTCTCACTTTAAAATTATGCCCTCTAGTTTTGGACTCGTCTGCCTTAGGGAAAAGACCTTTGCTACTCACCTTATCTATGGCCCTCATAGTTTTATAAACCTCTCTAAGGTCACCGCTAAGCCTCCTACATTCCAGTGAAAGATGTTCCAGACTCTCCAGCCCCTCCAAATCAGCTTTTAATTCCTCTTCCCATTCTCGAGCTGTTGAGACTGACCACAAAGTCCCAGCTACTGCTCCAGTTGAGAAGACCTTGCTCAGTTCAATAAGGTGGCTGAGATAACTGCACAGAGGCTGTATGGTGTCACCAAGTCATCCTTATTTACATGGCACTTGTACATGGGCCCTGTCCAGCCAGCTCCAAGTCAGTCCCTTGGATCAGGAGACAATAGAGACAAACAAAGGAAATTTATCATTCAAAATTTCTAAGTGGTTCAACGTAGTTCACAGTGAATGACGTCCTTTTAATCTTTAGTTACTGTCATAATGTGAGAAATGTGGCAGCTATTTAGTGCACAGCTATCTCCCACAAACATAATTCTAATAAATGGACATATAAGCTGTTTCAGAGATATTGGATAAGGAACATGTTGGATATCTGAATCTCCTGTTTATATCTGTCAGCCAGGGTTCCCTGATTGGCCCAGATTAACAACCCCAATCAAGGATCTCATAATCAATGACACCCACCTAGCTCTCATTCCAATCACTACAGTGGCAAATCCCAGACTGTCTGCCACACAGCATAACACCAGAAGTGCTCTCCAAGGATTATTGTGGAATATGCAGTACAGAAATAGGTCATTCAGCGGATCGTTATACTCAAGAGCATCCACCTATACTACTGTATCCAACTCTATCAATCTCACTTTCTCTGTCTCTCATGTGTTTATCAACCTTCCCCTTAAATCTGTCAATTCTACTCAGTACTGTGAGTCTTGTGATAGTGAGTTTACAATTCTAATCACTCCCTGGCTAAAATAATTTTGGCTCAAAGTTAGTGGAACATCTGCAGTAATGCAGGCCTTGATATTTAACCTAAACATAAGCATTTCAATAGTTATTGGTGCATGATATTATTAGCCATGAGGCCTATTGTTATAACGCACGTTTAATATTTTAAACGACACTTTCTGGACCATCAAGCTGAGTTTCTGCATTAATTAAATTCTTACATCCCAAAGAATTAGCTTCTGATTCAGTTTGTCATCACCTGAATACATTCACAAAGATACATGAATAATATTTTCTGAGCAGTGAAAGAAAGATTAGTGTTTGTGGTACAAGGCTGTCAGCATTTAAGTAATCACCACCTCAGCAAGATGAGCTGTTTGAGTTAATGTGACAAAAAAAAACACTGAATGCAAGGAATTAAATGAGCACCAGTTATCTCAAGAGTGCTCTCATGATACCCTTCCTGCTACGAATTATAAAGTGAATGATATCTTCAGATGAGACACTGAGCCCAATCTGCCCATTCAGGTGAATGCAAAACAAAAAAAAACATGCCTAATCTCAGTGTTGGCTCAGAGGTTAGCACTGCTGCCTCACAGCACCAGGGACTTAAGTTTCAATTTTAGCCTTGGGTGTGTAGAGTTTGCATGTTCTCCCCATGTCTGTGTAGGTTTCCTCTGGATGCTTTGGTTTCCTCCCACCGTCGATTTGTTCAGTGCGTACAGGGAAATGTTCTGATTCAGCATTAGATTCCCTACAGTATGGGAGCAGGCTCTTCGGCCCATAAAGTTCACACTGACCCTCTGAAGAGTAACCCACCCAGACCCATTCCCCTACATTTACCCCTGACTAATGTACCTAACACTATTGGCAACTTGGCATGGCCAATTCACCTGACCTGCACATCTTTGGACTGTGGGAGGAAACCAGATCACCCGGAGGAAACCCACACAGACACGGCGAGAATGTGCGAACTCCATCAGACAGTTGCCCGAGGTGGGAACCGAACCCAGGCCCCTGGTGCTGTGAGGCAGCAGTGCTAACCACTGAGCCACCATGCTGCCCCTAAATGCGAATGTGTATGTACCTACTAGAGAAGGTGCAAAACTTGACATACTCTTGGGAAATAAGGGAGGGCAGGTGACTGAGGTGTCAGTGGGGAGCACTTTGGGGCCAGAGTCCATAATTCTATTAGATTTAAAATAGTGATGGAAAAGGATAGACCAGATCTAAAAGTTGAAGTTCTAAATTTGAGGAATGCCAATTTTGACAGTATTAGGCAAGAACTTTCAAAAACTGACTGTAGGCAGATATTCGCAGGTAAAGGGACAGCTGGAAAATGGGAAGTCTTCAGAAATGAGATAACGAGGGTCCAGAGACAGTATGTCCTTGTCAAGGTAAAAGGCAAGGCTGATAGCTGTAGGGACTAGAAAAATTGAGGGTTTGATTAAGAAAAAGAAGGAAGCATATGTCAGGTAAAGACAGGGGAGATGGAGAGAATCCGCAGAAGAGTTTAAGGGCAGCAGGAGTATACTTAAGAGGGGAAAGTGAGGTCTGCAGATGCTGGAGATCAAAGTTGAAACTTTATTGCTGGAACAGCACAGCAGGTCAGGCAGCATCCAGGGAACAGGAGATTCGACGTTTCGGGCACAGGCCCTTCTTCAGGAATGAGCAGAGAGTGTTCAGCAGGAGAAGATAAAAGGTAGGGAGGAGGGACTTGGAGGAGGGGCGTTGGAAATGTGATAGGTGGAAAGAGGTCAAGGTGAGGGTGATAGGTCGGAGTAGGATGGAGGCGGAGAGGTCAAGAAGAAGACTGCAGGTCAGGAAGGCGGTGCCGGGCTGGAGGGATCCGGCTGAGACAAGGTGGGGGGAGGGGGGATGAAGAAACTGGTGAAGTCCAAGTTCATCCCCTGCGGTTGGAGGGTTCCCAGTCGGAAGATAAGACGCTCCTCCTCCGACCGTCGGGTTGTTGTGGTTTGGCGGTGGATGAGTCCAATGACCTGCATATCCTCGGTGGAGTGGGAGGGGGAGTTGAAATGCTGTGCTACAGGGTGGTTGGGTTGGTTCGTCCGGGTGGCCCAGAGGTGCTCTCTGAATCGCTCCGCAAGTAGGCGGCCTGTTTCCCCAATATAGAGGAGGCCACACCGGCTGCAGCGGATGCAGTAGATGATGTGGGTGGAGGTGCAGGTGAATCTGTGGCGGATATGGAAGTTTCCTTTGGGGCCTTGGAGAGAAGTGAGGGGGGAGGTGTGGGCGCAAGTGTTGCACCTCCTGCGGTTGCAAGGGAAGGTGCCGGGAGTGGAGGTTGGGTCGGTGGGGGGTGTGGATCTGACAAGGGAGTCGCGGAGGGAGTGGTCTCTACGGAAAGCTGATAGGGGAGGGGAGGGAAATATATCCTTGGTGCTGGGGTCTGTTTGGAGGTGGCGGAAGTGACGGCGGATGATGCGCTGTACATGGAGATTGGTGGGGTGGTAGGTGAGGACCAGTGGGGTTCTGTCCTGGTGGCGGTTGGAGGGGCGGGGCTCAAGGGCGGAGGAGCGGGAAGTGGAGGAGATGCGGTGGAGGGCACCGTCGACCACGTCGGGGGGGAAATTGCGGTCCTTGAAGAAGGAGGCCATCTGTGTTGTACGTATTTTGAACTGGTCCTCCTGAGAGCAGATGCGGCGGAGACGAAGGAATTGGGAGAATGGGATGGCGTTTTTACAGGGGGCAGGATGGGAGGAGGTGTAGTCCAGGTAGCTGTGGGAGTCGGTTGGTTTGTAGTAGATGTCCGTGTTGATTCGGTCGCCTGAGATAGAAACAGAAAGGTCTAGGAAGGGGAGGGAGGAGTCCGAGACTGTCCAGGTGAATTTGAGGTCGGGGTGGAAGGTGTTAGTGTAGTGGATGAACTGTTCAACCTCCTCGTGGGAGCACGAGGTAGCGCCGATACAGTCATCAATGTAGCGAAGGAAAAGATGGGGGGTGGGGCCAGTGTAGTTGCGGAAGATGGATTGTTCCACATACCCTACGAAGAGGCAGGCATAGCTGGGACCCATGCGGGTGCCCATGGCTACTCCTTTTGTTTGGAGAAAGTGGGAGGATTGGAAAGAAAAGTTGTTCAGGGTGAGGACCAGTTCGGTCAGTCGAAGGATGGTGTCGGTGGAAGGTTACTGGGTGGTACGGCGGGAAAGGAAGAAGCGGAGTGCTTTGAGTCCTTCGTGATGGGGGATGGAGGTGTACAGGGACTGGATGTCCATGGTGAAGATGAGGCGTTGGGGACCGGGGAAGCGGAAATCCTGGAGGAGGTGGAGGGCGTGGGTGGTGTCACGAACGTAGGTGGGGAGTTCTTGGACTAATGGGGACAGGACCGTGTCGAGGTATGCCGAGATGAGTTCGGTTGGGCAGGAGCAGGCTGAGACGATGGGTCGTCCGGGGCAGTCAGGTTTGTGGATTTTGGGCAGGAGGTAGAAACGGGCGGTGCGGGGTTGTGGGACTATGAGGTTGGAGGCGGTGGATGGGAGGTCCCCTGAGGTGATGAGGTTATGGATGGTCTGGGAGATGATGGTTTGGTGGTGGGGGGTGGGGTCATGGTCAAGGGGACGGTAGGAGGAGGTATCTGCGAGCTGGCGTCTGGCCTCAGCGGTGTAAAGGTCAGTGCGCCAAACTACTACTGCGCATCCCTTGTCAGCTGGTTTGATGGTGAGGTTGGGGTTGGAACGGAGGGAGTGGAGGGCTGCGCGTTCCGAGGGTGAGAGGTTGGAGTGGGTGGGGGGAGTGTGGGAGTTCAGGTAGCGGTTAATATCGCGGCGGCAGTTTGCTATGAAGAGGTCGAGGGCAGGTAGGAGGCCAGCACGGGGTGTCCAGGTGGACGGGGTGTGTTGGAGGTGGGAGAAGGGGTCGTCAGAGGGTGGGCGAGAGTCTTGATTGAAGAAGAAGGCGCGGAGGCGAAGGCGGCGGAAGAATTGTTCGGTGTCACTCCGTGTATTGAATTCATTGACCCGAGAACGTGTGGGAACGAAGGTGAGACCTCTGCTGAGGACTGATCTTTCATCCTCAGAGAGGGGTAAGTCTGGAGGGATGGTGAACACACGGCAGGGCGGGGAGCTAGGACCTGGTGTGGGACTGGAGCTGGATGCGGGGGCAGGGTTTGGCCTGGGGGCGGGGACAGAGGTCGGCGTGGGGGTGGAGTTGGACATGGTGATGGAGACCGGCGGGGGGGCGGGGTTAGGCGCGGTGACGGAACTCGGCCGGGGGCGGAGTTAGGCGCGGTGACGGAACGCGGCGTGGGGGCGGGGTTAGGCGTGGTGGCGGAACGCGGCGGGGGGGCGGGGTCAGGCGTGGTGACGGAACGCGGCGGGGGGGCGGGGTTAGGCGTGGTGACAGAACGCGGCGGGGGGGCGGAGACACATGCGGCGATGTGGTCCAAATGTAGGTTGCTGACGTCACTGGGGGCGGAAGTAGCTGCGGCGACCACGGAGACAGAGTTCATCCCCATAGCCGCGGAGGTCGCCAATCTGTTGGTGATTGTCTTCATGACGATCGAAATCAGGAGGGCAAAAAGGGGACATGAGATAGCTTTGGCAAATAGAATTAAGGAGAATCCAAAGGGTTTTTACAAATACATTAAGGACAAAAGGGTAACTATGGAGAGAATAGGGCCCCTCAAAGATCAGCAAGGCGGCCTTTGTGTGGAGCCGCAGAAAATGGGGGAGATACTAAACCAATATTTTGCATCAGTGTTTACTGTGGAAAAGGACATGGAAAATATAAAATATAGGGAAATAGATGGTGACATCATGAAAAATGTCCATATTACAGAGGAGAAATTGCTGGATGTCTTGAAACGCATAAAAGTGGATAAATCCCCAGGACCTGATCAAGTTTACCCTCGAACTCTGTGGGAAGCTAGAGAAGTGATTGCTACGCCCCTTGCTGAGATATTTGTATCATCGATAGTCACAGGTGAGGTGCTGGAAGACTGGAGGTTGGCTAACATGGTGCCACTGTTTAAGAAGGGTGGTAAGGACAAGCCAGAGAACTATAAACTGGTGAGCCTGATGTCAGTGGTTGGTAAGTTATTGGAGGGAATCCTGAGGGACAGGATATACATGTATTTGGAAAGGCAAGGATTGATTAGGGATAGTCAACATGGCATTGTACGTGGGAAATCAAGAACTTGATTGAGTTTTTTGAAGAAGTAACTAAGAGGATTGACAAGGGCAGAGCGGTGGACATGATCAATATGGACTTCAGTAAGGTGTTCAACAAGGTTCCCCATAGGAGACTGATTAGCAAGGTTAGATCTCATGGAATACAGGGAGAATTTGCCATTTGGATACAGAACTGGCTCAAAGGTAGAAGACAGAGGGTGGTGGTGGAGAGTTGTTTTTCAGACTGGAGGCCTGTGACCAGTGGAGTGCTACAAGGATCAGTGCTGGGTTGACTACTTTTCGTCACTTATACAAATGATTTGGATGTGAGCATAGGAGGTATAGTTAGTAAGTTTGCAGATGCTAGCAAAATTGGAGGTATAGCAGACAGTGAAGAAGGTTACCTCAGATTACTTTGGGATCTTGATCAGATGGGCCAATGGGCTGAGAAGTGGCAGATGGAGTTTAATTCTGATAAATGTGAGGTGCTACATTTTGGGAAAGCAAATCTTAGCAGGACTTATACACTTAATGGTAAGGTTCAAGAGAGTGTTGCTGAACAAAGAGACCTAGGAGTGCAGGTTCATAGCCCCTTGAAAATGGAGTTGCAGGTCAATAGGATAGTGAAGGAGGCGTTTGGTATGGGGGGCTTTCCTTTATTGGTCAGAGTATTGAGTACAGGAGTTGGGAGGTCATGTTGTGGCTGTACAGGACATTGGTTAGGCCACTGTTGGAATATTGCATGCAATTCTGGTCTCCTTCCTATCAGAAGGATGTTGTGAAACTTGAAAGGGTTCAGAAAAGATTTACAAGGATGTTGCCAGGGCTGGAGGTTGAGCTACAGGGAGAGGTTGAATAGGCTAGGGCTGTTTTCCCTGGAGCGTCAGAGGCTGAGGGGTAACCTCAGAGAGGTTTATGAAGTCATGAGGGGCATGGATAGGGTAAATAGACAACGTCTTTTCCCTGGGGTGGGGGAGTCCAGAACTAGAGGGCATAAGTTTAGGGTGAGAGAGGAAAGATATAAAAGGGATCTAAGGGGCAACATTTTCACACAGAGGGTATGGAATGAGCTGCCAGACGAAGCGGTGGAGGTTGTTTCATGTGCAACATTTAAAAGGCACCTGGATGGGTATATGAATAAGAGTTTAGAGGGATATGGGCCAAGTGCCGGCAAATGGGACTAGATTAGGTTGAGATATCTGGTTGGCATGGACGAGTTGGACTAAAGGGTCTGTTTCTGTGTTGTGCAGTTCTCTGATTCTACGACTTTATCTGCAGGTTAGGTTGATTGGCCATACTAAATTGCCCATAGTATCCAGGGATGTGCTGGCTAGGTGGATTAGCCATGGGAAATGTAAGGTGACAATGTAGGGGGTGGTGTAATTTTTAAATCATTAACTGCTGTAGTAAGCACATAGTAAGTACAAAGCCACCATTTTAGTCTTCTCTACCCTGTAGTAAACACGAGCAGACACTCCCCCAGATTTTCATGAATGGAACAATGGAAACAGCTTTCCTCGTGGCTGAGGGACCGCCCACAACCACGGCTGTACGTCATCATCCATATAAGGGAGAAGCGGGGAACTCGAACACTGATTGGCTGGGTGAATAACCAAATAATCTCATCCATCAGGAGGACAGTGGGGAACTTTAACACTGATTGGCTGAGACAGTAGAAGGCCCCGCCCACTCCTACATGTATATAACGTGCGGGGATTACAATCTGTGTGTGTGCCTCGTGGGAAGCCATTGAGGGAACACCCGGTTCTGCAGAACTGAATAAATAGTTTTGGACGAACTCCTCCGTGTCTTTGTTCTTGGGAAGGGAAGCAGAGTGCCTGATGGGGGGTCGCAGAGTCCCCTATCCTGCACAATTGGGGGCTCTTCCGGGATGCAATAATTATTGCCGGGGCTCTCTTCGGCTCGTGGATCAAGTCTGATACAAAAAGACGCGTCTGGTATATATTTATACTGCTCACTGGATCGGCTTGGTCCGTCAGCCGTCGGCCAAGATAGTGACCCGGCTCATTGAAATAATTTTGAATTCTGGAAAAGGAACACACGGACGAGTGCTGGGACGACCGGTTAGTGACTATACACGGGGGTACACACATTTAAAAAGGCCAGACAACTCCGTGCACGGATCAAGGTAAGAGATTCTTTTGTTCTTCCTTGTTGGCCGCGTGGTTTTGACGGTCATCTGTGAAAACGCTTTAGGCGTTTAAGACCAGGACCGAAGATAAACCACGGGAAATTGTGGTTTTGACGGTTATCTGTGAAAATGCTTTAGGCGTTTAAGACCAGGACCGAAGATAGACCATGGGAAATCAGACTTCTAGGTCCACTAAGGACAAGTCAGGGAGGATTGTAAATGGAAAAGAAATACCCCCCGATAGTCCACTAGGTCGGAAATTGAGTTTATGGACGGAAAGCAGTAGGACAAAGGACTTAAAGAAAGAGACCATGATAAAATATTGTTGTTTTATATGGACCAAAGAACCTATCCGCGCCCCCTCGGTAGTTTGGCCCGAGTATGGGTCTGATGAAGACTGGGTGTGTCAAATCCTAAATATATATATGTTAACAGAAAACAACCGTTTGACCCAGAAGAGAGCAAATACGCCGCCGCCTGGTTGGCGAGTGACTGCGGGGACCCCACGAGTCTCTATCCTCTGATTCCCCAAACAGACCCGAGAAAGCCCCAGAAGTCTTGGGACGTCCTCACCGACGGTTTGCCCCCTTCTGCCCCGCCCCCGTAATTACAACCCGCGCACGGCCAGGCGTCCAGCGCGGACCTCCCTCCTGCGTCGGATAATCCCGGTTCCCGGCAGGTCATGCTCAGTGAGGGAGAGCCTGCTGGGGGGGACACAGGAAGGGAAGAAGAGCCCACCCCAGGCATTAGGAGATCAGCCCGAATTGAAATGCGGAGAGATCAAGAAGAGAGATTGGGTGCTGAGAGGGTTAACAATGTTGAACAGATGAACCCTTTACGAGAGGTGACGTTTGGGAACGAACGGACCGGATTCGTAGTACAACCTTTAAATTCTGGGGATATCCGACAACTCCGTAATGAACTACCCCGTCTACTGGACGACCCTGTCAGTGTGGGAACACAATTAGATCAATTTCTGGGGCCCAGTATATACACATGGGCCGAATTGCAGGCCATGATGAGAATACTATTTAATTACGAAGAAATTGTCATGATCCGGAATAGTGCAATGGCCATTTGGGATAGGGAGCATCAGGACGGCCCTCAGCGTGGAGAGCAGAAGTACCCCTTAGAGGACCCCCGGTGGGATCATAATGACGAGGGGGGACGGGCTAATATGACAGACCTCAGAAACCTTATAATCAGGGGAATCAAAACCTGCGTGCCTAAACAGCGGAATTTAGCGAAAGCATTCGAAGTTGGACAGAAAAAGGATGAATCCCCGAGTGAGTTTTTAGACCGTTTGCGGGAGTCCATGCGAAAGTATTCAGGTTTAGACCCCGATGGGGAAATAGGCAAGGGCATGCTTAAGGTGCACTTTGTGACTAAGTCATGGCCTGACATTCAGAAGAAATTACAGAAAGTGGAGGATTGGGCTGAAAAACATGTTGCAGAATTATTACGGGAAGCACAGAAGGTGTACGTTCAGAGGGATGTAATAAGGGAGAAACAGAAGACAAAAATGATGGTGGCAGCCGTACGGGAAGCTTATAAATCCACCGGAATGGGGGAAGAAGGTTATGGGATGGAAAGAGGAAGGTCGAGGGAAAGTTGGAGAGGGAGAGGAGCGAGACGGGGCAGAAGTGGGAGAGGAGGATCTTATGGAATCGAACGGCCTCAGGCGGCCGGATGTTACCATTGCGGGAAACTGGGACACTTCAAGAGGGATTGTCCCGATTTTAAAAGGGAGCGAGAAGGGATGTATGAAATGGAGCGCGAACAAATGGATTAGGGAAGTCAGGGGAGGATCGGAACACGGGCCTACCAAGAACCCCTGGTAAATTTACGGGTGGGCCCATTTAGACAAGATGTTACTTTCTTAGTTGACACAGGCGCCGGCAGGTCCTCAATCCCCCTCCATCCTAGGGGGGTTGGCTTCCAGGCTAAAACATTAAACATTTCAGGAGTAAAGGGTGGGGTTTTCAGTGCAAGAATATTTGAACCACAACCCTTGCGGCTGGAGGAGGAGGAGCTCCAAGTGGAACTCCTTCACCTCCCGCACCTTCCCTATGGGTTGTTGGGACGGGATTTAATAGTCCGTTTCGGACTACGAATAGAAGTGGGAGAAGAGGAAGAATTAGCCATTACCATGTCATACCTTAGTGAGTCCCGATTGACAGAGATAGACCCTAGGGTTTGGGTCGCCAAAGGGAACCGGGGGGGGCTCGCAATTTGACCTGTGGAGGTAAAATTAAAGCCCCAGAGCCCCGACGTCAGAGTGCGCCAATACCCCATCTCTTGGGAAGGGAGGCAGGGCCTGAAGACAGTTACCAAATGCCTACCCCTCGCCCTGTTGCAAATTCGCACCCAGCCAAGACGGGATTTGGGCGTCTCCCCTTACGAAATGCTGTTTGGCCTCCCGTTCCATGGGCCGAAGGGAGAACCTCCCTTATTCGAGTCTCGGGACATGTTTGTGCAAAAATATGTGGTGGCTCTGGGGTCTGCTCTATCTCGTTTACGCCAACAGGGACTTTTGGCACAGACGCCGCCCCTCGAGTTCGCGGTGTACACCATCAAGCCGGGTCAGTGGGTCCTGACTAAAAGCTGGAAGCAACGTACCCTCGAACCAACTTGGGACGGTCCCTTCCTAGTACTTTTGACTACCGAAACGGCTGTCCGCACGGCCGAAAAGGGCTGGACACATTATACTCGGATCAAGGGACCGGTGCCACAACCGACGGAGGACGAACAAACCTCTCTGACAGAGGCATCTAAGGAACAGAGACCCTGAGAACAGACTAATTGGACTTTGGCGAGTTTAAAGGACTGTGTCCTCCGGCCGGACACGAGTGTTGCAACAAAATGCAGTCAATCGTATTGTTAACTTGCTTTGCCATTATCCTTCGGCTGGGTCATAGTGTGCGTGTTACCCAATTCGGCCTCTGGGAAAAAAACAGGCAGAGGACCGTCGGTGGCTCTCCATCTCCGTTCCCGCCAACAAGCCAACACAGACACTTAGTTTAGACCTATGTGGGTTGGTGCCCTGTGCGACTAAAAGTGAACTGAATCAGAATAAGCGTAACCTAGAGAGAGAAAGGGGATTCCAGGGTCAGACGTTAGTATTACAGTTGCATGGCAAAGAAAGCATCAATAGGCCTCCGGCCCCCGGGGTCCAGGCTATGGTGTCAATTGTCCGTGATCCCATCACCCCTGGGTGGAATTGTGAGCAGAATCAGTGCAATCCACTCTATCTGACCATAAAGACCTTGGGGAACAACGGGACGAGCCTTAACCCTGGGTATTAGGGTTGGGGGCCAGGCAGGACAGAAGGGGTTGCAGCTGTGCTGCACAACCATCACGGTCATTGAAGCTGGGTCTGGGGCCTCATCCACCCCCGATGAGCAGGAAAAGGTTAGGATAATTGAGGTGATGGACTTGGAAAGGACCTTTGAAATAGAAACGGGATACGGGGAGGCGAATGCCTGGATGGAATGGGTCAAATATACGGTAAGGAGCATGAAAAAGAGTGATTGCTACGCGTGCACGGGTGCCCGTCCTAACCCTCAGGTGGTCCCATTCCCGCTGGGATGGGAGAAACATCCACAAGCCTTGGACTGCATGGTAAGGCTGTACCAGGACCGAGAGGCCTGGAACGACCCCACTTGTCGACCCTTAAGTTTGAAGTTTCCTCCCGTCAGGTCTAAAGGGGCGCCCCGCCCTCCGTCATTCACAGGGGTAACGGGTACGCACCAAGCCTGCGTCTCTCGGACGGCACCGCAATGGGACAATGATGTGGGGACATTTGACAAGTGCAGCGGATCAATTCGGCTGGTCAACGAAACTACCGGGGGCAGGAATTACTCCCACATTCATGTGCCTAGGGCAGACCTCTGGTGGTACTGTGGTGGGAGTATTCTGCGACCGACCCTGCCCCAAAAATGGGCGGGCACTTGTGCAATCGTTCAATTGGCCATCCCATTCACCGTGGCATTCGAAAAACAAGAGCAACCCCGTTCCAGTAGAAGAACTAAGAGGGCTTTGGAGAACTCTTTCGATGATAACATATATTTAGATGCCATAGGGGTCCCCAGGGGTGTTCCTGATGAATACAAGGCTAGGAACCGGATAGCGGCGGGTTTTGAGTCGTCACTGTTCTGGTGGGTTACCATCAATAAGAACGTGGATTGGATTAATTATATTTACTACAATCAGCAGAGGTTCATTAATTATACTCGGGATGCAGTGAAGGGAATAGCAGAACAACTGGACGCCACTAGCAGAATGGCGTGGGAAAATAGGTTGGCCCTGGACATGATGTTAGCAGAGAAGGGGGGTGTTTGTGTCATGATAGGCACTCAGTGCTGCACTTTCATCCCCAACAACACAGCCCCTGATGGGTCCATCACCCGCGCCCTGGATGGGCTCACCACATTGGCAGATGAACTCGCCGAAAACTCGGGCATCGATTCTGGCCTCACGGGTTGGTTGGAAGCTTGGTTCGGTAAATGGAAGGGGGTGGTCGTTTCCTTTCTCGTCTCATGTATAGTGGTGGCAGGGGTACTAACTGCCCTCGGGTGTTGTATCATTCCCTGCGCCAGGGGGTTAACTCAGCGACTGATCGAAACCGCCCTTACTAAGAGGGATGTTCCTTATGGGCAGGTCGAAAGGATGAACCTCGGGATAGAACAGTCTGAATCCCTCTTGGGGGGGGTAGCATTAGAGACGGGCAGCTTGATAAACAAGCTCGGGAGCTATTGGACGCCCTGGAGAAGAAACTCCCAGTTTAAAAATTACAAACCGTAAGAAAAGACACGGGGGATTTGTAGGGGGTGGTGTAATTTTTAAATCATTAACTGCTGTAGTAAGCACATAGTAAGTACAAAGCCACCATTTTAGTCTTCTCTACCCTGTAGTAAACACGAGCAGACACTCCCCCAGATTTTCATGAATGGAACAATGGAAACAGCTTTCCTCGTGGCTGAGGGACCGCCCACAACCACGGCTGTAGGTCATCATCCATATAAGGGAGAAGCAGGGAACTCGAACACTGATTGGCTGGGTGAATAACCAAATAATCTCATCCATCAGGAGGACAGTGGGGAACTTTAACACTGATTGGCTGAGACAGTAGAAGGCCCCGCCCACTCCTACATGTATATAACGTGCGGGGATTACAATCTGTGTGTGTGCCTCGTGGGAAGCCATTGAGGGAACACCCGGTTCTGCAGAACTGAATAAATAGTTTTGGACGAACTCCTCCGTGTCTTTGTTCTTGGGAAGGGAAGCAGAGTGCCTGATGGGGGGGTCGCAGAGTCCCCTATCTTGCACAACAAGGATAGGGTTGGGGGTTAGTCTGTGTGGGCTGTCCTTTGGTGAGTGGCTGTGGAATTCGTCATTTATCTCAAGAGGGTTGGAATATAAAAGCAGCAATGCACTTCTGAGACTTTATAAACCTCTGGTTAGGCCCCATTTAGAATACTGTGTCCAGTTTTGGGCACCACACCTCAGGAAGGACATACTGGCGCTGGAGCGTGTCCAGCGGAGATTCACATGGATGAACCCTGGAATGGTAGGCCTAAGATATGATGAACAACTGTAGATCCTGGGATTGTATTCATTAGAGTTTAGAAGGTTGAGGGGAGATTTAATAGGAACTTACAAGATAATGCATGGCTTAGAACGGTTGGACGCTGGTAAGTTGTTTCCGTTAGGCGGGGAGACTAGGCCCGTGAGCACAGCCTTAAAATTAAAGGGGGTCATTTTAGAATGGAAATGAGGAGACACTTCTTCAGCAAGAGAGTGGTGAGCCTTGGAATTCATTGCCACAAAGCGCAGTGGAGGCCAGGATGTTGGGTATCTTCAAGGCAGAGATCGATAAATTCTTGATCTTACAAGGAATTAAGGGCTACAGGGAGAGTGCGGGTAAGTGAAATTGAAATGCCCATCAGCTATGATTAAATGGCGGAGTGGACTCGATGGGCTGATTGGCCTTCCTTCCGCTCCTATGTCTTATGGTCTTATAATTGGCTGAATCACCTGCATCCACACTGCAGGGATTCTATGATTAATGTTTCTTGTTCTTTTGCGGAAAAGCAAGAATGGTCTCTGTGCTTTGCTCAACATTTATTCCTTTCCAACATCACTGAAACAGCTTATCAGTTCATTTGTTAGAATTCTGTTTGTGGGAGATTGCTGTACACTAAATAGCTGCCACATTTCTTACATTACAACAGTAACTAAAGATCAAAAGGACATTATTCACTGGCAACTATGTTGGAACATTTGGAGGTTTTGAATGATAAACTTCAGTCTTTTTTTCCCTTTATTTGCCTTTATTGTCTCTAGTATGGATTCATTAAGATCTAGACTAAGTTAATTAATCTCAGATTGTGTTAGATTGACCTCATCACGATATTGTACCATCTGTCAGGATAGTAACTATTGCAAATTAGACAGTTGTGATGCACCTTATGGTGGAATGTCCTTTCATGTGGGACTTTGCAGCTCACAACACAGAGCTGCAGTGGTAGTTTGTTACTGCTCTAGGAAAGCCTCTGTAAGGAGGCGGACGAGCTGAATGCATTACCCCTCAGGTAAGAGCAGATATGTGATCCTGAGTCTATCTACCCTTTATAATGATAAAGATTCCAGACAAAACAAACCAAAAAACAGATGGAATCCTGCACAGAAAGAGGGAACATTGTCAGGTGCCTATTTGGAGCTCAGAATATTCTGTTCTGATTGCAAATACAGTAGCGCCTCGACGTATGAACGGTCCCATTCACGTAAAAATCGGTTTACGAACAGGATTGTACGTAAAATTTTGCTTCAACGTACGTACGAAATTCAAGGTACGAACGAAGGTATGAATGCAAAAGGCCCGTGTGCAACCACGTGGTTTCATTGTTCTGCTTTGCTACGCGCTTGTCGAACGCAAAAGCTCTCGGGCCCCACGTGATCTCATTCAGTTCGTCTTTGGTGCGCGCGCTGTGAACAGCCGTCCAAGCATTCTTACGCTATCCGAACAATGGGAAACATTGATTCAGTTCGCAAACTTTTCGGTTCGCGAACCGGGTCCCGGAACGGATTAAGTTCGTAAGTCGAGGCACTACTGTAGTTGGTTGGAAATACAGAACTGGCACATTACTGAAGAAAGAGATGCGTTGTTCAAGTCTTTCACCCTGTACTCATCAGGACAAAGTGCAAGAGTGCCAAATTTCCAATGAAGCAACAGTTTAGACTGTATGAGTAAAAGGTCCTGATTGGGAGACATATCAGTTCTGATTGGTCATAACATAACCATGGAGAATGCAGCAAGGAACTATTTGGCTTGCTAACCAATCAACACCCCTTCCTCATGTTGCATGGATTGTCGTTCCCTTTAAAATTTGATATTCTCATGTGTGTCATGATGAGTGCAAGATGAAAAGTTTCTATCTCAGCAATACTTTGATATTGTCTAGGTTATTAAAAAGTCCAAGTGAAATGGTTCTGACTGATAGATAAGGGGTAAAGACCCTGGACTCTTGCTGGCCGAAACGCCATGGGTTTGTGGAGATACAGGCAGCAGCAATGTGAATGCAGACATCAATGTTGGGATCTTGACAATAATTGGAAAGAAAAATGGGTTTTTTATAACTTCATGAAGTAGGGGACAAAATACAAAAGTGAGGAAGTTCTGCTAAACTTTAGCAAATCACTGGTTAGGCTTCAGAAGGAAGTCAGGGCCTAGGGTGCAGTACAGAGAGATTTATTCAAACCGTTCCTGGGATAGGGGGGTGGACATGGAGCTGAAGCTGTTCCTGAGGGCAAAGAGGAGAGTTAATAGAGGCTTTCAAGTGATTAAGGATTATTTTGTCGAATAAATACGAAAGCAAGTTCTCATTGGCTGGAGAGAAAATAATCAGAAAACAGAGGTTTAAGACAGTGGCAAATAAACCAGATGGAAGATGAGGTGACTATTTTTACGCACCAAGTTGCTATGATGTGGGGTGCATTGGTTGACAGAGTACTGGAAGTTGATTCAATAATGATTCTCAGAAGTAAATGGATATAACCTCAAAAAGGAGACATCTCTTGTGGTTTTCAGGAAGGGCAGAGGAGGTAGGACTGATGGAAGAGTCTATTTGAAGAACTGGTACAGGTACAATGCTTCGAGATTGTTTCACTCTCCGACGCTATTTGAGAAAAGTGGCTTTGAAAATGGCTCCACACAATGGTCATCCTCCAAGGTGACAGGCTCATCTAGAGATGGAAGAAAATCATTTTGCAAGAAGTTTGCAGAGCTCTCGCCACTTACACATTGAAGGGTGCAGTGCCAACTGATGTTCAAAAGCTGATTACTGGCACATGAGAAAGAAATCCATTTCTTTGATGGGCCATCTCAGAATTTCCTGCGATGGCAGTATGGGTAATGATTGGTGTACTTAAAACCGACCCTGCCATTTCTGTACAAGGCCACATATTTCTGGAAAATGCATGAACATACAACCGCTTGGAGAGCCTGCAGCCTTCTGAAGTCAATGTCAAGTTCAATAGCTTGAAGGCTTGCCTTTACCACAGCCACCACACACTAGGCCTCATCATCACTTGGTCTGCTATTAAACACAACCCATTGTTAGTCAATAACAAAACCCATTAGAAGACATTCATCCTTCTAATCAAATAGTTATCTACTCTAACTGCTCTTCTCTCTCTTTGGGTCTAACCCCACCTATCATTTACTCCTTAGCCCGACCCCTCTCCCTATCTTCTGCATAGCTTTAAATTAAGGGGTGGTAGGTATAGGACAGATGTTAGGGGTAGGTTCTTTACTCAGCCAGTCGTGAGTTCATGGAATGCCCTGCCAGTAGCAGTGGTGGACTCTCCCTCTTTATGGGCATTTAAGCGGGCATTGGATAGGCATATGGAGGATAGTGGGCTAGTGTAGGTTAGGTGGGCTTGGATCGGCGCAACATCGAGGGCCAAAGGGCCTGTACTGCGCTGTATTCTTCTATGTAAACATTCTCCAAGCTACCATCGGTTCTGAGGAAGGGTCACTTGACACGAAACGTCAACTTGGGTTCCTCTCCCCAGATGCCGCCCAGAGCTTCTCCAGCAATTTCTGGTTTTGTTTCTGATTTACAGCATCAGCAATTCTTTCGGTTTTTATTTAACATACAACACTATGTTCAATATGGCACTCCAGGAGTCTTTGAAACAGTGATACATCGATGGATCTGATTGTCTTTGGGAAACTGTGCCCGATTAATGGAAATTAATCACTCTTGAGAAAATAAAGAAAACGACAAACCTCCAGAATTAATAGGGAGGAAATGGTCTTAGAGATTCTTCAAAAACAGCTTTGCAGTAATCTCCAGTACTTTGAAAATCATAATATATAAATCCTCAATTGCAATCCAATCACAAAAGTACAATTAGTACCTGCATGTTCTTTTAGTGGCTTAACATCTTTGATGGTGAGTCCCAGGGTAATGACGATGATGAACAAACTCCCTTTCTCACAACAGGCAACCATCCTCTCAAACCTCTCTTTAAATCAATTCACTTCATCTGCTCCCTCTGCACATTTCCACCTCTCTCTGGGTAAAGTGTTTCATCTGAATTCCCTATTTGATTATTTTTGGCCAGTATTTCGTATTTGTGACCATCAGTCTTGACCTTTTCCACAATAGTGAAAATATCTTTAAAGCCCTCAATCAGCCTGTCCACCTGCTTTCATTGCTCAATAGGACAGTGCCCATATTCATCCTTCCCTGTTTGCTCATGAAGGCAACCACGGTGACGGCAGTAGCTGGTGGCTCAGAGCAGGGACTTAGCCAGTCGGCTGTGAGGTGGTCGGTGTGTCCACGCAGAACTCTGGAAGTATAGAGAGCTGGAGGCCCAGAGCAGTAGCAGAACAGGATTCTGGCAGCCCATGGTGAGGAAGCTGGTGAGTTCGGATAGCGGTTGGCAGTGAGATGGCAGCACTGAGGCATTAGGATTGAGAGATCGAGCTCAGAACGCAGGGGAGGGGAGAGAGATCGACTTCAGTGTGGGAGGAGGAGGAGTGAGATGTTGGGTCCAGTTCCAGAGGAGAGATTGAGCCCTGAGCAGGAGGCGAAATCAAACTCATTACCGGGAGGAGGGAGGTGCGGAAAGAGATTGAGCTCAGTGCTGGGGGTGGAAAATTGAGCTCAGTCCTGGGGGAGAGGGGGTGGGGAGACTGAGCTCAGTATTGGGGGGGGCGGGAGGAGAGATCAACCTCAGTGATGGGGGGGGGGTGAGAAATCGAGTCCAGTGCTGTGGGGGAGAGATTGAGCTCAATGCATGGAGGGGGCGATTGAGCCCAGTGCAGGGGTGGGGGTGGGGGTTGGGGATCAATCCCAGTGTGAGGCTGGGACATCAAGCCCAGTGCGTGGGGGTGGGGGGGAGAGGGGGAATCAAGCCTAGTATGGGGGTGGGGAGATTGAGGCCCATGTTGGGGGTGGAGGGGGAGGTGATTGAGCCCTCATGGGGGCAGCCCAGTGTGGAGCAACTGCAGACCCATGGCTAAAGAAGGGCTGTAAATTGGATCTTTTAACTTTATTTATTATTTACTATTTTCTACTGAGAAGAACTGTAATTTTGAACTTTTAACGTATTTCTTTATTTTAATACTTGTTTCCTAAGATATTTTACCTATTGTTAAGACAAAGGTAGTGAACCCCTCTGTTAATCAAACCAAACGCCCAGGAAAGCTGACCTCCCCTCATAATCTGTTCAAATATGAGTGACAGAGAACTTCCAAATTACACTATTCTTTAACTTTATTCTTTATTCTTTAACTCTAAAAGTGAACATTAAACAACAACTTTGACAACTCTAAACCTCCCTTTATCTTAACTGCTTATTACCTGCCTCCATCTCAATAACAATATGCTGTTCCAATTAAACACTTATTAAAATTACATCAACCTCATTTCAAATCCATATAACAGCTGTTACGTTCTGTGTATTTCTTCTTCCAGCTAAAGATCTCCTTGGGTCATCTTCTTTCTTTTTACAGTCACTATATTTCATATGAAAAGGTACCTTTGATATAGAGTGGTTCCTAATTTCTTGGATCTATGTTGATGGCAGTTGCTCTGTCTCCAATTTTCAAAATACCTGCATTTTTATATCCCAAATGTCAGATTGTCTCATTGATTCAATCTTGGCAAAACAATGAATTAAAATTCAATTGGGTTTTAGTACCCTGGGGCATCATTTAAACTGGAGGAGAAAGTGAGGTCTGCAGATGATGGAGATCAGAGCTGAAAATGTGTTGCTGGAAAAGCGCAGCAGGTCAGGCAGCATCCAGGGAACAGGAGAATTGACGTTTCATTCCTGAAGAAGGGCTTATGCCCGAAACGTCGATTCTCCTGTTCCCTGGATGCTGCCTGACCTGCTGCGCTTTTCCAGCAACACATTTTCAGCATAATTTAAACTGATTGGTTAAATTTGAATTGTTGTCAAAACAGCAATCAACTCAGGTATCCATTTCACAGCCAAATGTTACATATGTTCAATTTTCGAGTATGCTCTGAGATTGCCATCTAGTCATCACAGGTGCTTGTCAGCTCTCAGTTCAGAACAGCAGTCACTCTCTCTTAAAGGTACAGTCCACACCTTCAACTTCGTAACACTCGGCATCTTGTACCTAAGATAGCGTCATGAATGGTGACATTGTACACTTTTCACTGTCCTCCTGTATCCCTGTACTTGAGTATACATTGCAATAAAACCTAATCACAACTCTATTCGTATTTCTGTATCATCCTTGGAAATCTATTTATCCCCATTCTCTGTTGCTTTTGCATCCTCGTGGTGAGTGGAACTGTAAGGTGAGGTCTAACCAAGATCTGATAAAGGTTTAATGGTATCATCTCTCTATTTCTCAATTCTATTGCTCTAGAAATAAATTCTCATTTGTGGTTTGCTATGTTATGACCTTATAAACCTGTCTCACTACTTTCAATGATTTGTGTATTTGTACACCCCAATCCCTTTGTTTCTCTACCTCAATTAGCTTTGTATTTTCCTCATTGTAATGTGACTCATCTTTTCTATCAAAATGAATTAGGGTTACGCATATCAATGATGAAATCTATTTGATCATTATATGAATAGTGTGCCCATTTATCCCTGTACACATATAGAAATTGTGCTTTTAACTTTAGATATTTTCTAATCAACCTATTCAGAGATGTTATAGACTTCTGGAGGAGAAACGCTACAACAGCACCACGAGGGTATTGATTCCAAATTACTAATATAAATGGTCAACAGCACAGATCTTGGAGACTACCTTCTGCCTTTTACATTCTTCAAAGTATTCCACATACCTACTGCTTACTTCCAGGCCAGTTAAGTATTCTTTCTGCTATCTGTTCTCTTACTCCGCATAGTGGGGGTGGGGAGGAGGGTTTAAATATATTCTTTACTGTGAAGCTCTTTATCAAAGAGCTTTCGGAAATCTAGATCCGTTGCATTCACTGTATTATCCTGGTTTAGTCTCTTTCTAACCCCTTTAAAGAATTCAATGAGATTGATCTCTCAAAACATTTCCATTTGGAATCCATGCTGGCTATCATGGTTATTAGATTTTTAAATTCTCGTTGTTTTTTCTACTTTATCCTTAAGTAGGAATTTAGTAAATTTCCATTAACATGAATCTTCCCAGAGCTGAGGTATTACCATTTTTGAGTTTTTCTTAGTTTATTTCAAACGTTCCCTTTTTTTACTAAAATTCAATCACGTCATTTTGAATCTCGCCTTCTGACTTCAGATCTATTTGATCCATTTCTTTGATAAATATGAAGCGAACTAGTTGTTTAATAATTCTCCCTGTGATTTTATCCCCTTTGTGAATAGAAATACACAAATGACTAAAAATAGTGACACAAGTTAGCTCTTATGATTTGATTTACATTCCTGGATAACCTGATTTCATGCTCTCTCTTTGCCTTCCCAATTAACTTCTAATCTCTTTGTTTCTTTGTCATGTTCCTGCCTGCCCATGTACTTACCTCTTACACACATTCAGTTTCTCCCTAATGTCTTCATTCACCTACAATGTCTCATTGTTTTCTGCCAGAAAACAGTTTCGTTGTGCTCTGTTGGATATCATTTTAAAGCTTCCTATGCTGTCTGACACAATTGTTTCAATTTATTTTTCTACACTCCATTGTCAGTTAGGTGATGTTGTGTAACGTCACTGGGCTAGTAATCCACAAACCCAGGCTAATGTCTGTGTTCAAATCCTATGATGATGATTGGCTAAGTTTAAATTCAGAGTCAAAAAGTGTAATGCTGGAAAAGCACAGCAGGTCAGGCAGCATCCGAGGAGCAGGAGAATCGATTTTTGGAGCATAAGGGCTTCATCAGGAATGTTGTTCATTTCCTGTTCACATTCCTGATGATGAGCTGATGCTTAAAATGTCGATTCTGCTGCTCCTCGGATACTACCAGACCTGCTGCGCTTTTCCAGCACCACACTCTTTGACTCTGATCTCCAGCATCTGCAGTCCTCACTTTCTCCCAGTTAAATTTAAATTCAGTAAAAACCAAATGGGATTAGAAAGCTAGGCTAATCATATCTATGGTTAACGGTCACAGCACCCCTTGTGGTTCACAGAAAATGTTCGCAGAGAATGGAATCTTCCATTCTTAGTTGATCTGGCCTGTATGTGACTCCAGACCCACAGCAATGTGGTTTGTCTTGTGAAGGACAATCAATGAACTAACTGACCCTCCATAGCATAAACCTTGTCATCAGTAGCTGCATCTTGTGAGCAGTAAAACAAATGTTTCGATCTATTAACTTGGTTTCTGTCACCTTGTTAGCTGACGGAATTAACTTACACCATAATCGACGTCCCTCTCACTTTATTTATAATTTCCTTTTTGCTCACTTGTTTAATGATGAACTGTTAATTCTTAGGTGCTTCGATCCAGCAATTCTTGGCTCCTTTGAACATCCTTCCTAAATAACACCCTTGCTCATTGAGAGACAATAGGCATTGATTTTCCCAAATGTGTTTGATAGGATGTCGATTAAATTGGTCTCGAAATGAAGTTTCAATTCTAAGAGGTGGCAAGAATGGATCATTTCGTGCCTTATCGTATCAGCTACCAGCAGGGCGGTGTGGTAATCCTGAGAACCACGATCTAGGTTCAGATCATACAGAGAATTAAAATGCAATTAATAAATCTGCAAATGGGGAGAAAAAGCTACTATGTGTGGTGACCATGGAAAATTAAATTGATTGTTGTAAAAACCTATGGTTCACTGCTTCTTTCCTTTAACAAAGGAACTTTACCACCTCATGTTACCCAAGAAGCCATTTCTGATACCCTGTAGTATTTCAGGCAGTATCCAAGGAGCAGGAGAATTGATGTTTCATTTGTAAGCCCTCCATCATTCCCGATGAAGGGCTTATGCTAGAGACATCGATTCTCTTGCTCCTCGGATGGGGCCTGACCTGCTGAGCATTTCCATTACCACACACTTGACTGTGACCTACAGCATCCACAGTCCTCACCTTCTCCACCCTTTATTATTTACCAACATGGTATGTGTGGTACTGGGTATGGGTTTTTGCTGGTCATTCACTACCACCAGTCCTCCATTGTCCCAGGTCTATCTATTGGTTAGTGGTAGAAGTCACATCACTGTAAAGTATCTAGATATTTCCAATCAATCTGTTTGGAGATATGATGACACAAACTCTGGATTAGATGGAACTTGAACCCTGCTGTCCTGGCTCAGAGGTAGGGACACTACCACTGCAGAACAACGGCCTTCCCTACAGGGTATCTACAGAGAAGCCCAGTTCTTAGATAACAAGAAAAGTTACTGTGCGATAAAAATGAGAACAACAATATGAAACAATTGTGATGACCAAGTGGTATTATTGCTACCTTTGCTTCTAGAGCCATGACTCACCTTCTCTCAGCCTAGTATAAATACCTCCCTATTTCTCCCTTTTTTTTAGCTTTGACAAAGAGTCAGTTAGACTTGAAACGTCAGCTCTTTTCTCTCCTTACAGATGCTGCCAGACTTGCTGAGAGTTTCCAGCATTTTTCTCTTTTGGTGTTATTGCTAGATTGGCAATCTGAAGACACCGGTAATGTTCTGGGGACCCAGGTTTGAATCCGGCACTGGCAGATACTGGAATTTGAGCTCAACAAATATCTGAAGTATATTTCTCAACAAATATTGAATGATAACCATGAAACCATTATCAATTGTTGAAAAACCCCATCTTGTTCATTAATGTTCTTAATGGAAGGAATCTGCTGTCCTTGCCTGGTCTGATCTACATGTAACTCCAGACCCATAGCAATGTTGTGGACGCTAAACTGCCTTCTAAGCAATTAGGTGTGGATAGTAAATGCTGGCCTGGCCAGTGACAGCCCATATGCCATGAATGAATTTGAAAAAACTGGTCAGGCCTAATTACTAGGACCACAGGGAGCTGCTAAAGATGCATATACTCCTTCCAAAAGATAGAATTGGGTTCCTTGTTTTCATCCACAGACTGTATGTGACATCAAGAGAATAGTAGAAGCCAATACAAGTAAAAATTAAATTCACCATAGCCCCCAAAGAGTCATAGGACTTCTTATATAGAGAGGGAGGACTGATGGTGGCTTAGCCTGAGGGTCACCGCACCTCAGGCAAGGGAAGGGCTTGAGAAGGGAAGTACTTCATGTAACCTCAGCTGGTGCAGGAATTGAACCTACACCACTGGCGCCACCCTGCATTATAAACTAGCCAGCCAACCAACTGAGCTGAGCTGCCAGAGGAAGGTGAAGGCTGGTAGAATTACAACATTTAAAAAGCATTTGGTTGGGTAGATGAATAGGAAGGATTTAGAGGGATATGGGCCAAATGCTGTCAAATGGGACTAGGTTAGGTTAGGACGTCTGGTCAGCATGGACGAGTTGCACCAAAGGATGTCTTTCTGTGCTGTACATTACTATGATGCTATGACCCGATAAATGATCCACTGCAACATGAACATTAATGCCTTCAGAAACATTACCTTCTGTACTAACACTGCTCCAGCTATTTTGACAATAGTTCATCATTTTGTACTGGCATTTTTTTAATAGAATCCCTTCATTGTGGAAAGAGGCCATTCGGCCTAATAAGTCCAAACCAACTCTCCGACAAGCACTCCCCCAGACCCACCTCCCTATATTTCCCATGGCTAATCCACCTAACCTACACATCCTTGGACTGTGGGAGGAAACTGGAGCTCTCTGAAGGGACCTATGCAGGCACAGGGAGAAAGTGCAAACTCTACACAGTCACCCAGGGGTGGAGTTGAACTTGGGTCTCTGGTGCTGTGAGGCACCAGTGCTAAGCCACCATGCCACCCTAACTATAACTATATTACATTTATAATAGTCTCCCCCATGTCTCTAATGTCACAAATGCTGGTGGTTTGGGTATTTGACAGCCTTCACTTAACCCACTCCATGTGGACTTGGAAGAATGGGGCAGCACAGTGGCTGTATCAGTGTTGCTGTATTTTCATTCTTTCCCGAGCCCATGGTTTTGGCCCAGAGCTTCTTACCAGCTTCTGAAATAAGTTTTTAACTTTAGAATGTGAGGTGTTGTAGTTTGGTCAGGCAAATCAGGGAAGGACTTATACACTTAATGGTAGGGACTTGGAGAGTATTGCCAAACAAAGAGACTGAGGGGTGCAGGCTCATAGCTCCTTTAAAGTGGATAGGATAGTGAAGAAGGTGTTTGACATGCTTGCTTTCATTGGTCAGTGCATTGAGTGGGAGGTCATGTTGCAAATGTACAGGGCATTGCTTAAACCACTTTTGGAAAACTGTGATCAGTTCTGGTCTCCCTGCTATAGGAAAGATTTTGTGAAACTTGAAAGGGTTCAGAAAAGAGGGTTTGGAGGGTTTGAGCTAGAGGGAGAGGTTGAACAGACTGGAGCTTTTCTCCCTGCAGCGTCAGAGGCTGAGGGGTGACTTTATAGAACTTGATAAAATCATGAGGGGCCTGGATAGGCTGAATAGCCAAGGAATTCCCCCAGGGTAGCAGAGTTCAAAACTAGAGGACATAGGTTTAAGATGAGAGGGGAGAGACTTAAAATGGACCCAAGGATCAATAATTTCACACAGAGGGTGTTGTGTGAATGGAATAAGCTGCCAGAAGAAGTGGCGGAGGCTGGTACAATTACAACATTTAAAAGTCATTTGGTTGAGTAGGAAGGATTTCGAGGGATATGGGTGAAATGATATCAAATGGGACTAGTTTAATATAGCTATCTGGTCAAAAGGTCTGTTTCTGTGTTGTACAACTCTATAACTCTCTATGGCTGTATGCTGAGATTACAGGTCATTCTGTTATAACGAGCATTCCATCAACACAAGTTCACTGTAACACGATTAACGAATTGGAGGTGCTGTTACTACCGTGCAATTTTTCTATAAAGTGGGGTTGCACAGGGACACAACCATTGCATTATAGAAGAACTGACTGTATCTTTTTGCTGTGACCATGATAGCTCTGTCTCTGTCAGTAATTATGCTCTTAGATATTATATGATTAACAATTTGCACACAATTCATAGACTGACAGTTCACTTCCACCGTGTAGATATTTTCTAATCAACCCATTCAAGGAGCAGGTGGGACTTGAACTTGGGTCACCTGCCCTTGTGGGAAGGACACTACCACTGCACCGCAGGAGCCCAATAGCTTTCACTGTGTATGATTGAGATGGTAACTACTCTAAGTAGCTTGGGCTGATTCTTGTTGAGAGTGTTGAAGATTTATACTCTGACCAGCTCTCCATTGCTCAACTCAGGCAATGAGTTTTGTCTGAATGTTTTTTTTTTCCTTCTAATGTTTCACGTTTATTTGTCACTTATGATTGTTAATCCTTTTCAGTATTGGGAAGAGTAGTTTGTGTGTGGTGTGACATTAGTCTTTGTACTGGACTATTCTCAGTATGTCCACTTCCCCGCTTCCCCTTCTGTACAACTGTGCATATTTATCAGTATAGGGTTAACTTGGATAACACACTGTGGAAATGATAATGAATGCATTTCTTTGCTTGCTTTTGTATGAAGACAGTAGCATCCATCTTACAGTCAGTTCCATAAAGATATAATACAGACAGCATTGAACTCTATTGAACCTGGAACTCTGTGCATGTGATTGTGATTTCCTTGGATTTAATATTGTGCAGTGGGCAACGTCCTACCTGTATTGTTGCATTTGAATTAAAACTTTACTTTTGAATGCGTCCAAACAGTATATTTTCCTTCAGTTCTCACCCTTACTATTATCAGTCTTTCAGTTGTCCTTCTCAAGACGTGACCTCTGGGTTGTATTATTTTCTGTCTGAAAGCTAGGATATAATCTTGCTTCTCACAGACATGATGAAGAGCCAGAGCATCACTACAAACAAACTCGAATGTGTTTTGACTAATCTATTGTTTGCACTTGGGATTTGTGACCCACTTAAATGATTCCTCTCAATGGAAACTGTTTTCTTGTGATGCATCTAATTTCTGTCTCTCAGTGTATTGGATGCCTCTTACTGGGAGTGAGGTGGCACAAATTGTCTGGCTTCTTTTAAGAAAAACATGTTCCAGGTTCCAGAGATTAAGTGTCACAACTTTGGCAAGGTCACAGTTTGGACCAAACGTTTATTTTCTTCATCAATTTTATCATTTGATGTGATTTGGTTTACTGTAGCCACACGTACCCAAGTACAGTGAAAAGCTTTACGGGCAGCTGTACGGGGAAGGTTATAGCAAACAAGGACATACGGATCTTAGAGTGCTTAGACAGAGCAAGGCACACGGGAGGTGCACAAAGCAAGATCAGCATTAGCAAGGTCAACATTATTTAAAGTTAGAGAGGACCATTCAGCAGCCTGACAACAGCCAGGAAGAAGCTGTTCTTGAACCTGTTGGTGCGTGTTCAAGCTTCTGCGTCTTCTGCCTGATGGAAGAAATTGGACGAGAGCTGGGATGGGTCTTTGATGATGTTGGGATCCTTTCTGCAGCAACAAGAAATGTAATGGAGTCTGTGGATGGGAGGATGTTCTGGGCTGTGCACACCACCCTCTGTAGTTTCTCACTAACTTCATCTGCCCTTCTCTTCATCCTGTCAGAGACCCTCCTTTTGGCTTCCTTACTCTGTCCCACCATCGTAACCACTTCCCTGTCCTCTGTGTCTGCTCTAAACTATTTCCATTTCAAATTATTACCCGTATGAAACCGTTAAACTTCATTTCCCTCTCCACACATATAGCTTGGCCTACTTTAAGTAATTTTTTTTAACAATGTCTTGTTTTATGCTGTGGTTCTGTTCGCCGAGCTGGAAGTTTTTGTTGCAAACGTTTCGTCCCCTGGCTAGGCGACATCATCAGTGCTTGGGAGCCTCCTGCGAAGCGCTTCTTTGATGTTTCCTCCGGTGTTTATAGTGGTCTGTCCCTGCTGTTTCCGGTTGTCAGTTTCAGCTGTCCGCTGTAGTGGTTGGTATATTGGGTCCAGGTCGATGTGTTTGTTGATGGAGTTTGTGGATGAATGCCATGCCTCTAGGAATTCTCTGGCTGTTCTCTGTCTGGCTTGCCCTATGATAGTAGTGTTGTCCCAGTCGAATTCATGTTGCTTGTTGTCTGCGTGTGTGGCTACTAAGGATAGCTGGTCGTGTCGTTTCGTGGCTAGTTGATGTTCATGTATGCGGATTGTTAGCTGTCTTCCTGTTTGTCCTATATAATGTTTTGTGCAGTCCTTGCATCCTTGCATGAATTCGACTGGGACAACACTACTATCATAGGGCAAGCCAGACAGAGAACAGCCAGGGAATTCCTAGAGGCATGGCATTCATCCACAAACTCCATCAACAAACACATCGACCTGGACCCAATATACCAACCACTACAGCGGACAGCTGAAACTGACAACCGGAAGCGGCAGGGACAGACCACTATAAACACCGGAGGAAACATCAAAGAAGCGCTTCGCAGGAGGCTCCCAAGCACTGATGATGTCGCCTAGCCAGGGGACGAAAGGTTTGCAACAAAAACTTCCAGCTCGGAGAACAGAACCACAGCAATGAGCACCCGAGCTACAAATCTTCGCACAAACTTTGAACGTCTTGTTTTATTTTGGTCTGTGAAAAATAGGAATAACTGAGGATTCGCTGTTGTAGCAAGCCAGGAACTGGGCTTGGTGAGCGTGATCAGAAAGATATTGAGGCCCACATTGCAAATGTGCACTCATGGAGCACAGCTTCACCCAATGGCTCAGGGGACAATGCCAGGTCTCTGTTCCTCCCTTCCCATTGACTTTATTGGAAAACCCTAGAGACTGGGTGCCTACCTCTCAAGGGAGTGAAGCTCAGGCAGACAAAGCTTTGCTGAAGGATTTTAACATCTCAAGACTGTTCTGTCTGCTAAACAGACCAAGTGTCACCTCTACCTCACAGATCCTTGTTCCCCTTGTAGTCCACAAATATCCATTAATCCCATCTTTAAAATGAACAATTTGTTGAGAGTCAGTGCGGAAACGAGTTTCAAACTTTTACCGCCCTTTGTGTAATTTCAATTCTTTTTAAAGAATCACCTTTAAATCAAATGGATCCACACCAATGCTGGCAGCTAATAGGGAAAGGTGTCACCTTTCAATGACCTTCAGAGTAATTCTAACACTTGGTTTGATTAAACATTAATATGAAAAGGTAAATTGTACCAGCCAAGTGAAATAAATCAGTAAAGGCACTGCACCAACTAATACTCCACACTGCAAAACAATCATAACTCAACAGGATTCATAAACCCACTGTGCAATTTCAAGCTTATTTCAAGTTCTATCCCAAGCCCATTCTGCATTTAGATACTTGCCTTCAGCCCACTAACATCTCCAATTTAAAAGTTTCCATCCTTGTGCTCAAATCCGTCATTGCTCAGTCCTTTGCGTACGTCATGTAGAGGTTGTGCAAGACATTGGTGAGGCCTCTTCTGGAATACTGTGTCCGGTTCAAGTCGCTCCGTTACAGGAAGGATATTATTAAGCTGGAGAAGGGTGAGAAGAGATTTACCAGGATGTTGAAAGGTATGGAGCCTTCCAATTCTAAGGAGAGGTTGGACAGGCTGGAATTTTTTTCACTAGAGCATAGAAGGTTGTGGTGTGACCTTATGGAGGTCTATAAAATAGTGAGGGATATAGATAAAGTGAACGACAGGTGTCGTTTTCCTAGGGTGAGGGAATTTCAAGATGAGAGGTCATATGTTTGAGGTAAGAGGGAAAAGATTTGAAAAAGATATGAGGGGCAATTTGTTTACACCAAGAGTGGTTCATGAGTGGAATGAATTTCCAGAGGAAGTGGGGAATGCAGGTGCAGTTACGTTTAAAAGACATTTGGGTAAGTACATGAAAAAGAAACATTTGGAGGGATACAGGCCAAGCACAGGCAGGTGGGGCTAGTTTGGTTTGGGAGTATGGTCAGCATGGACTGGTTGGACTGACAAGTCTGTTTCTATGCTGTATGACTCTATGATTCTATAAATCCCTTTAATGCCCTCCGATAAGTCTGCCTTACTCCAAGTCCAACCACTCGTGTATTCTGAGATCCTTTGTTCCAATGCAAATGGCTCAGTCTTCAAATGGCTCAGTCTTCAAATGGCCCAGTCTTCAAATGGCCCAGTCTTCAAATGGTTCAGTCTTCAAATGGCCCAGTCTTCAAATGGCTCAGTCTTCAAATGGCTCAGTCTGCAAATGGCTCAGTCTTCAAATGGCCCAGTCTTCAAATGGCTCAGTCTTCAAATGGCCCAGACTTCAAATGGCCCAGTCTTCAAATGGCTCAGTCTTCAAATGGCCCAGTCTGCAAATGGCCCAGTCTTCAAATGGCCCAGTCTTCAAATGGCTCAGTCTTCAAATGGCCCAGTCTTCAAATGGCTCAGTCTGCAAATGGCTTAGTCTTCAAATGGCCCAGTCTTCAAATGGCCCAGTCTTCAAATGGCTCAGTCTTCAAATGGCCCAGTCTTCAAATGGCTCAGTCTTCAAATGGCCCAGTCTTCAAATGGCTCAGTCTTCAAATGGCTCAGTCTTCAAATGGCCCAGTCTTCAAATGGCCCAGTCTTCAAATGGCTCAGTCTGCAAATGGCTCAGTCTTCAAATGGCCCAGTCTTCAAATGGCTCAGTCTTCAAATGCTTGAGATTTGCAATTCTGGAATTCCATCCCAAAACTTCTCTGCCTCTCTCTCTCTCTATCTCTCTCTCTCTATATATCTCTCTCTCTCTCTCTCTCTCTCTCTATCTCTCTCTATCTCTCTCTCTCTATCTCTCTATCACCCTCTCTCTCTCTCTGTCTCTGTCTCTCTCTATCTCTCTCTCTATCTCTCTATCTCTCTCTATCTCTCTCTATCTCTCTCTCTCTCTATCTCTCTCTCTATCTCTCTCTATTTCTCTCTCTCTATCTCTCTCTCTATCTCTCTCTCTCTATCTCTCTCTCTGTCTATCTATCTCTCTATCTCTCTCTATATATCTCTCTATTTCTCTCTTTCTCTATATCTCTGTCTATCTCTCTTTATCTCTCTCTCTCTGTCTCTCTCTCTGTCTCTCTCTATCTCTCTCTCTATCTCTCTCTCTATCTCTCTCTCTCTATCTCTCTCTCTCTATATATCTCTCTCTCTCTCTCTGTCTATCTATCTCTCTATCTCTCTCTATATATCTCTATCTCTCTCTATCTCTCTCTCTCTATATCTCTCTGTCTTTCTCTATATCTCTGTCTATCTCTCTTTATCTCTCTCTCTCTGTCTCTCTCATTGTCTCTCTCTCTCTATCTCTCTCTCTCTCTCTCTATCTCTCTCTCTATCTCTCTCTCTCCCTCTCTCTATTTCTCTCTCTCTCTCTCTATCTCTCTCGCTCTCTCTTCCTCTTCTCATTTAAGACAATTCTTGAAACCTGCCCCATTGATGAAGCCGTTGGACACATCCTAACATTTCTGTCTTTGTCTAACTATCAATTATTATCGACTTGCATATCTGTGAAGGTCATTGTGGGAAATTTCATTGCGTTAAAAGTGCTATAAAGGTATCGGTTTTTGATGTTGACTATGTAAATGCATCACTTAGTAAGAATTGGGGATCAAGATATTGTTTAGGTTCTGCTGCACTTGGAGATAGACTGCTTCAACATTAAAAGGATCTGAATTGAGCTGGACATTGTGATGTTGCTTGGGCTGATGTGTGCCAGGTTACATTCGTCACATGCAAGGTCCAGGCAATGACGCTGTCCAACAAGAGAAAGTTAAACCATCACCCCTTGGTTGTTAATGGACTTGGTTGTTAATGGACTTCCCCTTGCTGAATCCCCCCAGAGTGAACATCCTGGAGGATACTGTTGACTAGGAAATTGAAATGGACCAGCCCTATAAATACTGTGTCAATAAGACAAGGTTAGTTGCCAAGAATTCTGCGGTGAGTAGCTCACTTCTTATCTCCCCAAAGCCTGTCCACAATTTTCAAGGCCCAAGTCAGGAGGGTGATGGAATACTCCCTACTTGCCTGGGTGTGTGCAGCTCCAACAACACTCAAGAAGCTGGACACCATCCAGGAGAAAGCAGCCCGCTTGATTGG
The DNA here is from genome assembly GCF_037043375.1 of Chiloscyllium plagiosum. Classification (NCBI taxonomy): domain Eukaryota; kingdom Metazoa; phylum Chordata; class Chondrichthyes; order Orectolobiformes; family Hemiscylliidae; genus Chiloscyllium; species Chiloscyllium plagiosum. The sequence continues at coordinate 37,051,172 of NW_028270175.1, read as the reverse complement.
CAGTCCACCCACCACCTTCAACATTCACTCTCTTCATCGCTAAGGTTTGGTGCCAGCTGTGTGTATGATCTACAAGATAGAGTGCAGAAACTCAGCTAATCTCCTATGCTAGCTCGACCACTGTCACTTAGAAGGAGAAGGACTGAAGATACATTGAAATGCCACTTTCTGCAAGTTCTCCCCCAAGTCACAAACCATCCTGACTTGGAACTATAGCACAGTTCCTTCATTGTCACCACAACTCACTTTCTAATAGCATTGTTGGTGTCCTAATCCCCTAGCCTCATTGACTAAGGGACATTGTGGTAGCCCCATGTTCTCGATGTAAAAATCCAAAAACAAGTTTTTCAGTAAAACAAGCACATCACAATCCTCCACTTAATCACATCAGGACTGTCCTTGGCCTCAGTTAGACTTATATTGCTACACGAGAAGGGGAGCTTGGAGAGTATCCTGTGCAAGACAACAGGGATATTGATCCTCTGGCTTAAAAGAGCGAGGACGTAGAGATTGAACCAGACTTCATCTTGAGTCACTAGTTGCTCCTTCATCTCACCTTGAGTCGGTCTTTGACACAGAGGACACAAAACAACCATTTTGTATTGGATATGACGGAGACTTGATTAGACTGTCCTTGTGGTGCGTGTTTGCCTAACACTCCTCAGCCAGCTTCAGAGAATTGCTGTAAAGGGTTTATTCTTCTCATTTGCATTTAAATGAGAAAAAAATGTCAAAAAAAAAATGCTGAGTTAAAACGAAATAAAGAAACACTGGATGTCAGCAAAGTACTGATGCTTTGTGAGGCAGGGACCGCTTAAAAACTGAAATGAGTTTTAATTTTGAAAATCTACTTACATCACAGCTTGTCGGGCAAACTGCACTGTACATGTGTCAGAGTGTCATAAGATAAATAGAATACTTTTATCAAACATGCCAGGTACAGCAAGCAGAGTAAGTCATTGATTTCCATTTCTCTTTAAGTCTTATGATAGGGATTTAAGGGGAATAAAATTGTCCTGCTGTTGACACAGATGGTGTACAGCATTATGCTATTTCCACTTAAGTACAAACTCAATCCCTTTGTAAGGACAAGAAAGGGTATGCCAGCTCATAGCAGCAAAACTAACAGTGAGACTCCTCCACTGGGCTGCTCAGTCTCCTGACCATCTAGTGCCAAAGGCTGACCTCTCCTGTGCACGGGCAGCATTTGGATAGCTACTCAGGCCTGTGCAGATTGAGCACATAAGAGTGTTCACTTGACAATTTAGCAAAAGGGCTTTCATTATCATCCAGCTAGGGGCCACTAGCTAAAGGAATGATCTGGGCTGACACTCGAATGAACTACCGAGGGGGTGCTGCAGTGCTGGAGGAACCCTCCTCTGGGTAAGAGTTTTAAATCAAGGCTTAAGTGGCTTCGCAGATTGACATTGAAGATCTCATTAAAGAGGAATAAGGAAGCTTTTCTCAGTACCCCAAGTACCATCTGTCCCACGGTTACCATCAGTCAGAAAAATCCAACAGCGATTGCACTGACTTGTGAGATGAGAGCATATTTTGTTCAGGAGACGAGGTTGGAGTTTACATTCGCAGTAAATTCAGGGCAAGAGCAATAGCACAGAGCTGAAGGACAACAATCAGGTGGTGGTAGTTAGGATGGGATAGAGAAGGAATGCAAGATTGTTGATGCACCAGGAATATGAAGGAAGGTTCTGTCTTCAATAAGTTCCTCCTTTGAAAGTTCTGACAGCCAAAACTCTATTCTTGTGCTTTCTTAATGGAAACTCACAAAGTTCTGAAAGTTGATAGAGATCTATTTATTTGAAGATTGAGCCTAGGTTGTTCATGCGATTGATATGTTCAGTACTTGCAGTTAAAGAGGAATATAACCACACACCCTTAACACTGGAGTGTTGCCCCCTGGATTGACTACAGCTGCTAGTCAGATGGTCTACATCCTGGATGGCATCCTTGCCTCTTACCTTGCTACCACAGCAACTTCAGACACTGCTGGATGACATCACTGCTGTTCCTCTGCATGTTCATGTCTCTCGCTACCCTGCTGCTCAATCTCCTGTTCGTCTAGTGCCAAAGGCTGACCTCTCCTGTGCAACGTTTATGCAGGGACAGCATTTGGATAGCTACTCAGGCCTGTGCAGATTGAGCACATAAGAGTGTTCGCTTGACAATTTAGCAAAAGGGCTTTCATTGTCATCCAGCTAGGGGTCACTAACTAAAGGTAACAACTAGCTCTTCCAGCTGGTAAATGGTTTAGTTAGAGCAAAGTTAGTACAGACATCTGGTGCAAGATCAATGTTATAAGATTTGCCAGGATAATGGACACAGAAGACACATTGATTTTAGTAGCAAACAAGCTAGAATGATGTCTGGGGTGGTGAGTATAGATATGATGGGCTGAATAGACTCACAGATGTTTGCAGCACAAAAGGAGGCCAATCAGCCCATTGCACCTACACCAGTCAGCAAAGACCTGACTGAACTAGTGAGATTTCCCAGCTCTTGGCCCATAACCCTGGAGGCGATGCTAACACGAGCGAATGTTGCAAGAGTTTCTGACTCAACCTCCCTTTCAGGCAATGAATTCCAGACTCCCACCACTCTCTTGGTGAAAACATTTGTCTGCAAGTCTCCTTGTAGCCTTTCACTTCTCAGCTGAAATCTGTGCCCCCTGGTTAATGACCCCTCTACTAATGGAAAACATGCCTTCCTGTTCACCCTATCCATGTCTCTCCTAATCCACTGGTCCCTCTCAATCTTTGCTCCTATAAGGGTGACAACCTCAGTCTGTTTCCTGATAGCTCAGACCCTTCAGTTCAGGCAGCATCCTGGGCAAGTCTCCTCTGCATCATCCATAGTGCAACCACATCCCTCTTATGGTGTGGAATTCCAGAACTACAGGCATATTCTAGTATTCTGTTTTATATAATTCAACTCACTACTTTTGTATTCAATACCTCTGCTAATAAAGGCATTATTCCAGAATTTCTTTTTCTTGGATTCCAATTCCACCATCTGCCATTGTGGGATTCGAACCCAGGTCCTCAGAGCATTACCTGGGGTCTCTGAAGTAACAGTCCAGTGATAATACCACTATGACATCACCCCCACCTCTGCGTTTCCTTCATTGTCACTGGGTCAAAATTCTGGAATTCCCTACCTCGGGGCATTATGGGCCAACCCACAGCAGATGGACTGCAACGGTTCAAGAAAGCAGCTCACCCCCACCTTCTCAAGGGCAATTAGGAATGGGCAACAAATGCTGAACCAACCAGTGACACCCATGTTCCAGGATACATTAAAAAAAATGCAAGGACCCCAACACTGAGACTTTAGGCCACCTACAGACACAGAAGACATGTCTGCCATCACACTGTTTTCAGCCAATTTCAGATCCAGTGCACCACTCTGCTTTGGATCTCATAGACTCTTAGTTTCTTGACCAGCCAAAGCCTTGTTGAAGCCCACATAAACCTCACCAACATTTCTGGTTGCCTCCTTATAAAATTCATGCTAATTTGTCGAACGTGTCCTTGCCTTGATGAATCCATGCAGACTATCCTTGATTAATCTGCGTCTCTTCGAGTACCGATATATTCCATCCCTCAGAATTCTTTCTAATACCATCCTCTGAGGTTAGAACTGCTGCCGGACGGATTGGAATCCTCTGTGCTATACCCATTCTATGATTATATGCAAGCAAATGTGGGTGCAGTCCATGGAATCTTAAATCCTGGAATCTGCTAAATCCGCTGGGTTCTTGATAAACTTGATCAGGATTCTTTTTAATGCGGTATGAGAACGAGATTGGCATACCTTGCTTATACTTAGGACTTGCTGTCAGAAAGATGGACGTTTCTTCAGTGGTAAACAAACAGTGGACAGCTCATAGTATAACTCTCATCGTGATGGATGTGCTACTAGTCTCATTACTCAGTGAGTTTGTCTCACAGAGAGAGAGAGCAAGAGAGAGAGAGAGTAAACTGAACGTTTTAGGGGTGTTGTGAATGGTTTGGATGGAAATGTAGTACGTGCACTCAAATATCCAATTAATTAAGAAGCTGTCCAATGAGACAGAGGTCACATGGGAAATGATAAATACTTCCTGTCGCTTTGCTTGTTCCTGTTCATGTAAAAGTGCCTACTCTATCAATGAGCATCTATTCAGTTTGATCAGAAAATCGTCAACTGTCATTCAATCATTTTTTTGTGAAGGGATCTACAACTTATCTTTTGAAGTTAAGTATGATCACATCAGTCTCTGGTGTAGAAACTGGATGTGTCATTAGTCCTGACCTTTGTGCAACTTCAGACAGAGTGTACTGAAGGAGAATTTGCTACTAAACTAAAGTAAGGTTGCGATGGACCAGCCAAATCAATCATTCTTGAATTGCCAGAACAGATCAGGCAGCTTTTTTTGTCTGAGTAAACTGACCCACAACATTCTAAAATGTGAATTCCTGCCTGTGAAAGATAGGATGGTATTTGGAGGAAATGCCACCATTATAACCAAACCCACTCGTTCATGGTAGCGCTTATTGTTTTATTTTGTGCTTTAAGTCTATGCTGCTCCCTGCACATTGTGGTACTAGTCTGGAGGATCCCTGAAGCTGCTTTGTTCTTTATCTCTAAGTAAGGCACTTCAACGCCTTCTTTATTCATATCTGCACATATTCAGTTCTCAAGTGTATCAGCCTAGTCTGGTATCAAAATCCTCTCTCTTCACACCCTCTCTGAGACTGGTGTCTTCTCTCTGACTGAGGTCAGAGTCATGTGATCATCATGATTTAAACCACATTTGTCAGTGCTGGTAATTCCCTTTTTAAATCAGTCAACCTATTCTGACAGATCATGACACACATCTGGTTCAGGCATGACTTACCTGGCCTTTCTAGCCTAGAGATATGGACACTACTACTACACTACAAGAGCCATTGATGGTAGTAACTTTTGTTCACTCCTAAAGTCTTATTTTTTTCCCCCAAATCCTATTGTTATAGAGTCATACAGCACAGAAACAGACCCTTTGGTCCAACCAGACCAGTATCCCAAACTAAATAGGAACAAATTATTGCAGATGCAGGAATCTGAACTGAAAACAAAAAAGTGCTGGAGATTACAGTGGGTCAGGCAGCATCCATTGAGAGAGAACAAGCTAATGTTACGAGTCTAGATGTCCCATGAAGAGCATGTTTTATAATCCCAAACTAAACTAGTCCCACCTGCCTGCGCTTGGCCCATGTCCTTCTAAACCTGTCTTATTCATGGATTTATCCAAATGTCTTTTAAATGTTTTAACTGTACCCACATCCACCACTTCCTTTGGAAGTTCATTCCACACACGAATCACACTCTATGTGTAAAAAAAAAATTGCCCCTCATCTCTTTTTTAAACCTTTCTCCTCTCACCTTAAAAATACATCCCCTAGTCTTGAAATCCCCCACCCTTGGGAAAAGACGCCTGCCATTCACCTTATCTATACCCCTCATGATTTTCTAAATCTCTATAATGTCACCCCTCAACCTTTTACTTTGATGATTTTATTTTGATGACAAGGAGGAGAATGACATAGACTTAATTTAACCTTCCGGCCCCAACAGGAGGTACCATAGGGTCATTGTTGAGCCTAACGTTTAGGAGCAATGGGTGGACATGCGCAGAACAGCATCAATGTTGGCATTTGCAGCAAGAATCTTCATGCTTCTATAGATCCCCCATGGGGTACAAAAGGCTGGTGATTGCTGTTTAATATGAAGGTATTTATACTATATTGGTAAATATATTTCTGTGGTAGATTAGACCAGAAGGGGCAATACCTACAAATCAAACAGTTAGTATGGAACAGGGCACGTATACTGAAGCATATCTGGTGTCAAATGAGGAAGCTTCTTTCGGAATCCAGTCAATCATAGATGAGAAAATGTAGCTTTGTTAAAAACGTGGTTCATGGGTTGTGAGCGTTGCTGGCTGGGTCAGCGTTTATTGTCCATCCGTGATTGCCCTAGAGAAAGTGGTGGTCAGTGCTTCCTTTAACTTCTCCTGTCCATATGATACAGGTTGACCTGTAATGCTGTTAAGGAGGGAGTTCCAGGATTTTGACTCGTGGATACTGAAGGGGAAACTTGCAGGTGACGGTGTTCCTCTGTATGTGCTGCCTTTGGTAGAGTTTGCAGGTTTGGAAAGTGCTGTCAGAGGAACCTTGGTGAGTTCCTGCAATGCATCTTCTCAATGATACACACTACTGCTGCTACAGTGAATTGGAGGTGGTGGGAATGAATGATGAGGATGTTAGATGGGAGTGTAATAGTTGGATTCACTCTTGTTAGAGATGGTACAAGGGACCACATATTTTTCCTCTTAGACTATAAATGGGAAAATGGAAACACATGTTGTTGTGTAGCTAAAACGTGTCAGGAGAGTTTTTTTTCTTTCTGTAGCTTAAAGATCACGTGGTGTACATTTTTGCTAAGCAAGACAATGTTACTTTTGAAAGCAGTGAGATGGGTTCCTTATGTTAAGGAAAACCTGCTTCCTGACCGCCTTTGGATTGGTCCAACCGCAGTTTGTTACGGATCTATGAGTACAAAGCACTCAGGGACATCCTGAGGCCTGAAGACAAGAATTGCCCCTCTGCCTTCTCTCGGTAAGTGAAGAAATGTCAGAAACAAAATCCCAGAGACTCTGGTGAAAGAATTCGACAATGAAAAGATAGTGCAGTCATATTTGCTCTGTGGACAACATCACATTGCCATTACTGAAATTCGAATAAATCATGAGAAATAATCCATCCTGCTCTCATGATGTGGCCTTTGATCTAAGAATTTATTTTTTCCAGGCTATATTTGTGAATTGATGTGTGTCTGTTTGGGGCTTTCACAAGTCATATTCTAGTAACTTGATAATCTTTGTGACCCAGTTGTTAAAGAATAAGTTTGTTTATAAATAAATGTATTTCCTTGTTAGCAATGGAACCTGATGAGATGTATTTTGCTCCTGACTAGCAGTCCTGCAGTAGTCTATGATCTTGGTGGTTTGATTGGGTAGTTACCACTGGTGAAGGCTTGTGGAATGGAAAGGCTTGAGTATGTTCCCTATTGAGTCCCAATAATAGTCATTGCCTAACAGCGGAGTGGCTTGAATGGGCTACTTGCCATTTGTCAATCCAAGACTAAATGTTATCCAGAATTTGTTCTGTTTAGTCATTGGATGCTTCAGTACTTGAGAAGTCACAAACACTAATGCAATCATCAGTGAACATCCCTACTTCTGACCTCATGATAGAAGGAAGGTCATTGATGAAGCAGCTGAAGATGGTTGGGCCTACGACTCTACCCTGAGGAACTCCTGCAGAGATGTCCTGGAGCTAAGATGCTTGAAGTCCAATAAGCACAACCATCCTCCTTTGTTCTCCAACCAGCGGGGGGACTTTTCCTTGATTCTCATTGACTCTAGCTTTTTCAGTTCTCCTCATTTCCACACTTGGTCAATTGCTGCTTCGATATCATGAGACAGTCACTCTGACCTCACTCTTTCTGAGGCAAATGGGGAAAATGGGCTAAGGAACACTTTGAATTCTGATTCTCACATTCTGACATTTGAAAATATCATCCGATTTTGAGCTGATCTGGAAGAGAATAGACAAATTTTGAAATAGTCTGCGACTTATTCAGCTTAGCCCCTCTAATATCTGGCAAATATTCTACTCCCTTTAATCTGATCTAAACATGCCCCTTCCCTTCACACTATGGTCACATTCATGGTCAACTCTTTATATTACGTGAGGCCTAATCTCTGGCATTTTCTTTCTCTCTCTCCCCGGAGATATCTTTTAGCTCTCTAATCTCTTTTGGCGTTAGCATGCTTGGAGAATTCACCTCTTTTAACCCAACTTTCCAACCCCGTTAACTGAATTCTTCATCTCCCGGCTTGACGTACGTTTCCGCTCGCCATCTGTGTGAAAGGCCGCAGGTCATTTTCCCCTTCCATAAATTCAGGATGCCTTTCGAAATGCATTTACACTTTCAAGCCTTCACAGTTAATTAACTGAAAAAAAGCTGAGCTGGTTTGAAATCAATGTGTAAAGCTGTCCGCGTCTCACTAATGGCGACTGTGCATTTGCATTAACACTGCCTTTTGCTAACAGTCCTTGAGATCAGCAATCCCTTAATGTGTAATTAAAGCACTTACAACTGGTTTCAAGTCAAATAATCTAATATACAGATCATGCTTACATGTCTTTGGAGAGCGCTTATTGTGAAGCAAGTGTTGTTTCTTTGTAGATAGATAGTGCTCTTTGAGACACAAATCTGGCCTGCGGGGTCTTGTGTTTCAACAGCACCATTAATTGGTAATTATTTAATTCCTAGAAGCATTCACCATGGAAAGAAATCTCCATTGTTACACTTCGAATCACTACTCTCTGTTTTCGTCAGAAATGAGGATGTTAGACTGCAGAGAACAAAACAGTAGGGGGCCTGAAATTATTGGCAGGCTAATATCGATCAATCGGAAAAGATTAGAGCAGTGTTCAGACCCCCAGGACTGTCCACTGGTGAGCAGTTAGCGTACACCAACATCACACAGTCACTGAATGACGTGGAAGAGCTTTATTCATTCTTGAGATTGAGAGTGCCATTACTACTAATCCCTGATTGCTCATCAGAACCTGGTAGTTTCTTGTACTCCACCTCCAGGGGTTTTATCCAACTGAACAGCTTGTCAGGCCAGGGTCAGAAACGTGAAGTCACCCAGACTTCTATGTGGAGTTTGTATATTTGCCCCACTGTCCACCCACTGTCCACAGATGTGCAGGTTAGGGTGGATTGGCCATGGGAAATGCAGGGTTACAGGGACAGGATACAGGGGTAGGTGGTGTGCTGTTCGGAGGATTGGTGTGGACTCGATGGACCGAAGGGCTGGCTTCCACACTGTAGGGATTCTATGTAAATGCTCAGAGGTAAAATCACCATTGCCCCAACAGATCATTGGGGCTGCTCTGTCATTAGAGAGAGATGCATGTTTGGAATGAGCTGCCAGAGGAAGTGGTGGTGGCTGGTACAGTTACAACATTTAAAAGGCATCTGGATGGCTATATGAATAGCATGGCGTTAGAGAGATATGGGCCAAGTGCTGGCAAATGAGACAAGGTTAGTTTAGGATGGCTGGCTAGCGTGAACAGGTTGGACTAAAGAGTCTGTTTCCATACTGTATGTCTCTATTAGTGATAGCAGTTTAACCTGAGGGGCACCACACCTCAGGTGAGGGGAACGTTTGGAAAGGGGCTGGGTGATGCAGGGATGCGGGGGAGGGGACTAGGTGACCCAGGGATGCGGGGGAGGGGGCTGGGTGATGCAGGGATGAGGGGGAGGGGGCTGTGTGACGCAGGGATGAGGGGGAGGGGACTAGGTGACCCAGGGATGAGGGGTGGGGGCTGTGTGATCAAGTGATGAGGGGGAGGGGGCTGTGTGACGCAGGGATGATGGGGAGGGGGCTGGGTGATACAGGGATGAGGGGGAGGGGTGCTGGGTGACCCAGGGATGCGGGGTAGGGGGCTGGGTGATGCAGGGATGAGAGCGAGGGGGCTGTGTGACGCAGGGATGAGGGGGAGAGGGATGGGTGAAATAGGGAGGAGGGGGAGGGGTCTGGGTGTTGCAGGGATGAGTAGAGGGGGCTGGATGATGCAGGGAGGATGGGGAGGGGGCTGAGTGAACCAGGGATGAGGGGGAGGGGGCTGGGTGACCCAGGGATGGGGGAGGGGAATGGGCTGGGTGATGCAGGCATGAGGGGGAGGGGCTGGGTGACACAGTGATGAGGGGGAGGGGGCTGGGTGATGCAGGGATGAGGAGGAGGGGGCTGGGAGAACCAGGGATGAGGGCGAGGGTGCTGGGTGTCCCAGGGATAAGGGGGAGGGGGCTGGGAGAACCAGGGATGAGGGCAAGGGTGCTGGGTGAGATTGAGGGGGCTGGGTGACCCAGGGATTAGAGGGAGGGGGCTGGGTGATGCAATGATCAAGGGGAGGGGGCTGGGTAACCCAGGGCTGAGGGAGAGGGGACTGGGTGACTCAGTGCTGAGGGGGAGGAGGCTGGGGACCCAGGGATGAGTGGGAGGGAGCTGGGTGATGCAGGGATGACGGGGAGTGGGGCTGAGTGATGCAGGGATGACGGGGAGGGGGTCAGGGTGAACCAGGGATGAGGGGGAAGGGGCTGGTTGACCCAGCGATGAAGGGGAGGGGGTCTGGGCAATGCAGGGATGAGGGGGAGGGTGGAGGGTGACCCAGGGATGTGGAGGATGGTGCTGGGTGATGCAGGGATGAGGTGGGAGGAGGCTGTGTGATGCAGGGATGAGGGGGACGGGGCTGGGTGACCCAGGAATGAGGGGGAGGGGGCTGTAAGATGCAGGGGTGAGGTGGGAGGAGGCTGTGTGATGGAGGGATGAGGGGGAGGGGGCTGGGTGACACAGGGATGATGGGGAGGGGTCTGGGTGACCCAGGGATGATGGGGAGGGGGCCTGGGTGATCCAGTGATGAGGGGGAGGGGGCTGGGTGACCCAGGGATGAGGCCGAAGGGGCTGGGTGACCAGGGATGAGGGTGAGGGGTCTGATGATGCAGGGATGAAGGGGAGGGGGGCTGGGTGACCCAGTATTGAGGAGGAGGTGGCTGGGTGACCCAGGGATGGGGGGGAAGAAGGGGCTGGGTGATGCAGGCATGAGGGGGAGGGGCTGGGTGACCCAGTGATGAGGGGGAGGAGGCTGGGTGATGCAGGGATGAGGGGGACAGGGATGAGGGGGAGGGGGCTGGGAGAACCAGGGATGATGGTGAGGGGGCTGGGTGACCCAGGGATAAGGGGGAGGGGGTCTGGGTGACCCAGGGATGAGGGGGAGAGGGCTGGGTGAACCAGGGATTAGGGGGAGGGGGAGGGGGCTGGGTGACCCAGGGATGAGAGGGAGGGGTGCTGGGAGACCCAGGGATAAGGGGGAGGGTGCTGGGTGAGCCAGGGTTGAGGGGGTGGGGGCAGGGTGATGCAGGGTGAGGGGGAGGGGACGGGGTGATGCAGGGATGCGGGGAAAGGGTGCTGGGTGACACAGGGATCTTGGGGAGGGGACCTGGGTGATCCAGTGATGAGGGGGAGGGGGCTGGGTGACCCAGGGATGAGGGGGAGGGGGCTGGGTGACCCAGGGATGAGGCCGAAGGGGCTGGGTGATCAGGGATGAGGGCGAGGGGTCTGGCTGATGCAGGGATGAGGGGGAGGGGGGCTGGGTGACCCAGTGATGAGGGGACGGGGCTGGGTGACCCAGGGATGGGGGCGAGGAAGGGGCTGGGTGATGCAGGCATGAGGGGGAGGGGCTGGGTGACCCAGTAATGAGGGGGAGGGGGCTGGGTGATGCAGGGATGAGGGGGAGGGGGCTGGGAGAACCAGGGACGAGGGCGAGGGTGCTGGGTGCCCCAGGGATGAGGGGGAGGGGGCTGGGAGAACCAGGGATGAGGGCAAGGGTGCTTGGTGACCCAGGGATGAGGTCGAGGGAGCTGGGTGACCAGGGATGAGGGGGAGGGGGGCTGGGTGACCCAAGGATTAGGGGGAGGGGGCTGGGTGATGCAATGTTGAGGGGGAGGGGGCTGGGTGACCCAGCGCTGAGGGGGAGGAGGCTGGGTGATGCAGGAATGAGGGGGAGGGGACTGGGTGACCCAGGAATGATGGGGAGAGGGCTGGGTGAACCAGGGATGAGGGGGAGGTGGAAGGGTCTGGGTGACCCATGGATGAGTGGGAGGGGTGCTGGGTGACCCAGAGATAAGGGGGAGGGGGCTGGGTGAGCCAGGGTTGAGGGGGAGGGGTGCTGGGTGACTCAGGGTTGAGGGGAAGGGGTGCTGGGTGACCCAGGGATGAGGGGGAGTGGGGCTGGGTGACCCAGTGATGAGGGGGAGTGGGGTGGATAATGCAGGGATGAGGGGGAGGGGTGCTGGGCGACCCAGGGATGATGGGGAGGGGGGCTGGGTGATCCAGTGATGAGGGGGAGGAGGCTGGGTAACCCAGGGATGAGGCCGAAGGGGCTGGGTGACCAGGGATGAGTGTGAGGGGTCTGGCTGATGCAGGGATGAGGGGGAGGGGGCTGGGTGACCCAGTGATGAGGGGGAGGGGGCTGGGTGACCCAGTGATGAGGGGGATGGGGCTGCGAGACCCAGGGATGAGTGGGAGGGTGCTGGGTGATGCAGGGATGAGGGGGAGGGGGCTGGGTGAAGCAGGGATGAGGGGGAGGTGGAAGGGTCTGGGTGACCCATGGATGAGTGGGAGGGGTGCTGGGTGACCCAGAGATAAGGGGGAGGGGGCTGGGTGAGCCAGGGTTGAGGGGGAGGGGTGCTGGGTGACTCAGGGTTGAGGGGAAGGGGTGCTGGGTGACCCAGGGATGAGGGGGAGTGGGGCTGGGTGACCCAGTGATGAGGGGGAGTGGGGTGGATAATGCAGGGATGAGGGGGAGGGGTGCTGGGCGACCCAGGGATGATGGGGAGGGGGGCTGGGTGATCCAGTGATGAGGGGGAGGAGGCTGGGTAACCCAGGGATGAGGCCGAAGGGGCTGGGTGACCAGGGATGAGTGTGAGGGGTCTGGCTGATGCAGGGATGAGGGGGAGGGGGCTGGGTGACCCAGTGATGAGGGGGAGGGGGCTGGGTAACCCAGGGATGAGGGGGAGAGGGCTGGGTGAACCAGGGATTAGGGGGAGGGGGAGGGGGCTGGGTGACCCAGGGATGAGAGGGAGGGGTGCTGGGTGACCCAGGGATAAGGGGGAGGGTGCTGGGTGAGCCAGGGTTGAGGGGGTGGGGGCTGGGTGATGCAGGGTGAGGGGGAGGGGACGGGGTGATGCAGGGATGCGGGGAAAGAGTGCTGGGTGACCCAGGGATGATGGGGAGGGGGCCTGGGTGATCCAGTGATGAGGGGGAGGGGGCTGGGTGACCCAGGGATGAGGCCGAAGGGGCTGGGCGACCAGGGATGAGGGTGAGGTGTCTGGCTGATGCAGGGATGAGGGGGAGGGGGGCTGGGTGACCCAGTGATGAGGGGGAGGGGGCTGGATGACCCAGGGATGGCGGGGGGGGGGGCGGGGGGGTGGGGGGGGGGAAGGGGCTGGGTGATGCAGGCATGAGGGAGAGGGGCTGGGTGACCCAATGATGAGGGGGAGGGGGCTGGGTGATGCAGGGATGAGGGGGAGGGGGCTGGGAGAACCAGGGATGAGGTCGAGGGAGCTGGATGACCAGGGATGAGGGGGAGGGGGGCTGGGAGTCCCAAGGATTAGGGGGAGGGGGCTGGGTGATGCAATGATGAGGGGGAGGGGGCTGGGTGACCCAGGGCTGAGGGGGAGTAGGCTGGGTGATGCAGGAATGAGGGGGAGGGGACTGGGTGACCCAGGAATGATGGGGAGAGTGCTGGGTGAACCAGGGATGAGGGGGAGGTGGAGGGGTCTGGGTGACCCATGGATGGGTGGGAGGGGTGCTGGGTGACCCAGAGATAAGGGGGAGGGGCTGGGTGAGCCAGGGTTGAGGGGGAGGGGTGCTGGGTGACTCAGGGTTGAGGGGGAGGGAGCTGGGTGATGCAGGGTGAGGGGGAGGGGACGGGGTGATGCAGGGATGGGGGGAAGAGGTGCTGGGTGACCCAGGGATGATGGGGACGGGGGCTGGGTGATCCAGTGATGAGGGGGAGGGGGCTGGGTAACCCAGGGATGAGGCCGAAGGGGTTGGGTGACCAGGGATGAGGGTGAGGGGTCTGGCTGATGCAGGGATGAGGGGGAGGGGGGCTGGGTGACCCAGTGATGAGGAGGAGGGGGCTGGGAGACCCAGGGATGAGGGGGATGGGGCTGGGTGACCCAGGGATGAGTGGGAGGGTGCTGGGTGATTCAGGGATGAGGGGGAGAGGGGCTGGGTGATGCAGGGATGAGGGGGAGGGGGCTGGGTGACCCTGTGATGAGGGGGAGGGGGCTGGGCGACCCAGGGATGAGGGGGATGGGCTGGTGACCCAGGGACGAGTGGGAGGGTGCTGGGTGATGCAGGGATGAGGGGGAGGGAGGCTGGGTGACCCAGGGATGAGGGTGAAGGGGCTGGGTGATGTAGGGCTGGGGGGGAAGGGGCTGGGTGATGCACGGATGAGGGGGAGGGTTTAGGTGACCCCGGGGTGAGAGGGAAGTGGCTAGGTGATCCAGGGATGAGGGGGAGGGGGCTGGGTGACCCAGGGATGAGGGGGAGGGGGCTGGATGATGCAGGGATGAGGCGATGGAGGGCCGGGTGACCCAAGGATGAGGGGGAGTGGGGGCTGTGTAACCAAGGGATGAGGGGGAGGGGGCTGATTGATGCAGGGATGAGGGGGAGGGGGCTGGGTGACCCAGGGATGATGGGGAGGGGGCTTGGTGACCCATTGTTGAGGGGAACGGGGCTGGATGATGCAGGGATGAGGGGGAGGGGACTGTGTGATGCAGGGATGAGGGGGAGTGGACTAGGTGACCCAGGGATGCTGGGGAGGGGGCTGGGTGATGCAGGGATGCGGGGGAGGGGGCTGGGTGATGCAGGGATGAAGGGGAGGGTACTAGGTGACCCAGGGATGAGGGCTGGGGGCTGTGTGATCAAGTGATGAGGGGGAGGGGGCTGTGTGATGCAGGGATGAGGGGGAGGGGGGCTGGGTGACCCAGGGATGATGGGGAGGGGGCTGGGTGATGCAGGGATGATGGGGAGGGGTGCTGGGTGACCCAGGGATGCGGAGGAGGGGGCTGGGTGGTGCAGGGATGAGGGGGAGGGGGCTGTGTGACACAGGGATGAGAGGGAGGGGGCTGGGTGAAATAGGGAGGAGGGGGAGGGGGCTGGGTGTCGCAGGAATGAGTAGAGGGGTGCTGGGTGATGCAGGGAGGAGTGGGAGGGGGCTGAGTGAACCAGGGATGAGGTGTGGGGGCTGGGTGAGCCAGGGTTGAGGGGGTGGGGGCTGGATGACCCAGGAATGAGGGGGATGGGGCTGGGTGACCCAGGGATGAGGGGGAGGGGGCTGGGTGATGCAGGGATGAGGAGGAGGGGGCTGGGAGAACCAGGGATGAGGGCAAGCGTGCTGGGTGACCCAGGGATGAGGGCGAGGGGGGCTGGGTGATGCAGGGATGAGGGGGAGGGGACTGTGTGACGCAGGGATGAGGGGGAGGGGGCTGGGTGATGCAGGGATGAGGGGGAGGGGACTCGGTGACCCAGGGATGAAGGCTGGGGGCTGTGTGATCAAGTGATGAGGGGGAGGGGGCTGTGTGACGCAGGGATGAGGGGGAGGGGGGCTGGGTGATGCAGGGATGATGGGGAGGGGTGCAGGGTGACCCAGGGATGCGGAGGAGGGGTCTGGGTGGTGCAGGGATGAGGGGGAGGGGGCTGTGTGACACAGGGATTAGAGGGAGGGGGCTGGGTGAAATAGGGAGGAGGGGGAGGGGGCTGGGTGTTGCAGGGATGAGTAGAGGGGGCTGGGTGATGCAGGGAGGAGGGGGAGGGGGCTGAGTGAACCAGGGATGAGGGGGATGGGGCTGGGTGACCCAGGGATGAGGGGGAGGGGGCTGGGTGATGCAGGGATGAGGAGGAGGGGGCTGAGAGAACCAGGGACGAGGGCAAGCGTGCTGGGTGACCCAGGGATGAGGGCGAGGGGGGCTGGGTGACCCAAGGATTAGGGGGAGGGAGCTGGGTGATGCAATGATGAGGGGGAGGGGGCTGGGTGACTCAGTGCTGAGGGGGGAGAGGGGCTGAGTGATGCAGGAATGACGGGGAGTAGGTCAGAGTGAACCAGGGATTAGGGGGAAGGGGCTGGTTGACCCAGTGATGAGGGGGAGGGGTCTGGGAATGCAGGGATGAGGGGGAGGGTGTTGGGTGACCCAGGGATGAGGGGGGCGGGTCTGGGTGACCCAGGGATGAGGGGGAGGGGGCTGTGAGATGCAGTGATGATGGGGAGGGTGCTGTGTGATGGAGGGATGAGGGGGAAGGGGCTGGGTGAGACAGGGATGATAGAGAGGGGGCTGGGTGATGCAGGGATGGGGGGGAGGTGGCTGGGTGATGCAGGGATGGGGGGGGAGGTGGCTGTGTGATGGAGGGATGAGAGGGACGGGGCTGGGTGACACAGGGATGATGGGCAGTGGGCTGGGTGACCCAGGGATGATGGGGAGGGGGCTGAGTGATGCAGGAATGAGGGGGAGGGGACTGGGTGACCCAGGGATGATGGGGAAGAGGCTGGGTGACCCAGGAATGATGGGGAGGGGGCTGGGTGACCCTGGGATGAGGGGGAGGGGGTCTGGGTGACCCAGGGCTGAGAGGGAGAGGGCTGGGTGAACCAGGGATTAGGGGGAGGGGGAGGGGGCTGGGTGACCCAGGGATGAGAGGGAGGGGTGCTGGGTGACCCAGAGATAAGGGGGAGGGTGCTGGGTGAGCCAGGGTTGAGGGGGTGGGGGCTGGGTGATGCAGGGTGAGGGGGAGGGGACGGGGTGATGCAGGGATGCGGGGAAAGAGTGCTGGGTGACACAGGGATGATGGGGAGGGGGCCTGGGTGATCCAGTGATGAGGGGGAGGGGGCTGGGTGACCCAGGGATGAGGCCGACGGGGCTGGGTGACCAGGGATGAGGGTGAGGGGTCTGGCTGATGCAGGGATGAGGGGGAGGGGGGCTGGGTGACCCAGTGATGAGGAGGAGGGGGCTGGGTGACCCAGGGATGGGGGGGGGAGGGGCTGGGTGATGCAGGCATGAGGGGGAGGGACTGGGTGACCCAGTGATGAGGGGGAGGGGGCTGGGTGATGCAGTGATGAGGGGGAGGGGGCTGGGTGACCCAGGGATGAGGCCGAAGGGGCTGGGTGACCAGGGATGAGGGTGAGGGGTCTGGCTGATGCAGGGATGAGGGGGAGGGGGGCTGGGTGACCCAGTGATGAGGGGGAGGGGGCTGGGTGACCCAGGGATGGCGGGGGGGGGGGGGAGGGGCTGGGTGATGCAAGCATGAGGGGGATGGGCTGGGTGCCCCAGGGATGAGGGGGAGGGGGCTGGGAGAACCAGGGATGAGGGCAAGGGTGCTGGGGGACCCAGGGATGAGGTCGAGGAGGCTGGGTGACCAGGGAGGAGGGGGAGGGGGGCTGGGAGACCCAAGGATTAGGCAGAGGGGGCTGGGTGATGCAATGATGATGGGGAGGGGGCTGGGTGACCCAGGGCTGAGGGGGAGGAGGCTGGGTGACTCAGTGCTGAGGGAGAGGAGGCTGGGGACCCAGGGATGAGTGGGAGGGAGCTGGGTGATGCAGGGATGAGGAGGAGTGGGTCTGAGTGACCCAGGGATGAGGGGGAGAGGGCTGGGTGAACCTGGGATGACGGGGAAGGGGCTGGGTGACCCAGGGATGAGGGGGAGGGGTCTGGGCAATGCAGGGATGAGGGGGAAGGGGCTGGGTGACCCAGGGATGGGGAGGTGGGTGCTGGGTGATGCATGGATGAGGGGGACAGGGCTGGGTGACACAGGGATGATGGGGAGGGGGCTGGGTGACCCAGGAATGATGGGGAGGGGGCTGGGTGACCCAGGAATGATGGGGAGGGGGCTGGGTGACCCAGAGATAAGGGGGAGGGGGCTGGGTGAGCCAGGGTTGAGGTGGAGTGGTGCTTGGTGACTCAGGGTTGAGGGGGAGGGGGCTGGGTGATGCAGGGTGAGGGGGAGGGGACGGGGTGATGCAGGGATGGGAAGAAGGGGTGCTGGGTGACCCAGGGATGAGGGGGAGTGGGCTGGGTGACCCAGTGATGAGGGGGAGTGGGGTGGGTAATGCAGGGATGAGGGGGAGGGGTGCTGGGTGACCCAGGGATGATGGGGAGGGGGAGCTGGGTGATCCAGTGATGAGGGGGAGGGGGTTGGGCAATGCAGTGATGAGGGGGAGGAGGCTGGGTGTACCAGGGAAGAGGGGGAGGGGGGCTGGGTGACCTAGTTATGAGGGTGAGTGGGCTGGGTGATGCAGGGTTGAGGAGGAGAGGACTGGGTGATGCAGGGATGTGGGCTAGGGGGCTGGGTGATCCATAGATGAGGGGGGGGGGGGCGGCTGGGTGACCCAGGAATGAGGACGAGTGTGCAGGGTGACCCAGGGATGGTGGGGAGGCGGCTGGGTGATGCAGGGATGAGGGGGAGGTGGCTGGGTGACCCAGCGATGTGGGGGAGTGGGTTGGGTGATGCAGGGATGAGGGGGAGGTGGCTGGGTGACCCAGGAATGAGGACGAGTGTGCAGGGTGACCCAGGGATGATGGGGAGGGGGCTGGGTGACCCAGGGATGAGGGGGAGGTGGCTCGGTGACCCAGGGATGAGGGGGAGGTGGCTCGGTGTCCCAGGAATGAGGGGGAGGGTGCTGGGTGACCCAGGAATGAGGGGGAGTGGGCAGTGACCAAGGGTCAGGGTGTGGGGTGTCTGGGTGACCCAGGGTCAAGGGGGGGAGGGGCCGGCTGCTGGAAAGGCTGCAGGACATGTCTCTGGCACTTGGTGACCCTGAACCTGTCCTGATGGAGCCCAGTGGGGGAGGGGGTTCTTGACTCTGAGAGTGATGTCTCTGGAGGTGGTGCCCCGAGGGGGATCCCTTGGGGGTGTAACTTTGGGAGTGGTGTCCCTGGGTGTGATGTCCCTAGGGAGAGGGGTGACCCTGGGGTGGGGTTTTGTGGAGGCGGTGACTCTTGGGGTGGTGCCCGTTTTTGGGAATGACTCTGGGGAAGGTGACGGAGGTGGGTGGGATCCTTGTGGGTGGTATCCCTGGGTTTGGGTGACCCTGGGTGTGGGATTCCTTGGTGTGGGTGACCCTGGGTGTAGGACTCCTGGATGGAGGGAGGGGCAGGTTGACCTGGGGTGGGTGGGTGTGACCCTCGGGGTGGGGTCCCTGGGGGGGTGCAGGTTGAACCTGGGTAAACAGCTCGAGCTGGTGTCACCGGCCCACCCGCCACTCTCTCAGGAGCTGGTGTTCAAGAACAATCACCTGGAGGAGAGTGAGGGCTCGGTGCTGGGCATGGGCGATGACGCAGCATCAGTGCCCAGTGAGGATGAGCGTTCCCAGGTGGCCCTCACTCAGCCTCCCCCCACTTCACGCCCCCCTAGCTTGTTTGAGCAGAGCCCAGTTGGCTGTGGAGCCCTGGTCTGATCCTGGGCTGGTCTCTGGTCCACATGGGCACCCCACAGTGTGCACACGATGACTGGCAATGGTTCACAATGTTCCTCACGGACCTCTTGGCACTGATGAGAACGCTGTATGACGTTCCTTCTCCTGTACACAGAGGTCTAGTTTGGTGATGGTTACACAGTGCTGATGGCATGAAGACTACCACAGCCAGCCTCAACACCCGCCAGCAGCAGGAAGTTGCAATGCCAATTCCAGAACATCCTGGTCCTCCAGGATGGGAAGTATGTGGTGTGCTTCCTTCGGGAAGCCCTCACCGATCTGGGAGACAAAGCCAACTGGCTCGTGGAGTGGCAAGGAGCGGTCGACATGTGTCACCACGCCACCTGTTCCAGCGGGGTGCCCATCTGGTTGGCTCTGCATTTCCAGCCAGAGATTTGGGGGTGTCAAGGAGCTGGTGCCAGGCCGTTATGGGGGTGCGGTGCTTTACTTTGTGAATGTCTAGGCTCCTCTGATCGGGCCGAAGCAAACGCCCTTCTTTGAAGAAGTGTCTGCTCACGTTGCCCCCATTAACAAAGGCCGGTGCCTCATCCTCAGGCCAGGGGGAGTTTAACTGCCCTCTCGAGGAGCAGGAGTGCTGCAGTGCCCAGTCAGGCCTAGTGTCGGGGAGGAGGTTGGGGGATGTGGTGGACATCTGGCAGAATCTCCATCCTGGCTCGATTCTGTCCCAGGCCGGGGACGAGCCTCTGTACACCATGGGTAGTGGCTCCATTTTACTGTCCAGCAATCATTGATTTTCCCCCCAGGCTGGGCTTCCTGAGTTATTACAGCAATTTATCCGAATGGAGAGAGAGTCCACAGTGCAGAGGGATCTGGGTGTCCTTGTGCATGGAAAACGAGAATGCAGGTATGAAGGAAAGCAAGCGGAATTTTGGCATTTATTGTTAAGGTAGTAAAAGGAGGAAAGTGTTGCAACTGTACAAGGCATTTGTGAGACAACATCCAGGATACTGCATATAGTTTTGGTCCCTGTACTTGAGGAAGGATTTCATTGCATTGGTGGCAGTTCAGAGATTGTTCTAGATTGATTCCAGAGACTAACGGCTTGTTTCACAAGCACAGATTGAGCAATTTAGGCCTAGACCCTATCGAGGTTAGAAGGATGAGAGGAAATTGAATTGAAACAATAAGTTGCCAAAAAGGTTAGAGAAAGTTGATGCAGAGCAGATAATTCCCCATGTGGGGGTAAGCTAAAACAAGAGAGCTTGGTTTTTGGTGATAAAAACACAGAGATAAGGAGGAACTATTTCTCAAAAAGGATTGTGAATCTGCGGAACTCAGGGTGCAGTACGTGCTCCGTGACTGAATAAGGATGAGTACAAGATAGAGTTAAAAATCACACAACACCAGATTATAGTCCAACAGGTTTAATAGGAAGCACACTAGCTTTCGGAGTGATGCTCCTTCATCAGGAGGTGAACTTTGTACACCCCAGTCCAACACCGGCATCTCCAAAATACAAAATAGAGAGATTTGTAATGAGTACTGCGTTGAAGTTTTGTGGAGAGGGCCAGGAAAGTGGAGCTGAGGTCAAGGTGAAATCCACCATGGTCATATTTAATTGGAGAGCAGACTTGAGGGGCTGAGTAGCCTACTCCTGCTCCTAGTGCTATATTCCTATATTAATGTTCAACCCTTCACTCTCTTGGCACCGCTGCCCTTGCTGTGAAAACCTGTCTCTCTGAGTTTTTTTTTTGTCTGTCAGTCTCTATCTCTCTTTCTCTCTCCCTCTTCCATCTTGATTACAAATGGAGGGGTTAGAGCAGACATTTCCAAGCATTGTTAAATTTCAAACCAGGCAGGTTGCCTGGGATTGGCGTTGTCCTGAGAAATTTGCCACCATGACAGAGGAGTGGGACTCCCACACCAGAGCTCGTCCACTTTGACCGGGTTGTTTTATTCTTTAGTTTAAGCTTTTTTCAGCTTTTAACCATTTAAACGTTTTTTAAACTTACTTGGATGGGACTGGAGGAGGCAAGTCCCAGACTGGAGGCCGTAACGAGGAGGTCAGTCCCAGACTGGAGGGTGTAGCGGGGAGGTGAGTCCTGATCTGGAGGGGGTAGTGGGGAGGTGAGTCCCAGAGTAGAGGCCTGCATGGGGAAGCAGGAGGCCTTTGCAGATTGGAGGAATGGCCTCAAGTTTTGAAGCCCAGTGTAGTCTAGCAACTAGGCCTGGTGCAGTCTGGAAACTAGGCCCGGTGAAGTCTGGAGACTAGGGCCGGTGTGGTCTGGAGATGAGGCCTGGTGCTGTCTGGAGACTAGACCCAGTGTGGTCTGGAGACTAGATCCGGTGTGGTCTGGAGACTAGACTTGGTGCGGTCTGGAGACTAGGCCCGGTGTGGTCTGGAGATGAGGCCTGGTGCTGTCTGGAGACTAGGCCCAGTTCGGTCTGGAGACTAGGCCTGTTGCGGTCTGGAGACTAGATCCGGTGTGGTCTGGAGACTAGGCTGGGTGTGGTCTGGTGACTAGGCCTGGTGCAGTCTGGAGACTCAGCCCTGTGCAGTCTGGAGGCCAGGTACTGGCATGGTCTGGGGCTGAACGATGTAAATTGAGTATTTCTTTTTATTTTTCCTTCTTAGTCTTCTGCTGAACTTTTTATTTATTGTGTTTTCTATTTTATATCAGATACTTAAGTGTCTGTACCAAGTTGCCTTGTACCAATGACGTTGCAAACATTTCACTGCAGTCATTCAAGTGCACATGACTACAAAATTAGTTCAATTGACAAGCTGCTCAAATGGACCTGCTTTCATCTGACAGGTAGCAGCACCATCCAAAACCAGGTGATGTTTTGATTAATTATTGCTCTCTGGAGTATCACGCTGATATGGATTTCCCACTGTTCCACAGTGCAACGGCCAGGATTAGCCTGTTTTATTCTTCTCCCTCAGTGTGACATATTTCAGAAAAAGATGTTGCCCCTCACCCACAAGAAGGCCACGAGTAATTCCTGAACAGCAGGGATGACTATTCAGCAGCTGAGGGAGAAGCAGGCGGCCTTGACAATAAAAATAAATTGAAACTCAGCTTCTGTAAAGTCACCATAGCATTTCCAGACCATAGGGCTGCTCTGCAATGAGAGAGAGCAGGAGAGAGAGAGAGAGAGAAAGAGAGAGCTGACTGGTGTTGTTTAACCTGAGGGTCACCAGTCTCAGACGAGGGCAGAGGTTGTGAAGGAGAGTTCCTTCATGGTAACCTCATCTGTTGGAGAATTGAACCCACGCTGCTGGCATCACACTGCATCGCAAACCAGCTGCTCAGCCAACTGAGCTAAAATATAAGAGCAATGATAATCATCCAGGAAGTGACATCGATCTGTTCACCTTAATGCTTAACATGTTTGGTCAGTGAGCACTCTTGGTCATGCAGCCAGGCCTTAGTCCTCAACTTCTGTATCCAGTTCGCACTGAGGGAGCTGGTCTCAGATGATCATTGGTTACCTCAGTCTTTCTGGGCAAGGGTAGAAGCCCTGGGTTTCTGTAGATCGAACACTTTGGGAGCCATTGTCAACACCTGTTTCGGGCGAGTTGTTGGGAATGAGTCTCAAGCCAACAGGAGAGGCAGCAGACTGAAACTGGTTGAGACTTGGCTACAGGCCATCAACCTAAGCTGATGGAACATTGGAGCACATAGAAACATAGAATGTAGGAGTAGGCGGAGGCCATTCTGCCTATCAAAGCGATACCGCCATTCAATATGATCATGGCTGATCGTCCAACTCAGTCCCCTGTTCCTGCTTTCTCCTTTAGCTCTGAGAACTATATCTAACACCTTCTTGAAAGCATTCAATGTCTTGGTCTCAACTATTTTCTGTGGCAGAGAATTCCGCAGACTCACCACTCTCTGGGTGACAGAATTTCCCCTCCTCTCCGAACTAAATGGCCTTCCGATATATCCTTAGACTGTGATGGAGAGATACGAGGCAATTGTCTTGTCAAGCGTCTTGAAATTCAATTCATTCATTCAATTCGTTCATTCATTCATTCAAGCGAAGGTCTGAAGGGAAATATTAGGAAAATGAATCATATTGGGACATGAATGTACAGGTCAGGTTGGATTTCTTGTCGAAGGTCAACAAAATGAGTTGAATCACAATGTCTTATTCTCCCATTTCACTGTGTTTTTCCTCCTGAAGAACAAGGAACAGAGACTTGACCTTCAGAGGAATGGAAGCTACTGTAGAGGTTAGGGAATGCTGCTGGGCAATGCAGAATGCTTGGGATAAGAATATTCGATTGATATTTCTGGGAGAATCTGAGAACCCAAACCAAACATGGCAGAGAAGCAGAGTTTGGATGATTTTGGGTTATGCTGTTCAGGGACGATGTCAACTGGAAGGATAAAAAGGCCAAAACTGAACGCTGAGGCCTGGCCCACGTGCAGACCAAATCTCAGACAGTTGATAGTGGTGGGCAGGGGCTGTGTATGTTGTACGGGTTGAGATCAATACTCGTGAAACGGAAGGGATGAAAACTCATCACTGGCCTGCCTGTGAGGAAAGGAAATATAATAATCATTGTTGTGGTTCTGTTTGCCGAGCTGGAAATCTTTGTTGCAAACGTTTCGTCCCCTGTCTAGGTGACATCCTCAGTGCTTGGGAGCCTCCTGTGAAGCGCTTCTGTGGTGTTTCCTCCGGCATTTATAGTGGTTTGTCTCTGTCGCTTCCGGTTGTCAGTTTCAGCTGTCCGCTGTAGTGGCCGGTATATTGGGTCCAGGTCGATGTGTTTATTGATGGAGTTTGTGGATGAGTGCCATGCCTCTAGGAATTCCCTGGCTGTTCTCTGTTTGGCTTGCCCTATAATGGTAGTGTTGTCCCAGTCGAATTCATGTTGCTTGTCCTCTGCGTGTGTGGCTGCTAAGGATAGCTGGTCGTGGCGTTTCGTGGCTAGTCATCTCCAAGCAAGAAGGCAAAGGCTTGTGATACTTAGGGCCAAGTCAGCCCAAATCATTGGTTTAAACACAAGTGCTTGGACCAACTAAAAAGAGGAAGTTGTTCCATGTATGTTTGGCTTGCAAGACAAGAATAGTCCAAATGCATGGTTTGTTTCGACTCGTTTCCAAAATGCTCATCCTGTCCCCTTCCTGGTCACCTCACTCTGATATTCATTTCTGAGGATACCACCAGGCTAATGTAGATCAGGCACTAATTGCCAGTAAGTCTACAGCAGGACACGCTGTCTCCTGTTCTCAGTTACCACCCCATTCTGAGGGGTTCTCAGCAGGCATGACAGGACTTCTTTTGGGACAGGGGTCTCCTGCAAAAATCCTCCTGTCGATGCTCCAAGAGGAAGTGACAGCTTTCGTTGCAGATAAAAAAAAGAGAGCACCCCGCAGCACAAGCTTTGTCTGATTTAATATGTCATTCAAATCCCAGACTAGTGACTGTCCCATCATTGTAGATAATCTCCAGATGAACCCATCTGGTTCACTACTGTGAACAGGACAGCAAGGTGGCTCAGTGGTTAGCACTGCTGCCTCACAGCGCTGGGAACCTAGGTTCGATTCCAGCCTCTGACAACTGTCTGTGTGGAGTTTGTACATTCTCCCCCATATCTGCATGGGATTCCTCCGGGTGCTCTGGTTTCTTCCCACAGTCCAAACAAGTGCAGGTTTGGTGGCATTGGCCATGCTAAATTGTCTGTAGTGTTCAGGGATGCGTAGGCTAGGTGGGTTAGCCTTGGGTAATGCAGGATTACTTGGATAGGGTAGAGCAGTGGGTCTGGGTGGGATGCTCTTCAGAGTGTTGCTGTGGACTTGATGGGCTGAATGGCCTGCCCCCACACTGTAGGGATTCTATGTGACTGTACAGGGTTAGTGGAGTTGGGGGAGTGGGGTCAGATTCAGTTTGAGTGAGGGTAGGTTTCGGATGTGACTGTGAGAGGGTCAGAGTGTGTTGCTTGCTGGACAATGGGTACAATATTGGGGAGAGAGAGTGTGTGAGCTAGCAGAGTGAAGGTTTGCTTGAGACCCTCATGGAGCAAATCCTTGACCTCCTGGTGGCACAGTTGAAAACAGTGGTGCTTGGAAAAGCACAACAGGTCAGGCAGCATCGGAGGAGCAGGAGAGTCTGGCCTATGCCCAAAACTTTGCCTCTCCTGTTCCTCCGATGCTGCCTGACCTGCTGTGCTTTTCCAGTCGCCACACCTTTCAACTCTGACTCTCCAATATCTGCAGTGCTCACTTCCTCCTTCTGGTGGCACTACTGAGCATTGATCCTGACTGTGAAAACAGCACTGACCTGGGTGGCAACTCTGGAGTAGGTTGGTGGGGTGGTCCTCAGGCAAGTGGACAGCTCTCCTCTACACTATCTCAACCAGCAGGATCTCCTGGTGTGTGTAGCATGCAGCTAACTTGCCTGTATCCACCTGTCTCCGGGGAGATTTGCTAGAGCTGTGCGGGGCAGCTGCAGTCTGACAGTACCTGAACTGTTGCAAACAGCGTTTTTAAATATGGAGCCTGCACTGGGCATTGTGGTAAGTCCTGGCAGTGGCAAATCCTTCTGCCAATGACGAGTGGAAGATAGTGTGGTGGGACAGTATAGCTGTATGATGTCTCGCTAACAAGGCAAGCAATGGATTCCAGTGTGAGAAAACTCACAGCGAGAGAAACCCACCATGAAGCTTACTGAAATTGACACTTACCCACTTTCTGGTCAAATTCAGTCTCTGTCATGACTGTTGTAAAATCCCAACTGATTCACCTGATGTCCTTTGGGGAAGGGCAAATAGGAGGGATTTGGAGGGGTATGGGCCGGGTGCTGGCAGGTGGCACTAGATTGGGTTGGGATATCTGGTCGACATGGACGGGTTGGACCGAAGGGTCTGTTTTTCTGCTGTACCTCTCTATGACTCGATGACTCTATCTACCATTCTATATGGTGGCTCAGTGGTTCCATGGTTAGCACTGCCATCTCATAGTGCCAGAGACCTGGCTTTGATTCCAACCTCGGGTAACTGTCTGTGTGGAGTTTGCACATTCTCCCCGTGTCTGTGTGGGGTTCCTCCGGGTGCTCCAGTTTCCTCCCACGGTCGAAAGATGTGCAGGTTAAGTGAATTGGCCATGGGAAATTATCCAGTCGTGTCCAGGGTGTGCAGGCTAGGCGGATGGACCATGGAAAGTGTAGGTTTTACAAGAGTTGAGTGGGTTTGACTGGGTGGGAAGCTCTTCAAAGTGTTGGTGTGGATTTGATGGGCTGAATGGCCATTTTCAACACTGTAGGGATTCAGTCCTTACCTGGTGTAGCCCACGGGTGAGTCCAGACTCCCAAAAATGTGTTGTCTATTAACTGCCAAGTGAAATAGGCTACTGAGCCACCCAGTTCAAGGGCAATTAGGGGATGGGCAATAATTGGAAGCCCAGCCAGAGATTCCCATACCCTTGAGTACATATTAAAAAAAGTAAGAAACTCTGAATCTCTCCACTTTTAATTCCACATTGCAAAATAAATGTTGTGACATCAAGACGGGACTAAAATGTGTATAAAATGAATGAACACTACTTCTAAAAATTTGGAGTTTCTAATAATGGAGAATTTGGGCATTGAATTAACATAAAATTAGTGAGGGTGTTTTGTCATATTTATGAAACTTCAGCCACATTAAAAACAGTGTAAACTGCTCACAAACTAGGCTGAGAATGGGAAGGTGAAAGTTCTCACCAGTTTGTTGATTTTGCTTGAACATTGACAGCAATTTGGGGAATGCAGTGTTCAGCAACACCTATCCAGACTCCCCAAGTGCTGTACGTTTTAGGAGAGGAACACCGGTCAATGGGAAAGGTTTCACCATCAACCCCGCCCAAAGCAATGTCATCCACACATCTGAAAACGGCTATTGCTGCAAAAATGTGGCTTTTGTGCATTTGCTGTGACAGAAGTAACATGTTAATAAAAAGGGAGATCTTGCATTTATACAGCAACACATCTGAGCAATCCCTTAGAGAGAAAGAAAGAGACACCAAAGCACTTTACATCCAATTACTTATGTTTTAAGAGTCAGCAGTGAAAGTGAGGGAAAGAAGAACATAATGATTAAATCCAGTGTTATTCAATATTTATAATAATGCAATAGGTCAGCCTGCTAGACAGCTTAAGGAAACTTTTGTTGAGTCAGGAAATTGGACTCTACTGTAAGACAAGAGTACTGGAGATTTAAACCACTAAAGAGCAACAGAACGTTTCCAGCTTTGCAGCTTTTAACTCTGACTTCTAGCATCTGCAGTCCCTTCCTTTTCCAAAACACAAAGATATGATAGTGGTCAGCCCTGACTCTACCCACCCCAACCAATCCTGAGAGGAAAAAAGAACAAATGTCCTCTCCATCCAGAAATGGCTCCAGGGATTGAAGAATTGTGTATGTGCCCCTGCTGTATGAACAGGGAGGTAGAGAAACCAAGGAGTTGTTGATAAGCAGTACAATCAGAAATTGGCAGGGAATCTCAACAGTTCTGGCATTGTTTGTGGAATGTGAAATGGTGTTAATGTAAGGTGCCTGATGAGTTGGACTGAATCTTTTGAAGAGGTGACTAAAGAAGTGGACAGGGAGTGTCAATCAATGTTATTTATATGGACTTCAGGAAGGTGACTGATTAAGTTTCTCATAAAAGACCATTGGCTAATGTGGACGTCTATAGTACTGAAGACAAATGGCAAGCAAATTGGCTAAGTGACTGTGAACAGAGAGTAGGGACAATGGGCTGATGCTCTAGTTGGAAGGATATGGGGGTTGTTCCAGACCCCAATTTGTATTGGGTCTTAGATTTTCACTGTACTCATCAATGACTTAAATGATGGAATAGAAAGTCACATATCCAAAGTTTCTAATGATACAATGGAAAGCAATATTGTAAACAATGTAGGTTTGAGTGTAAATTTGCAGTGAAATAATTAAATTAAGTGAATGAATAAAAATGGGGTGGCATGGTGGCTCAGTGGTTAGCACTGCTGCCTCATAGTGCTGGGGACACAGGTTCGATTCCACCCTCAGACGACTGTTTGTGTGGAGTTTACACATTTTCCTGCGTGGGTTTCCTCCCACAGTCCAAAGATGTGCAGGTTGGGTAAATTGGCCATGCTAAATTGCCCATCGTGTTGTGTAGGTTAGGTGCATTAGTCAGGGATAAATGTAGAGTAATAGGGTAGGGGAATCAATCTGGGTGGGTTACTTTTTGGTGGGTTGTTGTGGACTTGTTGGGCCGAAGGGCCTGTTTCCTCACTGTAGGGATTCTGTGAAAGAATTATGGCAAATGGATTTTCGTGTAAGCACATGTGTGGTTGTCATCCAAACTGAACCTAATGTGGATAGAACAGTCTATCATAGAATCCCTACAGTGTAGAAACAGGCTATTTGGCCCAACAGGTCCACCCCGACCCTCTGAGGAGTAACCCGCCCAGACTCATTCCTTCTGTGAAAGTAGAAACAGCAGAGGTCCCACAGACTGACAAAGGGGAGCCAGCTACAGAAGACCGAAAGATGATTACAGTAAAGGTTTCGAGATATTAAGCAGAACGATAGAGTAAAATGGGAGAAATAATTTCTACAGGTTGGCAAATCTAAATGTTACGGCCAGGCGCAATGACAGTGAAATTAACAATCACTGAAGAAGGATACAGTTTGAAACTCTCTTACACCAATGATGCTCAATCAATTATTAATTTTAAAACTTTGTTTTGTCACCCTTTGTAGTTAAGGATATTGGCAGCAATGGTTATATGGTGTTAGGTTGTGAATCAGCCATGGTTCCATTGAATGATGAGACTGATTAGAGTGGTTGACATGCCTCCTCCTGTGGTACCTGGTTTCTGTTCACTGTTGTAATATAGAAGACATGGCAGCAAGTTCCAAGTGGCAACAACCTAATAATGAATAGACTATCTGCTTTGGCCATGTCAGCTGGAGTATCTTCCTTGGCAAGGAAACTGTACAGGAAGTCTCCTGCTTGACTTATTCTCGAGGAACAGTTCTTTTGGCAAATGGCAGTCCAACAATGTATTTGTACAGAGCAGGATCCCAAGACAGCAAATCAATGAACAAAAAAGGGACTCGAAGGATTTCCTGCTGTTCATACCTTGCTGTGGAACTTCTATGTCCACCTGACAGAGCCAACAGGAGCATATTTAACCACTCATCCCGCAGGTGACACCACCATCAGTGCAGGGCTCCCTCAGTACTACACGGAAATGGCAGCTGGGATTACACAACATTGTCTGACTCAGAGATGGGAGTGCTGACAACTGAGCCAAGGCCCAGTAACTAGATTGTGCATAAATAAAGCAAAATTCAGAATACAGCCTCTCATGACAGTTTGCAGCCCTCAGATCAGCTGAATTTCACTGGCCTTTAGTCATATTTAGAAACTATGCTCATACATCTTAATCACCTCGTACAGAAATATTATTAGCTGTGGGATAAAATAGTCTTTTCTTAATTGGAGACTGTGGCTTGTGTCACTGCTGATTCTATTACATTCTAAATGGAGTTTACATTGGCTTTGGTGACATTTCAGTTTTTACTGAGTTAATTATTTTGGGCAACATGGAAAACAGCTCGCTGTTAATCTAAAAACAATACTTTGATTAACAAACTGCTCTCATACTCCCGGATTAATGCATCATAAATAGCACTGGAGATTTCTGGCCAGTAATATCTCAGATCAAGTTACCTCCCTTATGAGCAGACAGGACTCAGAGCATGAAGTGAGCATAGCTTTTGATTAATAAGCAGCTGTTTCAGCACAACATTAGGAGGTCTGTTGGGATGCAGTTTATTAAACCATAAATTTTACAGCGTCACCAGGTCTCCTGGGAATTTTGGCAGCTTCCATTCTGTGTGGGAATGCCAGGCTATCGAATACCTACAACAATTACATTCCGAATAGTAAGAATGCTTTGTTATACGAGGATCATAAATTCAAGCGCAAGACCTCATGAGATACCAAGTCACTGAATTTAAAAGGAATTAAATGTAGGATTATCAGCAAAGTTGTGTGTCTCACAGATAGTGGGCTTTATACTTTTAAGAGACAGGCTTGTGTTATCATCAACACATATCAACACGTGACTTGAGGCTATGGAATTCGCCGTCTCCTGGTTACTGGCACTATCTGAAGCATGACATGCAAATCAAAACATATTACTGTTTGTTACGGAATAGTTTAGCATTAGCCCAGACACTCAAATACCTGTGACGGTAATATAACTATACACCAGAAACTATCACTAACTACTTTTAAATCTTTCACTCCTTATGTGTACTTCTGTTACGGGAACATACATGAACATTTTCTCTGTCGGATAGCTTGCTGGAGGCATAACCCACATCACAGTGGCAGATCCCAAATTAAGGCAAACTAGGTTTTCCTGCTTTGTAAATATCAGAGTTTCTTAAATCTAATTTCTCCTACGATTGTTCTATGATGAAAAGGAGAGAGTTGGAAAGGTTTTCAGGCAGAGGTGGATCAGCGCTAGGTGAAAGGTTGCCAGAGGTGAGTGTAAATTTGGAGTATTCAGAGCAGCTATGGCTTTACTGAATAGTGGGCTGGGATTGACGGGCTGAGTGGCCTAAATTGCATGTAGGTTCACAAAACCTATTGGCTGATGGTTGAGGCTTGGGTGCCCCAATCACATTGTCAGAAGGGCATTTCACAACCAACAAAGGAAAGTGCTTATCAAGGAATAGTGGAGAGAAGATGAAACTGCGTGTTGGCTTGATTTCAGTGCAGCCCATAGAACATAGAACAGTTACAGCACAGGAACAGGCCCTTCGGCCCACAATGTTATGCCAAACATGATGCCAAATTAAACTAATCCCTTCTGCCTGTCCTTGGTCCATTTCCCTCCATCCCTTGCATATTCATGTGCTTATCTAAATGCCCCTTAAATACCCTTATTGTAATTACTCCTGGTTGACACGTTCCAGACTCTGTGCAAAAAACCTGCCCCTCACATCTCCTTCGAACTTTCCCGCTCTCACCTGAAAAGCATAAACATTTCAACT
Organism: Chiloscyllium plagiosum; assembly: GCF_037043375.1. Taxonomy (NCBI): domain Eukaryota; kingdom Metazoa; phylum Chordata; class Chondrichthyes; order Orectolobiformes; family Hemiscylliidae; genus Chiloscyllium; species Chiloscyllium plagiosum. The sequence continues at coordinate 37,020,014 of NW_028270175.1, read as the reverse complement.
CTGCCCAGTTTGAGGTCAGGAGAAAAAAGGATTGAGCAGATGGTAGGCTGTTAATTCGCCATCATCAATCTGACCTTACCATCCATTTATAACAAATTGAGTGAAAATGACCATTGAAAAGGAGAGGTTTCAAACGGAATATTCAAAACACCACATTCGCAGGACCCCAAGGATTAATAAGCAAATAGCGGCTCACTGAGAACAGGAATGACTGTTGGCCCACTGTAGAGGCGTCATTAACGTTAGCCCAGCATCAAGATTGTTACCACATTGGTCCTGCGACCTTATAATCCTGTGCATGGATGTGGAAATGTGGACACTCTATTGAAGGCACACTCAACACCAGGGTATTGGACAGAATCAACAATAACAATGAAATGGAATATGCTGAGTAGGCCCAGGGGGCGGAGTTGGAGACGGGTTTGGGTTCCCAGTGACTTCTCCATCAACAAGATGGTCTTCGCGCTGACCGATACCTTTTGCGGTAGAGTTGAGTTGTCTCTGTTTCGGAGCTGGGAGTAGAGCATCTGTTCAGGGAGTCTCATGTTGGTCATGTGGACGATGTGCCCAGCCCATCGCAGCCGATCAAGGAGGGGTCAGTGCCTTGGTGCTGGGGATGTTGGCCTGGTCGGGGACAGAAGCAATGGTGGCGTCTGCATTGGCGAGGACTCATAGTGGTGAGGGCATCGGTGGGGGCAAGATGGCGCTGAAGAGGAACAACTCTCATGCCAGCAGTGATGGCATGATGAAGGCGACTCGTGCCTGACCACCAGGCCCATGGCACTTCACAAGACGTCAAACACTTTGACTTTATTTATTCATTTTTCTGCCTTTATATTCTATTATTTTTCTGTGTTTTAAGATGGTGCTGGAGGGTGGTGGCACTACACAGCACTTTTCACTATGTTTTGTAACAGTAAATCGAGGTGGAGGTTGGATTTATAGCTGCTCATACCCAAATACAGCAAGAATGATGTCTCCACACGTTGCAGCCACTGAATCTGTAGTGACTATGGAGTTGAGCTTCTGCAAATACACAAACATATGAATGAGGAACAGGAGCAGACTCTATGGCCCCTCAAGTAGGCTCAGATACTCAGTATGATCACGGTGGATCTGATTGTAACTGCAAATCCATATTCCCGTCAAACTCCCAGAACATTTTACCCCCATGCTTACCAAGACTATACTCACCTCTTTCTCACAAATATTTAAAGACTTTGCTTCAAATACCTTTTCAGGAATAGAGTTCCAAAAGTTCTTGAACCATTTGTGAGAAAAAAGAACATTATTGCACCTCCGTTTTAACAGAGCAACCCGTTATTTTGTGACCCTCATTCTCAATTCTCCCCGAGAGGAATCATTCCCTCCATTTCCACACGTCCCCTCTGGATCATTTATCATCGAATCAAGAGCCTCTCACTTTTCTAAGCTCTAGCAGATACAAGCCGAGCCTGTCCAACCTCCCCCTGGAAGACAACCTACCCATTTCCAGATGAGCTTCCTATGAGCTGCTTCCAATGCACTTGTGTCTTTCCTTTATCATCCAGACATTTTCATTCATTCATTGGCCAGTCCCTCACAGACATGGATGACTCCCTTCCCTCTCAGGGTGAGTCCGTAAGTGGCCATATAGACTGACATGGCTTCCACGGATGGGGGCAGGTGGTGTTCATCGGTAGGGGTGGGGAGGGTGTTGGTGTGATAGCCCACTCCCTGTACATCCCCAGCTTCCACTTTTTCTTGACAGAATGTCTCGAGGTGCTTGAAGCCTTGCCGGATGCTCCTCCTCCAAAAGGACGGTCTTGAGCCAGTGATTCCCAGGTAGCTGTGGAAATACCGCACTTCCCCAGTGAGGTCTTACGGGTGTCCCTGAGGTGCTTCCTCTGCCCCACCTGAGGCTCACCTGCCATTTCGGAGCTGGGAGTAGAGCACCTGCTTGGATAACCTCGTGTCAATCACGCGGATGATGTGCCCAGCCCATCACAGCCGATCGAGGAGGGGTCAGTGCCTCGATGTTGGCTTGGTCGAGGACGCTGGTCTTAGTGTGTCTGTCTTCCCGGCGGATTTGCAGGATCTTGCACAGGCAGCGTTGGTGGGACTGCTCCTGGACGTCGAGGTATCTGCTGCAGACAGTCCGTGTCTCAGAGCCATATAGGAGGGTGGGAACCATAACAGCTCTGTAAACCATGAGCTTGGTGTTGGATCTGATGTTGTTGTCCTTAAACCCACTTTCCCTCAGGTGGATGAAGGCCATGCCAGCACACTGGAGGCAGTGCTGGATCTCTTCATCAATGGAAGCCTTGGCCAACAGGACACTCCCGAGGCATTGGAAGTGGTCAACATTCTCTAAGGCCAACACGTGCTCCTTGTTGTTTGGGACAATTAGAGCTGCAAATTCCCTGAGTCGTCTGTCATTTTAAATGGTTTTCAAGACAAGTCCTCCACCTGAACATTTCCATTAAATGGACTTTCCAGAGACACGCTTTGGTTCCTGTTGGAGTCTGTACATACCTGACCACTGGACATCATTTTGGGTCATATTCCAATTTGTTTTATGCTTGGAAGGTAAAATATAAATCATCTTAATTAAGATTTTTTTCAGATCACTTACAGTGTGGAAACAGGCCCTTCGACCCAACAAGTCCACACCGACCCACCGAAGCGCAACCCACCCAGACCCATTCCCCTGCATTTTACTCCTTCACCTAACACTGCAGACAAGTTAGCACGGCCAATTCACCTGAGCTGCACATCTTTGGACTGTGGGAGGCTGCTTTGGGAATGATGCTGTGATAACCATGCAAGCTGCTTTGGGAATGGTGCTGTGATAACTATGCAAGCTGCTTTGGGAATGGTGCTGTGATAACCATGCAAGCTGCTTTGGGAATGGCGCTGTGAAAACTATGCAATCTGGTTTGGGAATGGTGCTGGGATAACCATGCAAGCTGCTTTGGGAATGATACTGTGAAAACCACGCAAGCTGCTTTGGGAATGGTGCTGTGATAACCATGCAAGCTGCTTTGGGAATGATGCTGTGATAAATATTCTAGCTGTTTTGGGAATGCTGCTGTGATAACCATGCAGGCTGCTTTGGGAATGGTGCTGTGATAACCATGCAGGCTGCTTTGGGAATGGTGCTGCGATAACCGTGCAGGCTGCTTTGGGAATGGTGCTGTGATAACCATGCAATCTGCTTTGGGAATGGTGCTGTGATAGCCATGCAATCGGCTTTGGGAATGGTGCTGTGATAACCGTGCAAGCTGCTTTGGGAATGGTGCTGTGATAACCGTGCAGGCTGCTTTGGGAATGGTGCTGTGATAACCATGCAAGCTGTTTTGGGAATGGTGCTGCGATAACCGTGCAGGCTGCTTTGGGAATGGTGCTGTGATAACCATGCACGCTGCTTTGGGAATGGTGCTGTGATAACCATGCAGGCTGCTTTGGGAATGGTGCTGTGATAACCGTGCAAGCTGCTTTGGGAATGGTGCTGTGATAACCATGCACGCTGCTTTGGGAATGATGTTGCGATAACCATGAAAGCTGTTTTGGGAATGGTGCTGTGATAACCATGAAAGCTGCTTTGGGAATGGTGCTGTGATAACCGTGCAGGCTGCTTTGGGAATGGTGCTGTGATAACCATGAAAGCTGTTTTGGGAATGATGTTGCGATAACCATGAAAGCTGTTTTGGGAATGGTGCTGTGATGACCATGAAAGCTGCTTTGGGAATGGTGCTGTGATAACCGTGCACGCTGCTTTGGGAATGATGTTGCGATAACCATGAAAGCTGTTTTGGGAATGGTGCTGTGATAACCGTGCAAGCTATTTTGGGAATGGTGCTGCGATAACCATGCACGCTGCTTTGGGAATGGTGCTGTGATAACCATGCAAGCTGTTTTGGGAATGGTGCTGTGATAACCATGCACGCTGCTTTGGGAATGGTGCTGTGATAACCGTGCAAGCTATTTTGGGAATGGTGCTGCGATAACCATGCACGCTGCTTTGGGAATGGTGCTGTGATAACCATGCAAGCTGCTTTGGGAATGGTGCTGTGATAACCATGCAAGCTGCTTTGGGAATGGTGCTGTGATAACCGTGCAGGCTGCTTTGGGAATGGTGCTGCGATAACCGTGCAGGCTGCTTTGGGAATGGTGCTGTGATAACCATGCAGGCTGCTTTGGGAATGGTGCTGGGATAACCATGCAGGCTGCTTTGGGAATGGTGCTGTGATAACCATGCAGGCTGCTTTGGGAATGGTGCTGCGATAACCGTGCAGGCTGCTTTGGGAATGGTGCTGTGATAACCATGAAAGCTGCTTTGGGAATGGTGCTGTGATAACCGTGCACGCTGCTTTGGGAATGATGTTGCGATAACCATGAAAGCTGTTTTGGGAATGGTGCTGTGATAACCGTGCAAGCTGCTTTGTGAATGGTGCTGTGATAACCGTGCAAGCTATTTTGGGAATGGTGCTGCGATAACCATGCACGCTGCTTTGGGAATGGTGCTGTGATAACCATGAAAGCTGTTTTGGGAATGGTGCTGTGATAACCGTGCACGCTGCTTTGGGAATGGTGCTGTGATAACCATGCAAGCTATTTTGGGAATGGTGCTGCGAAAACCATGCACGCTGCTTTGGGAATGGTGCTGTGATAACCGTGCACGCTGCTTTGGGAATGATGTTGCGATAACCATGAAAGCTGTTTTGGGAATGGTGCTGTGATAACCATGAAAGCTGCTTTGGGAATGGTGCTGTGATAACCATGAAAGCTGCTTTGGGAATGGTGCTGTGATAACCATGAAAGCTGCTTTGGGAATGGTGCTGTGATAACCATGAAAGCTGCTTTGGGAATGGTGCTGTGATAACCATGCAAGCTGCTTTGGGAATGGTGCTGTGATAACCATGAAAGCTGTTTTGGGAATGGTGCTGTAATAACCGTGCAGGCTGCTTTGGGAATGGTGCTGTGATAACCATGAAAGCTGTTTTGGGAATGGTGCTGTGATAACCATGCAAGCTGTTTTGGGAATGGTGCTGTGATAACCGTGCAGGCTGCTTTGGGAATGGTGCTGTGATAACCATGAATGCTGTTTTGGGAATGGTGCTGTGATAACCATGCAAGCTGTTTTGGGAATGGTGCTGTGATAACCATGCAAGCTGCTTTGGGAATGGTGCTGTGATAACCATGCAAGCTGTTTTGGGAATGGTGCTGTGATAACCGTGCAGGCTGCTTTGGGAATGGTGCTGTGATAACCATGAAAGCTGTTTTGGGAATGGTGCTGTGATAACCATGCAAGCTGTTTTGGGAATGGTGCTGTGATAACCATGCAAGCTGCTTTGGGAATGGTGCTGTGATAACCATGCAAGCTGCTTTGGGAATGGTGCTGTGATAACCATGCAAGCTGCTTTGGGAATGGTGCTGGGATAACCATGCAAGCTGCTTTGGGAATGATGTTGTGATAACCATGCAAGCTGCTTTGGGAATGGTGCTGTGATAACCATGCAAGCTGCTTTGGGAATGGTGCTGCGATAACCATGCAAGCTGTTTTGGGAATGGTGCTGTGATAACCGTGCAAGCTGCTTTGGGAATGGTGCTGGGATAACCATGCAGGCTGCTTTGGGAATGCTGCTGCGATAACCATGCAAGCTGTTTTGGGAATGGTGCTGTAATAACTATGCAATCTGCTTTGGGAATGCTGCTGCGATAAACATGCAAGCTGTTTTGGGAATTGTCCTGTGATAACCATGCAAGCTGCTTTGGGAATGGTGCTGGGATAACCATGCAAGCTGTTTTGGGAATGGTGCTGTGATAACCATGCAAGCTGCTTTGGGAATGGTGCTGGGATAACCATGCAGGCTGCTTTGGGAATGCTGCTGTGATAACCATGCAAGCTGTTTTGGGAATGGTGCTGGGTTAACCATGGAGGCTGCTTTGGGAATGGTGCTGTGATAACCGTGCAAGCTGCTTTGGGAATGGTGCTGGGTTAACCATGCAGGCTGCTTTGGGAATGGTGCTGTGATAACTATGCAGGCTGCTTTGGGAATGGTGCTGGGTTAACCATGCAGGCTGCTTTGGGAATGGTGCTGTGATAACTATGCAAGCTGTTTTGGGAATGGTGCTGTAATAACTATGCAATCTGCTTTGGGAATGCTGCTGCGATAACCATGCAAGCTGTTTTGGGAATTGTCCTGTGATAACCATGCAAGCTGCTTTGGGAATGGTGCTGGGATAACCATGCAAGCTGTTTTGGGAATGGTGCTGTGATAACCATGCAAGCTGCTTTGGGAATGGTGCTGGGATAACCATGCAGGCTGCTTTGGGAATGCTGCTGCGATAACCATGCAAGCTGTTTTGGGAATGGTGCTGGGTTAACTATCGAGGCTGCTTTGGGAATGGTGCTGTGATAACCGTGCAAGCTGCTTTGGGAATGGTGCTGGGTTAACCATGCAGGCTGCTTTGGGAATGGTGCTGTGATAACTATGCAGGCTGCTTTGGGAATGGTGCTGGGTTAACCATGCAGGCTGCTTTGGGAATGGTGCTGTGATAACTATGCAATCTGCTTTGGGAATGGTGCTGTGATAACCATGCAGGCTGCTTTGGGAATGGTGCTGGGTTAACCATGCAGGCTGCTTTGGGAATGCTGCTGTGATAACCATGCAGGCTGCTTTGGGAATGGTGCTGGGTTAACCATGCAGGCTGCATTGGGAATGCTGCTGTGATAACCATGCAAGCTGCTTTGGGAATCGTGCTGTGATAACCGTGCAGGCTGCTTTGGGAATGGTGCTGGGATAACCATGCAGGCTGCTTTGGGAATGGTGCTGTGATAAACATGCAAGATGCTTTGGGAATGGTGCTGTGATAACCATGCAAGCTGCTTTGGGAATGGTGCTGTGATAAACATGCAAGCTGCTTTGGGAATGGTGCTGTGATAACCATGCAAGCTGTTTTGGGAATGGTGCTGTGATAAACATGCAAGCTGCTTTGGGAATGGTGCTGGGATAACCATGCAGGCTGCTTTGGGAATGGTGCTGTGATAACCATGCAAGCTGCTTTGGGAATGATGCTGTGATAACCATGCAGGCTGCTTTGGGAATGGTGCTGGAAGAACCATGCAGGCTGCTTTGGGAATGGTGCTGTGATAACCATGCAGGCTGCTTTGGGAATGGTGCTGGAAGAACCATGCAGGCTGCTTTGGGAATGGTGCTGGGATAACCATGCAGTCTGCTTTGGGAATGGTGCTGGGATAAACATGCAGTCTGCTTTGGGAATGGTGCTGCGATAACCATGCAGGCTGCTTTGGGAATGGTGCTGTGATAACCATGCAAGTTGCTTTGGGAATGGTGCTGTGATAACCATGCAAGCTGCTTTGGGAATGGTGCTGTGATAACCATGCAAGCTGCTTTGGGAATGGTGCTGTGATAAACATGCAAGATGCTTTGGGAATGGTGCTGTGATAAACATGCAGGATGCTTTGGGAATGATGCTGCAATAACCATGCAAGTTGTTTTGGGAATGGTGCTGTGAGAATCATGCAGGCAGCTTTGGGAATGGTGCTGGAAGAACCATGCAGGCTGCTTTGGGAATGGTGCTGGGATAACCATGCAGTCTGCTTTGGGAATGGTGCTGCGATAACCATGCAGGCTGCTTTGGGGAATGGTGCTGGAATAACCATGCAGTCTGCTTTGGGAATGGTGGTGGGATAACCATGCAGGCCGCTTTGGGAATGGTGCTGGGATAACCATGCAGTCTGCTTTAGGAATGGAGCTGCGATAACCATGCAAGCTTTTTTGGAAATGGTGCTGGGATAACCATTGAAGCTTTTTTGGGAATGGTGCTGGGATAACCATGCAAGCTGCTTTGGGAATGGTGCTGGGATAACCATGAAAGCTGCTTTGGGAATGGTGCTGCGATAACCGTGCAAGCTGCTTTGGGAATGGTGCTGGGATAACCATGCAAGCTGCTTTGGGAATGGTGCTGGGATAACCATGCAGGCTGCTTTGGGAATGGTGCTGGGATAACCATGCAAGCTGCTTTGGGAATGGTGCTGTGATAACCATGCAAGCTGCTTTGGGAATGGTGCTGGGATAACCATGCAGGCTGCTTTGGGAATGGTGCTGGGATAACCATGCAGGCTGCTTTGGGAATGGTGCTGGGACAACCATGCAGGCTGCTTTGGGAATGGTGCTGGGATAACCATGCAAGCTGCTTTGGGAATGGTGCTGGGATAACCATGCAGGCTGCTTTGGGAATGGTGCTGGGATAACCATGCAAGCTGCTTTGGGAATGGTGCTGTGATAACCATGCAAGTTGCTTTGGGAATGGTGCTGGGATAACCATGCAGGCTGCTTTGGGAATGGTGCTGGGATAACCATGCAGGCTGCTTTGGGAATGGTGCTGGGATAACCATGCAGGCTGCTTTGGGAATGGTGCTGCGATAACCGTGCAAGCTGCTTTGGGAATGGTGCTGGGATAACCGTGCAAGCTGCTTTGGGAATGGTGCTGTGATAACCATGCAGGCTGCTTTGGGAATGGTGCTGGGATAACCATGCAAGCTGCTTTGGGAATGGTGCTGGGATAACCGTGCAAGCTGCTTTGGGAATGGTGCTGGGATAAACATTCCAGCTGCTTTGGAAATGATGCTGCGATAACCATACAGGCTGCTTTGGGAATGGTGCTGGGATAACCATGCAAGCTGTTTTGGGAATGGTGCTGGGACAAACATGCCAGCTCCTTTGGAAATGGTGCTGTGATAACCATGCAGGCTGCTTTGGGAATGGTGCTGTGATGACCATACAGGCTGCTTTGGGAATGGTGCTGGGATAACCATGTGTGCGAGGCGCTTGCAAATGTTGTTGTTTCTGCAAAAGTCACAAGGCTGAATCATGAGGGGGGTGTATGTTAATCTAGATATGTTTGCACGAACAGCTACAAGTAGCTGCATCTTGCTTCTGCGGAAGTCAGGTACTCAGAAGTCATAAAGACTCAGTGTGCAGAGGTGATAAGACCCAGTGTTGCATCAGCAAAAGTAATAAGACTCAGCTATCATGGGGGGTTGCACGCTAACAACAGGCCACAGACAGATGTGGTAAACCGATTAGATTCACAGCTTCACAGAGCAATACAACTGTCACATATGAGGTAAAAAGGGAGGTGCAGGGAGGCTCATAGAAAACTGTATAAATGTGTAATAATATTCTTCAGAAGTGTGCCTACTTTGTGGTCACCTGGGCTTGCAAGAATGTATGAATAAAGACAGCTTCGGAATTTGGCTCGGACTAAAATTATTTGGCAGTGAGCTTTGTTTCTCACAATTGGGGGCTCGTCCGGGATCCTTTCATCACCACAGAGTAGGCACCATCGACAGCTGGGAAGAAGCCTCCCGTTCCCTTTTAGAATGCTCCTGTGTTTCTCGACGGTGGGTGCCCCTCCCGGTAGACTGAGCAGAATCCTCAGGGTGTCATTCTGAACCAGGAAAGCATTAAGTGGTAATACTTGAACACAGGGAGACATCAAGCCAGGCAACTCTGTGCACGGACCAAGGCAAGAAAATTGACTTTTAAGTACTACCTTGGTGGCTGGGATTGAGTTCCGGTAGTTAATAAAAGGGCTTAACATGGGTAGTGCCAGGAGTAAAAATGGAGCCTCCGGGGAAAAAGGAAATGGAAATGGAGGTGGGGTCCCTGACAACATACCTCAAGAAAGTCCATTAGGGAGGATGTTGAGGAGTTGGAAGCATAATTCTTGTACAAGGGAAAAGGATCAGAAGAAGATGATTAAATATTGTTGGTTTGTATGGACTAAGGAGCCATTCTTCGTCCCACCATCTTCGTCCCGCCATCTTCGTCCCACCATCTTCGTCCCGCCATCTTCGTCCCGCCATCTTCGTCCTGCCGTCTTCGTCCCGCCATCTTCGTCCCGCCATCTTCTGGCCAAAGTACGGGTCAGACGAGGACTGGATTTGTCAATATTTGAACTTATATGTCAACAGCAATCAGCCCCTCAGTCAGGAGGAATCAGATTATGCTTCATGTTGGAAGAGGGGTTCAGGAACAAATATTCATTATTTTAAACAGAGAAGAGAGACTCTCCCACGGCGCCGCCTCCGTGGGAAGTATTAGATAATCTGCCAACCCCCCCATATAACGAACCTGCAAGTAGGGCAGAAGGGGACTCAGGAGGAGCAGGGACAGGGGAATCGGTGGCAGGGACAGGGCCAGAGCCAGAGTCAAAGTCAGGACCAGGGTCAGGGCCGGGGGAAACTAGAACGACAGGGATGATTACCCGCAAACAAAAGGAAAGGCAGAAGGAAAAATTGGACAATGACCCACAAGGAAGTTCCACTATGTATCCCCTCTGTGAATGCCCAATAGGGGATAAGGAAATTGGGTTTGTAAGTGCACCCCTAATGAGCGGGGAGGTACGGACCTTTAAGAAGGAAATGAAGGTCCTCATAGAAGACCCAGTGGGATTGTCCGAAAATGCTGAATATAGACATTAGTTCCGCCCAGTTTATACACTTGGGTGGAACTAATGTCTATATTCAGCGTTTTATTTATTGGAGAGGGAAGAGGGCTCATTAGAGGAGCCGCGATTAAGATCTGGGACAGGGAACATCCAGTCGGGGACAAGCAGGCTGGAGAAGGTGAAGCGAAGTTACCCCTTAGGGACCCCGGGTGGGATAATCAAAATGAAGGTCAGAGAGAGGAAATGAAAGGGCTTAAAGACTTAATATTAAAGGGAATCAGAGAGGCGCCGCCGGAGTCACAACATTTGACAAAGGCGTTTGAAGTGTGCCAGGGAGGGGATGAGACCCCCCACACCCCCTCGGCCTTTCTCCAAAGATTAAGAGATTCTATGAGGAAGTATTCTGGGATAGACCCAGAAGGGCTACTGAGGGTACATTTTGTAACAAACTCATGACCAGACATCCAGAAAAAAATTCAAAAGATAGAGGGATGGAGGGAAAAGCCCCGAGATGAGTTGTTGCGGGAAGCTCAGAAAGTGTTTGTGAGAAGAGAGGATGAGAAGCAAAAACAGAAGGCAAAAATGGTGGTCGCCACGGTTGATGAGGTAGTTAAGAAAAGAGTGGGACTGATCGTAAGCAACCGGAGTGGTGGCTGGAAGCATGTTGAAAATAGAGGTAGGGGAAGAGGACGAGGAGGACCCGTGAGGGGGTCCAGTCGACAGGGACAGTGATTAAGGTGGGAATCCCCACAGGCCGGGATGTTACTGCTGTGGAAGGACAGGTCACTTTAAGCGGGAGTGTCCGGATCTGAAAAGGGAAGACAGGGCGATACCGCTTGTGAAGTTTGATGAAGAATAGGGGTGTCAGGGGTTCCTGCCCCCGGGGACCCACCAGGAACCCTTGATAAACTTAAAGGTGGGACCTTATAAAGAGGATGTAGTTTTCTTAGTTGATACGGGGGGCAGTGAGGTCATCTCTAAATTTCAAGCCCAGGGGAGTGGGAATTTCGAAGCGAATATTAACTGACTCTGGGGTAAAAGGGGAGGGATTTACAGTCCCAGTTTTTGAACCTATGATGACTGGAAGTGGAGAAGAGATAGTCGAAGGTGAACTGTTATATATCCCTGATATTGGAAGTAATTTATTGGGGAAGGATTTAATCATACTCTTGGGACTGGAAATCGGCGTATGGGACCAGAGATTAGTGATACAAATGGCCAACCTGACCGAGGAAGAGGAGAGAGAAATAGAACCCATGGTATGGGCTCAGGAAGGGAATCGCAGAGGATTACAAATACCTCCTTTAGAGATCAGTTTAAAGACAGAGGGAGATGTAGTGTACAAAAGACAGTATCCAATTTCAACAGAGGGACGCAGGGGATTGCAGCCGGTAATTGAAGGGTTGATTGAGGATAGATTATTGGAGCCCTGCATGTCCCCTTACAATATCCCTATTTTTCTAGTACAGAAATCGGACAGCACTTACCGTCTGGCACAAGACCTGAGGGTGTTGAACCAAATAATACAAATCCGTCACCCTGTGGTCCCTAACCTCTATACACTACTGAGTAAGATTCCCCATGACCATAAATGGCTCAGTGAAGTGGATCTAAAAGATGCCTTCTGGGCATGTTCACTAGCGGAAGGAAGTAGGAATATATTTGCCTTTGAGTGTGAGGATCCAAAGACAGGATGAAAACAACAGTACAGGGGGTGGACAGTACTTCCACAAGGATTCACTGAATCCCCGAATCTCTTTGGTCAGGTGTTGGAGCAAGTCTTTGAGGAATTCAGTAGTCTCGAAGGGACCACTCTGTTACAATATGTAAAGGATCTTCTGGTAACAGGCAAGAGGAGAGACAAAGCAATAGCGGCCACAAACAAATTACTAAACTTTCTGGGACAACAAGGAATGAGGGTCTACAAGAAGAAATTACAGTATGTAGAAAAGGAAGTTCAGTATTTGGGACATCTAACCAGCAAAGGTAAATGAAAAATAAACCCAGAAAGAATAAAGGGAATCATGGAAATGCCACTGCCCAAGACCCAAAGGGAGTTGCGAACATTATTGGGGTTAATGGGGTACTGTAGATTATAGATAGACTCATATGCACAGAAAACAAAGGAATCATATCTGAAACTATTGGAGGAAGAACCTAAATTATTGAATTGGACAGATGAAGAGAGGGAATTGGTTGAAGAACTAAAGAAGAGCCTGATCCATGGCCCTGTCCTTGCATTACCCTCCCTAGACAAGCCCTCCCACTTGTTTGCCACCTTGGATAGGGGGGGGTGGCTCTTGGGGTCCTAACCCAGCGATGGGGGGGAATGAAACAACCAGTTGCCTACTTGTCTAAATTGCTAGATCCGGTCTCAAGGGCATGGCCAGAGTGTGTGCAGGCAGTGGCAGCAACAGCCTTATTGGTACCACACCAGGTACGGACCATATTAAATCAGAAAGCAGGACGATGGCTCACAGACTCTAGGATCCTGAAATATGAGGCAATTTTAGTAGAGAAGGATGACCTCGTGTTAGTCACACATAGTTGCTTAAATCCGGCCACATTCCTGTGGCAGGGAGGGAGGGAGGCCCCGGTAATCCAGAACAAGACTGCCTTGATATTATTGAATATCAGATGAAAGGGCGGATGGACCTAAGGGACATCCCTCTCTATGCGAGAGCTCGGTTGTTTATCGACGGGTCCTCCCAGATGATTGAGGGCAGGAGGCATAATGGATATGCTGTAATAGATGGGATAGAGGGAAGCGTTATCGAGGCCGGGAGACTGCCTAACGGCTGGTCAGCCCAAACTTGTGAACTCTATGCCCTAGGAAGAGCACTCAGAGCCTTAGAAGACAAGGAAGGAACGGTGTACACAAACTCCAAATATGCATTTGGAGTGGTGCAGACCTTCGGAAAAATTTGGCAAGAAAGAGGACTAATAAATAGTCGAGGAAAAGAACTAGCACATGAGGAATTGATAGAACGAGTACTAGATTCCCTGTTACTCCCGAGGGAAATCGCAATAGTTCATATAAATGGACATCAGAAGGAGAATGATCCAGAAGTAAGAGGAAATACACTGGCCGATGAAGTAGCTAAAGAAGTGGCCCTGAACCCAACAAGGACCCACAATATACTCCCTAATACCTGTAATTCTGGATCCTCAGGGTACCCCGTTGTTTACTGCAAAGGAGGAAGAGGAACTAAAAAACGGAAAGACAGTGGTTGGGCGTTGGATGTTACCCGATGGGAGGGAGATGTTGAATAAAATGATGATGCGAGAGATTATGGCTGTCTTATATCAGGGGAGTCATTGGGGAGTGCAAGCAATATGTGATTTAGTCTTAAGGAAATATGGATGCAAAGGATATATACGATAGCCACACAGATGTGTGAGGGATGTATAACATGCAGGAAGGTAAATAAGAAGGTGCTAAGGAAACAAGTCCCAGGAGGGAGAGAACCTGGGCTAAGACCATTCCAGAGCATCCAGGTAGATTATACCGAATTACCCCGAGTGGGAAGGCTGAGATATATGTTGGTAATAGTTGATCATTTATCTGGATGGATGGAGGCGTATCCTCTAGCCACTGCCACCACAAGTGGGGTGTCCAAGATAATACCTGAACACATAGTTCCCAGATACAGGATAGTGGGGTGTATAGATTCGGATCAGGGAACTCACTTCACTTCCAGGGTACTCCAGGGAGTGATGAAGGGGTTAGGGATCTCCTGGGAGTTCCACACTCCTTGGCACCCACCCTCATCAGGAAAGGGTGAGAGAATGAAACAGACTCTCAAGAGGCAGTTATCTAAATTAATAATAGAAACCAGACTCCCTTAGACTAAGTGTTTACCTATAGCTCTCTTGTGAGTGCGGACGGCCCCAAGGAAAGATTTGGGGCTGTCCCCTTATGAGATATTGTTTGGCCCTGCCCTATTTAGGAACAAAAAGGGAACTGCCAATCCCAGGAACTAAAAATTTGTTCATAAAGTATATACTGGGTTTGTCCTCCTCTTTGTCTTTCCTCAGGAAACAGGGTCTATTGGCACAGACTCCGGCCCTTGAATTCGCCGTTCATCCCATCCAGCTGGGAGATTGGGTCCTAATTAAGTCATGGACAGGAACTAACTTGCAACTGGATTGGGAGGGACCGTACCAGGCTCTTTTGACTCCTGAAACGGCGATAAGAATGGCGGAGAAAGACTGGACTCACTACACCAGGATTAAGGGACCAGTGGAATCCCAGGTTGGGAAAGAAGTCTGGATAGCCGAATCAATGCAAGAACCACTGAAACTCAGACTAAAGAGACTTTAAGTGAATGATTACACCGTGGCGTACCGTCTCTCGCATCATCATTTTATTCAACATCTCCTTCCCATCGGGTAACATCCAGTCCTGGTTTTTTTTATAGATTGCATGTAAAGTCTCTCGGTGCTTCAATACTATTGTAGAATGCTGGGGATGCTTAGGGTTATGATATTAGCTCTCTTAGTATTGGGAATTTGTCAAACATCTCTTCATACTTGTTATTAACGTTCCCTGAGTCTGAGAATCCACAAGTAATAGATTCTGATGCCTGCAGCCTCGTTGATTGTGGAAATGTAGAAAATCAGAGGCAGTACCACAGCTCAGAGATACATCTTAAGTCCTACAGGGATGGCCTTGGGGATGATACTTGGTATAATGGTCTCGTCACAGTACACCGGCCCCCCCCTTCCGACCAGCTCTCGATTGTCCTGATAAAAAGTGTTACCCAATATACCTAATTAAAAAGAAAACCACATGGCTCAAAGCAATTCTGGGGGGGTGGGGGGGCATCTATTAGGTATAATTCAATTAAACATTTGGGATAGAAATGAAAACAAACGGAAATGATTTCTCAGGCTGTTGTTTCTGAATTAGCGTAGGACTGGGAAAACGGGCAGAACTACTGGATAATAAGTTACAACTTTTCACCCCTCCCGATGACCCTAAGGTGGTAAAAATTATAGAGGTGAAGGATTTGAAACAGACCATTGAGATAGAAACTGGGTATGGGGACGCAAATGCCTGGGTTGAATGGGTAAAGTATACTGTAAAACGTCTGAACAAGAGCAATTGCTATGGATGTGCCTCCGGTAGGCCAGTGGCCCAGGTGGTTCCCTTTCCACTCGGGTGGAAGCGAGACAGGAAGGGCATGAAATGTATGATAGCCCTGCATCAGGATAAGACTGCATGGAATGATAGGAATTGTACCTCCCTATCTATGATGTTCCCTCCCCCGGAGAAGAAAGACTAAAAGCCCCCCCCCTCACCCTCTACATTTCAGCCGCAGTCGGAAATCACACGTCGTGTGTGCGTAGACGAGGTACAAATCGGTCCAGAGACTTGGGGCAGCTGAAATTATGTACAGAGATTAAGAATGTCACCAAAACGGACAAGGAAGGGAGCTACTCAGCACTGAAGGTTCCCCGAGTGGATCTGTGACAGTACTGTGGAGGCAAAATATTGAGACCCTCCCTACCACCAGATTGGAGAGGGATATGTGCAGTTGTACAATTGGCAATCCCATTCACCTCGGCATTTGAAAAGGAGAAGATAGCAACAAAAAGGGGGAGGAGTAAAATATCATTATTAGACACGTGTTTTGATGATAGGATTTATCTAGACTCTATAGGAGTTCCTAGAGGGGTGCCGGATGAGGACAAGGCTTGCAACCAGATTGCAGCAGGTTTTGAATCGGCTCTATTCTGGTGGGTAACAGTCAACAAGAATGTGGACGGGATAAACTATATTTTCTATAATCAGCAAAGATTCATCAATTACACTAGGGATGCAGTCAAAGGCATAACAGAACAGCTTGATGCAACCAGTAGAATGGCCTGGGAAAACAGAATAGCCTTAGATATCATCTTAGTTGAAAAAGGGTGTATAAGCATGATGTTAGGATGGAGCTGTTGTACTTTCATTCCAAATAATACAGCACCTGACGGTCAATCACTCGTGCCTTGCGAGGTTGACCACCTTGGCGGAAGAACTGACTGAGAATTCAGGAGTAGACACATTACTCATGGGATGGCTGGAATCATGGTTTGGGAAATGAAAGGGAATGGTAGTCTCCATCCTCACCTCCCTGATAGTGGCTGTTGTATCACATCTTGTGTACAAGGACTAAGCCAAAGGCTGATTGAGACGGCCTTGGCAAAACAGATGCCCCTAAAAGATAATCAGGCAGAGGAACTCTACCTCTTGAACAATGAGGGGATGGGTGACCTTGAGGCCAAAATGGATGAAGTCTCGGGGATGATGCTTGAAACTTTGGGGGCAATATATGAGGGAAATGCAGAAAACATAAATTAATTTTTAAAAAGGGGCTTTTGTGAGAGGCGCTTGCAAATGTTGTTGTTTCTGCAAACATCACAAGGCTGAATCTTGAGGGGGGTGTATGTTAATCTAGATATGTTTGCACAAACAGCTACAAGTAGCTGCATCTTGCTTCTGCAGAAGTCAGGTACTTAGAAGTCATAAAGACTCAATGTGCAGAAGTGACAAGACCCAGTGTTGCGTCAGCAAAAGTAATAAGACTCAGCTATCAAGGGGGGTTGCACGCTAACAACAGGCCACAGACAGATGTGGTAAACCGATTAGATTAGCAGCTGCACAGAGCAATACAACTGTCACATATGAGGTAAAAGCAGAGGTACAGGGAGGCTCATAGAAAAATGTATAAATGTGCAATAATATTCTTCAGAAGTGTGCCTACTTTGTGGTCACCTGGAATAAAGACTGTTTCAAAATTTTACTTGGACTAAAATTATTTGGCAGTGAGCTTCGTTTCTCACACCATGCAAGCTGCTTTGGAATGGTGCTGGGTTAACCATGCAGGCTGCTTTGGAATGGTGCTGGGTTAACCATGCAGGCTGCTTTGGGAATAGTGCTGCGAAAACCATGCAGGCTGCTTTGGGAATGCTGCTGCGATAACCATGCAAGCTGCTTTGGGAATGGTGCTGTGATAAACATGCAGGCTGCTTTAGGAATGGTGCTGTGATAACCATGCAAGCTGCTTTGGGAATGGTGCTCTGATAACCATGCAGGCTGCTTTAGGAATGGTGCTCTGATAACCATGCAGGCTGCTTTGGGAATGGTGCTGTGATAAACATGCAGGCTGCTTTAGGAATGGTGCTCTGATAACCATGCAATCTGCTTTGCGAATGGTGCTGTGATAATCATGCAGGCTGCTTTGGGAATGGTGCTGTGATAACCGTGCAAGCTGCTTTGGGAATGATGCTGGGATATCGATGCAGGCTGCTTTGGGAATGGTGCTGGGATATCGATGCAGGCTGCTTTGGGAATGGTGCTGGGATATCGATGCAGGCTGCTTTGGGAATGGTGCTGGGATAGGAGTGCAAGCTGTTGTGCCCTGTCACCACCTATGGTGTGAAAGTGACAATGTCCCCAAAAGGTACTCTTTGGGAGTTCTGAAGTCATCAACCGTTTAGCACCTTTGCTCTGAGCACCAAAAGAGAGCCTAAATGATGTGAAAATAGAGATTATGACTATCAGTTTCTAAATTTTTATGTAAATGAACCTGTCAGAATACTGATTGCAGCCAGGGTTTAGGTATTTTCTAATCAACTGCACGTCTGGGACTTGTATGCAGGTTTCCTGGCTCAGAGGTAGGGGCACTACCACTGCACCACAACAGCCCTTGTGGTACCTGCAAACTATTTATCCTGTCCTCATCCACAAGTCCCCTAAAATTTGACCAGCAGAAATTTTCCCAATCAACCTGTTCAGAGATAGAGTCATGGATTCACAGAGTCATACTGCATGGGAACAGACCCTTTGGTTTCAACTCACTAGACATCCTACTTTAATCTAGTTCCCTTTTCCAGCATTTGGCTTATATCCCACTAAACCCTTCCTATTCACGCCGCCATCCTGATGCCTTTTAAATGTTGCGGTTTTACCAGCCCCACATCACTTCCTCTGGCAGCTCATTCCATTTGTACACCACCTTCTATGTGAAAATGTTGCTTCTTGGAACCCTTTTAAATCGTTTCTCTCTCACCTCAAACCTAAGCCCTCAAGATTCTCTACCCTGGGGAGAAGATGTTGACTGTTATGACCCACCCCTGAGCAAGTGCGACTTGACCCTGGTCCTTCTGATTAAGGTCGCCGTTGCAACTGAACGCCTCTTTGTCCCCATCACCAAATCATCTACTGACATTTATTCCTCTCCTAACAACCACCAGTCAATCACTTGTGTTCCCAATTGAATAATTTATTTAGTTGAATGGGATTGACACAATGGGGTGGTGGTTAGCACTGCTGCCTCACAGTGCCAGGGACCCAGGTTCAATTCCATCCTTGACTGATTGGCTGTGAGGAGTTTGCATGTTCTCCCCCTGTTTGTGTGAGTTTGCTCTGGTTTCCTCCCACAGTCCAAGGATGTGCAGGTTAGGTGAATTGGCCATGCTAAATTGCCCATAGTGTCCAGGGATGTGTAGGTTAAGTGGATTAGCCATGGGAGGTGCAGGATTGCAGGGATAGGGAGGAATGCTGTTTGGAGGGTCAGCTTGGGCTTGTTGGGCCGACTAGCCTGTTTCCATACAGTAAGGATTCTGTCATTCTAATGTGTAAAGCTCATTAAAGGAAATGCAATGCATCAACATTAAGGGAGCAGGGAATGGTTACTTTTCTCTTTGTAGCCAGACGTGCTCTCATACACAATTGAATGTTTTCTTCCCCGGCCACCATATCATTGTGACCTTTTTCTTCACTACTGACCACCAGCACTAAATCACCTATGCAGCCACTTAGCTACTTACATGCAAAGCCCTATAAGCAACATAAACCATCAGAAGTGATGGATAGAGGGAGGGACTCTGGTTTAATTTCAGTACAGAAATAATAAAAGGTTGAGTAGTTATAGAAATGCTACTTCCACTTTAATAACCATGTGAAAAGGACAGTATAAGTAAACACTCAATTATGGGATATTTAAGGAAGTCAGTTGCATTGTGGTAATGTCCCTGGATGCTAATGCTCTGGGGTATGGATTAAATCCCATCATGGTATCAGAAACTGAAAGCCAGTCTCAGTAATGGTGATCACGACTATACCATTGATTGTTGTAAAAAAAACCTATCTGGTTCACTAATGTCCTTCAGGGTGAAATAACTCCATAAAGGCCGGTATCCCTTCACCAAGTCACATGACACTAACCAGCTCCCTCAGAGCCAGCTGTCAGAGTGAACAGAACCTCTGACACTCCTGTTTATATCTGTCAGCCAGGGCTCCCTGGTTGGACCAGATTAACAGCCCCAATCAGGGAAATCATATTCTATAAGATCCATCTGGCTGACCTCATTCCAATCACTACACAGGAGACTGAAGCTCCCAGTCCAGCCCACATGAGACTGACCTCTATCTGATTTCTGTAATGACTGAACCAGCCATTCAGTTCAAGGGCAGAAAATGTTGGCCTGGTTTGCCAATGAAAACATGTAAGAAGTCAGCAAATATCGTGAAGTACAAATATATCTTCATTTACTTAAGAGCTTAAACTAGGAAAAGGTTTTTAGTGGTCATTGACATCAATGGAGGGCTTTCAGTTTAAGATTAATAATGGAATTTTATAACTTAGATAGTCAGATTTTTTGTTTAACTGCAGCAGTTTTCAAGTTGTTGCATTAGTTAAAATCAACCTAGAGGTGAAAACTAGTTGATAAAAAACAATAATACTTGTAAAGGAATGAAGTTGTCATATTGGACCTCCATTTTGAAGCATACAGGGAGATGATCCTTTATCTGAAATTGTTGGGACCAGCTGTTTTTCAGAATTTGGAATTTTTCGTATTTCTGAATAAGTGACAGTTTGATGGTGAAATTTTTTCAAGTCTTACCGGAGGAGCGGACTCACTCAATAAAACAGGCCTTGAGAGAGAATCCAGGCCTGCTCATGCTGGGCCACGCCCCCACATGTCACATCTGAGTGACGTACATCGAGTGGGTGACAACTTGGGCTAACTGTTTACATGCCAAACAATCTTGTTAGTGAGAGAAAAACTTCACAAAAACCCTTCAGATTTCGGAGTTTTTTGGATTTCGGAACTTTGGATGAGGGATCGTCTACCTGTACAAGTCAGACAAGTTCGTGATTTTCTTTCTGGAAAGTCAAGCTTAAGATTTGGGAAAGAATTGGAAAATAAGCAGAATGAAAGAGTATTGTGAACGGCAGGGGGATAAGACCCTCACCTGAAGAGTTGCAAGTGTGGAAACAATTTCCAGCCCAGTTCCACATAATGATGGTGTATAAGCTCTAAACCTCAAACCTTAGCTGAACAGGGCTCAAAGGATTTGTACAGCACTGACAAGTAACTAGATAACAGGGGAATCAGTTATTAATTGTTCGATGTTAGCATCTTTGGCAAGGCCAACTTTTCTTGCCCATCACTATCTTCCCTGGGTTGGTGGCAATGGACCTCTCCCCTCTGGATTAATGATTGGTTTAGTAAGCAGATTTCGAAGGCAGTTCAGAGTTCACCATGTCGTGCTGGAGTGGGTCGTATATATACAGAGGAGGGGTAGGAGAGTGGGACTGATGGAATTGTTCAGTGGGCAGCTGATATGGGCTAGATGGGCTGAATAGTCTCCTTCTATGCTGGAAAAAAGACTCAATGAGTCTCTGACCTCGGTAAGGAAGACAGGTTTCCTTTTGTAAAGGACATTGTGACAATGCAGCTACTTTATCAAGCTTATGTTGTCCTTGGTTTTTTTATTCAGAGCGGTTGTAAAAGATCCAGGTTCTGAGATGTCTACTTTGAAGGGATTTTAGGGCCATTTTGGTTAGAGCTAACAGATAACAGACCATCAAGTTTAAAGAAAAACACTTGTACAATGAAAGGGGAGCGGCCAGTTCTCCCAGCTCAGTAGTTCTCTGGTTTGGTTTGGTTTGGGTTCAGAGCTGTTTTCGGTTTTGAGGCTGCTGGACAAAGAAACAGCAACATGGAGAAGGTGTTCCAGGCTGAATTTCACAGCATTCGCTCTCTCTCTCTCTCTCTCCTGATTTTACCTTTTGTGCCAAGGCATGTTTATGGGTATGGTTGCAAGTATATGGAACAGCATCAGTAATTTGAGATAATCTGTTGGGTTTTCGGATGGACTACGTTATTCTGTGTTCTGTTCTCTTTTGTTTATGTTTCATTCGGTAATCTTGCAAATAAATTCTGTCTTGTTTAAAACTAAGTAGTTGGACGAGCTGCGTCCCTCCTGGAATGTCCACTGTACATCTGCTTAAAACAGCTAACTAAGTTAGGGTCCAGGCTACTTTCTTGGAATGTTTTGGGGGGTTCTGGCCTGGTCCATAACAGCATTCATAAACTGCTGGGCTCTTACAAGAGCTTAATAGCTTCGCTGTCATTTTTATGTTTTCATGATCAAACTGAGATCAAGCTCTCAAACTGCCAGGGTGGGACAATGTTACATTCTCTGGATTACTGAATCATTAACTATACCACCTATACCTTAACTAGCCAAACATTGGCTCGAGTAAATGGTTGGTTTCATTCTGTCCAATGTATCACAATATTTGCCTTATTCCCAACAATTAGAAAGCTTTGATAAGACAGCGCAGTTGGAATTTGGGATGTGTCAGAATGAGGGCCTTATTCACTTTTGGAAATGTCCTTTGCTATGGCAACCGTCCACAATGGGTAGGAGCTCTCCCTGAGGAGACCTGGGTTTCATTTGCAATTTTTAGCTCTGTACATTCATTTCCTGAATAATTTAATTATGAAATTTCCTGAATAATTTAATTATGAAACAAAATAACTGCTCAGTATTAAGGAATGAAGACATGTTGTGACAGCTACTCAGCTTGGAAGTTTGGTGCGTGAGCACTTGATTACGACTGTGGTAGTTATGGCAGAAATGAGTAATGATAAATCAAGAACTGGAGGATCTCCCTGCCACCCAATAGCTTATTGAAAACCATGTTTAATCCCACATATAAATCCATACAAGTTCCTGTTGTACTGCCTCCCTGGCGAACCGAATGCCAGTGAGGGGTGAGCTCCATGATTTGCTAACCTGCCTGTTTCGAGATACTCACCTAACATTTGTTGAGTTAGCCAAAATCAAATGGAAAAATAAAGACCACCCTTCTATAGGAAAGCTGTTAAACTTGAGCAGGTGCAGAAAGGATTTGAAAGGGGTTGGAGGGTTTGAGTGATAGGGAGAAGCTTAACACGCTGGTACTTTTTTACAGTGGAGGGTCAGAAGCTGAGGGGTGACCTTATAGAGGTTTAGAAAATCATGAAGGACATGGATAGGCTGAATAGTCATGGCCTTTTCCCCAGGGTAAAGGAGTCCAAACCAAAGGGCATAGGTTTAAGGTGAGAGGGGAAAAACTTAAAAGGGACCTGAGGGGCAACTTTTTCACACAGAAGATGGTATGACTGTGGTATGACTGTGGTAGTTGGTATGTGATAGATGGTAGATGGTATGTGAATGAAATAAGCTGCCAGAGGAAATGGTGGAGGCCAGTACAATTGCAGCATTTAAAAGGCATCCAGATAGGTACATGAATAGGAAGGGTTTGGAGGGAAATGGGCCAAATGCTGGCAAATGCGACTAGATTAATTTAGGATGTCTGGTCAGCATGGACGAGTTGGACCAAACGGTTGGTTTCCATGTTGTACAACTCTATGACTCTGTATGCAGAGTCAAAAAGTGTGGTGCTGAAAAAGTACAGTAGGTCAGGCAGCATCCGAGGAACAGGAGAGTCATCAGGAATGATGAAGGGCTTATGCCCGAAACATCATCTCTCCTGCTCCTCGGATGTTGCTTGACCTGCTGTGCTTTTCCAGCACCGCACCTTTTGACTCTGATCTCCAGCGTCTGCAGTCCTCACTTTCTCCGATCCTGTATGCAGTCTGCTTGTGAAAAGTTAATGGTTAGATGATGATCGAATGATCAGAAAAGTCTTTGGTTTTATTATTTCTGTCTCTGAATGAATGCGTATGCTTAAATTAAGACTCTGTCCCAGACGCCACTATCACCATCCCTGGATATACCCTGTCCCACTGGCAGGACAGACCCAGCAGAGGGGGCAGTGGGATACAGTTGGGACAGAGTTGCCTTGCGAGTTCTCACTATTAACTTTGGATACCATGAAGTCTCACAACTTCAGGTTAAACATGGGCAAGGAGACCTCCTGCTAGTTACTACGCATCGTCCTCCCTCTGATGAATAGATGCTCCTCCATTTTGAACAGTAGTTGGAAGTGGCGCTAAGGATAGCAAGGGTGCAGAACGTATGCTGGGTCAATCTGGTGAAGCTACAAAGCAAGATTTCTTGCATATCAAACAGCATAAGCAACAAGTCGCACACAAAGCTAAATGATTCCACAATCAATGGGTCAGATCTACACTCTGCAGTCCTGTCACAGCCAGTTGTGGACAATTAAACAACTGACTGGATAAGGAAGCTCTACAAATATCCTCATCCTCAATGCTGGAAGAGCCCAGCCCATCAGTGCAAAAGGTAAGGCTGAAGCTTTCGCTGTGAATGTCCAGCAGAAGTGCCGAGTAGGTGATCTATCTCAGTGGTCCTCCTCTTGTGGTCCCCAGTCTTCAGCCAATTCATTTCACTCCACATGATATCAAGGAATAATTGGAGGTATTGGATACTGTAAAAGCTACGGGCTCTAACAGCACTCCGGCAATAGAAGACTTGTGCTCCAGAACTTGCTGCTCCCCTAGCCAAGTTGTTTCAGTACAGTTACCACACTGATATCTACACGACAATGTGGAAAATTGCCCAGGTATGTCCTGTATATAAAAAGCAGGACAAATCCAACCCAGCCAATTACTCCCCCATCTGTCTACTCTCAACCATCTGTAAAGTGACGGAAGGTGTCACCAACAGTGCTATCAAGCAGCACCTACCTGCTCAGTGATGCCCAGTTTGGGCTCCTGACCTCATTACAGCCTTGGTTCAAACATGGACAAAAGAGCTGAATTCCAGAGGGGAGGGGAGAGTGACAGCCCCTGACATCAAGGCTGCAGTCGACCGAGTGTAGCATCCAGGAGCCCGAACAAAACTGGAGTCAATGGATATCAGGGGGAAAACTCTCTGTTGTCTGGAGTCATACCTGGCACATAGGAAGATGGTTGTGGTTGTTGGAAGCCAGTCATTTCAGCTCCAGGACATCTCTTCAGGAGTTCCTCAGGGTTGTGTCCTCGGCCCAACCAACTTCAGCTGCTTTATCAATGACCTTCTGCACAATGTCAGCGCCATTCGCAACTCCTCAGATACTGAAACAGTTCAGGTTCAAAAGCAACAAGACCTGGATAATATCCAGACTTGGGCTGACAAGTGGCAAGTAATATTCGCGCTACACAAATGCCAGGCAATGACCATCTCCAGTGAAAGACAATCAAACCATTACTCCTTGATGTTCAATGGATTTAGCTACAATCACTGAATCCCCCACTATCAACATCTTTGGAGTTAAGATTGACTAGAAACTCAACTGGACTCACCATATAAACACAGTGGCTATGAGAGCAGGTCAGAGATTAGGAATAATGCAGCAAGTAACTGCCTCCCTACAGCCTGTCAATCTACAAGGCACAGGTCAGGAGTGTGATGGAACACTCCCCACTTGCCTGGATGGGTGCCACTCCAACAGCACTCAATAAACTTGACACCATCCAGGACAAAGCAGCCCATTGATTGGCACCACATCCACAAACATCCGCCCCTCCATCACAGACACTCACTATAAGCAGTGTGTCCTATCTACAAGATGCACTGCAAAAATTCACCATAGATCCTTGGACAGCATCTTCCAAACCCACGACCACTTCTATCCAGAAGGACAAAGGCAGCAGATATATGGGAACGTCCACCCCTTGCAAGTTCCCCACCAAGCCATTTACCATCCTGACTTGGAAATATGTTGTTGCCTCTTCAGTGTAACTGGGTCAAAATCCTGAAATTCTCTCCCCAATGGGCATTGTTGATTAGCCGAGTGCACGTGGACTATCAAGAAGGCAGTGCACCACCACCTTCATAAGGGCAACTAGGGACAGGCAATAAATGCTCTCCAGGATGTGCATATCCCAAGCGAATAAGAAAAAGCTGACCCGATGGACGAGGGAAAGTGGAAATGAAAACAAACGTATTCAAAGAGTCATAGAGATGTACAGCATGGAAACAGACCCTTCGGTCCAACCCGTCCATGCTGACCAGATATCCCAACCCAATCTAGTCCCACCTCCCAGCACCCGGCCCATATCCCTCTTCCTATTCATATACCCATCCAAATGTCTTTTAAATGTTGCAATTGTACCAGCTTCCACCATTTCCTCTGGCAGCTCATTTCATACACATACCACCCTCTGTGTGAAAAGGTTGCCCCTTAGGTCTTTTTTATATCTTTCCCCTCTCATCCTAAACCTATGCCCTCTAGTTCTGAACTCCCCCACCCAAGGGAAAGATGTTGTCTGTTTACCCTATCCATGCCTCTCATAATTTTGTAAACCTCTATAAGGTTTGCCTCAGCCTCCGACGCTCCAGGGAAAACAGCCCCAGCCTGTTCAGCCTCTCCCTGTAGCTCAAATCCTCCAACCCTCGCAACATTCTTGTAAATCTTTTCTGAACCCTTTCAAGTTTCACAACGTCATTCCGATAGGAAGGAGACCAGAATTGCACACAATATTCCAACAGTGGCCTTACCAATGTCCTGTACAGCCACAACATGACCTCCCAACTCCTGTACTCAATACTCTGACCAATAAAGGAAAGCATACCAAATGCCTTCTTCACTATCCTATCTACCTGCGACTCCACTTTCAAGGAGCTATGAACCTGCACTCCAAGGTCTCTTTGTTCAGCAACACTCCCGAGGACCTTACCATTAAGTGTATAAGTCCTACTAAGATTTTATTTCCCAAAATGCAGCACCTCACATTTATCTGAATCAAACTCCATCTGCCACTTCTCAGCCCATTGGCCTATCTGGTCCAGATCCTGTTGTAATCTGAGGTAATCCTCTTCACTGTCCACTGCACCTTCAATTTTGGTGTTATCTGCAAACTTACTAACTGTACCTCTTATGCTCGCATCCAAATCATTTATGTAAATGATAAAAATTAGAGGACCCAGCACCGATCCTTGTGGCACTCCACTGGTCACAGGCCTCCAGTCTGAAAAACAACCCTCCACCACCATCCTCTGTCTTCTATCTTTGAGCCAGTTCTGTATCCAAATGGCTAGTTCTCCCTGTATTCCATGAGATCTAACTTTGCTAATCAGTCTCCCATCGGGAACCTTGTTGAACGCCTTACTGAAGTCCATAGAGATCACACCTACTTCTCTGCCCTCATCAATCCTCTTTGTTACTTCCTCAAAAAACTCAATCAAGTTTGTGAGACATGATTTCCCACGCACAAAGCCATGCTGATTATACCTAATCTGTCCTTGCTTTTCCAAATACATGTACATCCTGTCCCTCAGGATTCTCTGCAACGACTTGCCTACCACCAATGTCAGGCTCACTGGTCTACAGTTCCCTGGCTTGTCCTTACCACCCTTCTTAAACAGTGGCACCACATTAGCCAACCTCCAGTCTTCCGGCACCTCACCTGTGATTATTGATGATACAAATATCTCAGCAAGAGGCCCAGCAATCACTTGTCTAGCTTCCCATAGACTTAATTCAGATTTAATTATTTATTTTTAAGTTGTTCAAACGGTGTGGACATTGTTGACTTAGCCAGTGTTTATTGCCCTTCCCTAATTGCCCTGGTGAGCTGAGCTGCTTCTCAAACTGCTTCAGTCCTTGGATTACAAGGCCAGCCACACTGCTGTTAGACAGGGAGTTCCAGGAGTTTGATCCACTGACAGTGAAGGAACAGCAATGTAGGTCCAAGCTAATTTTACTCATAACTGTATATCAAAATACCCTGTTGATCAAAAACTTAACAGAACTGCCCCCTTTTAGTGTAGTACAGCTCATAGAAAACTAAACTGTAATAGAAAGAAAACATATGAAACGAACTAACAAAACTAACTAATGAAACCTACTCCAGTGCTGTTGAAAATGTGGTCTTAAATGTATCAGTGGATATTATGTGCCCCTTTTCCAGACAAGATGGTGGAAGAGAAACAGGCAGCCCGTTGCCATCGCTCTTGTGGGATTCAGTTTCTAAAATTGGATTTCAATCTAATCTGTGGTCAGCAGTATCAGCTCTCATGGAGTCAAAGAGCATGCAAACAGACGCTTCAGTCTAACTGTCAACGCCCACCAGATATCCAAAATGAATCTAGTCTCATTTGCCAGCATTCGGGCCGTATTTTTCGAAATGCTTCCTCTTCATCTACCCATCCACATGCCTTTTAACTGTTAAAAGCAACAATTTATTACCTTGTGTACAGGTGGCGCTCTTTGTGGAGGTCTAAAATGGCTTCAGCACATTTTCTCAATGGGCCTGATCCACTTAGACCAGGAAGGCCTCCAGGTTCCCAGCGCTGAATTTATCACACTGACAGATTGAAAGGCTTCCAGTGGGATTCAATGTTAGTGAAACCACATCCTGGTGACACAATGAATTGAAGGCATGTCCCTTGGTATCAATGTGAGGCAGGTTCTGACTGATTTTAGTTCACTTTCAGACCTGTGGGATACTGGCCAGTGAGGGAAATGGCACAGTTACCTGTTGACTGACATGTGTCCCCATGACAACCATTGGTTACAGGAGTTTGGCAATGGATGCCAACACTTATAAGAGCAACAATCCGCAATGTCACCTGAAAACCATCTCAATAGTAGTAAAATTGGCCTCTTCCAGATTAGTCACTTTACCATTGACAAAAGTGCACCATGGGAAGCCTGACACATCGCCAACAGATTTGATACAAATTCATTACCTTATGTAGATGAAAGGATGCAATTGGCAATGACAACACTTTTAAAGACTCTTCTAAAAGTGTGAAAAGTATTTAGAAATTGATGACATCTTTTAAAATTCTGTAACCCTTTAAATACTGAGAGACTGAGACAGAGGGAGAAGGGGAGATAGAGGAAGGGAACCAGTTGCACAAAGAGGAGGGATAACAATGGACTTGGACTTTCCTCTTCCTTTTGACTAAAGTTGAAACCTGTTGTGTGATGGGATCAGTCCCACATGTAGCAATGGCACCTAATTCCTCTTCTCCCAATCCCACCAGCTCATTGGCTACCATGACTTTGCTGGCATCTCTCCTACCCCAGCTTCCACCACCCCCACAGCTCTCCTAGTCCCTCACCCCACAATCTGGCTCCGCGGACCCTCCAGTGTTAAGAACAGATCTGATCGGTGGGGCAAGAAGAAACACAGTGACTCAGTCTTCAAGATTAGAGAGTGGGATTGGCACTCAGTGGCAACACCTCCTGGACACAGAGGAACCGCGATTATCTGAAGGACACCGGCAGGGAGTATTTTGTTCGGTTAACCGAACACCGGATAATCGGGGTTCCTCTGTACATCACAAATTTGGGGTTTCACTGTAGCTCAGAACCCTGAAGATTGCAGAACTTTTATGGTTCTCACCAATGGGTGAAATTAGTTATCGTCATAATCGTAACGTCATACAACACGGAAACAGACCCTTTGGTCCAACATGTCCCACTTGCCTGCGTTTTGCCCCATCCCTCTGAACCTTTCCTATTCATGTGAGTTTTAAATGTTGTCGCTGTACCTGCGTCTACTATTTCCTCTGACAGCTCATTCCACATATGTACCACCCTCTGTGTAAAAATGTTGCCCCTCAGGTCCCTATTAAATCTTTCTCATCTCTCCTTAAAATTATGCCTTCTAGTTTTGAACTTCCCCTACCCTTGGGAAAAGACCTTTGCGATTTATCTTACTTCTGCCCCTCATGATTTTATAAACCTCTATAAGGTCATTCCTCAACCTCCTAAGCTCCAGTGAAGAAAGTCCCAGCCTTTCCTTGCAACTCAATACGATCAGAAGTGAAACATGGATGTGTTATGAAGTTGAAGGCATGTACTTTACCTTTACAAGAATGAATGCAGGTACCTGTCATATGACTGATAGCAGTCTCGGCGTATACTGGAAAATTGAAAGTATGTAACATTTAGCTGTGAAACAAATACCTGAGCTTGGTTGCTGTGTTTTCACAACAGTTCGAATTTAACCAAACAATTTAAATTATGCCCCAAGATACTAAAATCAAATTGAATTTGAATTTTACCATTTTGATAGCAACAAAGTAATGAGATTATCCAATGTTTTGGGGTATAAAAAGCATTTTAGACAGTTAGCCAGAAAAAGAGCACCACCTGCCATTGTCAGGCAAATTGTCACAATCCTTTTCTCTGAAACATACCTTTTCATATGAAACACCTGTGTAGCAGATGACCCTGGGAGATCTACAGCAGAAGATCAACACCGCTGTCTGGTTTTGAAAATTGATTTGCTGCAAATTTAATAGGGCCATTATTGGATCAGTATATTGTTATAGAGTGGGAAGTAGATAACAAGTCTTTAACAGAAAGGAGGCTTAGAGTTGTAAATGGTTGTTGTTTAATGTTCTCTTTTGGAGTTAAAGAATAAAATTGTTATTTTTTCTTTAAATAGTGGAATTTGTTCTCTGTCACTCATATTTTAACAAATTACTAGGCAAGGTGAGCTTTCCTGTCTGTTTGGTTTAATTAGCAGCAGACTTTACCCTGTGTCATAACACATGTGTTGAGCTCATTCAAGATTGAGTTTGACAGTGATGGACCCTGTGGTTAAAAACTGGTCATGGGTCAAATTAACACAGAGGAAGAACAAAGAAATAACTTTCATTTATATAGAATGTTACCCATCCCAAAGGGTTTTACAGCCCATGAAACATTTTGAAGTTGGGGAAGCACAGAAAACAATTTGAATGCATAACATTCCCCCAAATCGCTGCCAGGATTTTGTAAGTAACTCCCCCGCTCTTGTTTGACGTGGTATTGTGGATTCTTCCACACCAACATGAGAGAGCAGCATGGACTTTACTGAACATCTTGTCAGGCAGATCATGCATCCAACAGTGCAGCACTTCCTGCGTACAGCACTGAAGCTCCAAGAGTGAGATTTGAAACTATGACCTGCTGACTGAAAGATGATAATGTGAGCAGTGAACCAAGGCTGACACAACAATGTGTTCCTCTGCAGCCAGCAAACAGTGCATGCCCTAAAAATCATTAACAGTGCCCCCTCTGTAGAAAGTCCCTGGTGGTGTATTTTTTCTTAATTGTCTTCCAAAATATTAAAAATGATTTTGCTTATTGGTTTAGGGAGTTTAATTATTAAGGAAATATGGACAATGATTTAGCTTTGGTATCATAAATAACATTGTAGTGTTGATCTGCAATATTAGATTAGATTACAGTGTGGAAACAGGCCCTTCGGCCCAACAAGTCCACACCGACCCACCGAAGCGCAACCCACCCATACCCCTACATTTACCCCTTACCTAACACTACAGGCAATTTAGCATGGTCAATTCACCTGACCTGCACATCTTTGGACTGTGGGAGGAAACCGGAGCACCCGGAGGAAACCCACGCAGACACGGGGAGAACGTGCAAACTCCACACAGTCAATCGCCTGAGTTGGGAATTGAACCCAGGTCTCAAGTGCTGTGAGGCAGCAGTGGTAACCACTGTGCCACCGTATCGCATATTACAGTGCTAATGTCTCAGTGCCCATTAAATCACTAGTGAGGAAATGGGAGAGTACTGGGATAGTAATCAGAGGCTCAGGCTAATTCTGGGTTTTGGGCTGGATTAACCTGAGATCAAGTTTGCTGTTTTGAAAGTTGCTTTGTTCTGGCATTGTAGTTTAATAAGCACTGATACAATATACACTGTGATATTGCAATGCAACTATAGATCAACACTTTATAACCACATTGTTATTTATGACTCCAAAGCTAAATCATTATTAACATTCCCTTAATCATTAAACTCTCTAAACCAATAAGCAAAACCATTTGTTTAATATTTTGGGGCATGGTTATGAAACAAAATCATTGCAAGACCATATTCTTCAGTTGAATCACCACCTAATTTGCAACGTCTAATCTACTAGCTGTAGGGACAACAAATAATTCATGGTGCTTTTCTCTCTTATCTATGTCCCCTTCAGCAATCGCTATTCTTCAGGGCTATCATTTGTTCCACTCTTGCT
Organism: Chiloscyllium plagiosum; assembly: GCF_037043375.1. Taxonomy (NCBI): domain Eukaryota; kingdom Metazoa; phylum Chordata; class Chondrichthyes; order Orectolobiformes; family Hemiscylliidae; genus Chiloscyllium; species Chiloscyllium plagiosum. Next base: position 36,988,325 of record NW_028270175.1, on the reverse strand, counting down.
GTGATACCAATGCACTCTTTAATTGGATCTGTGGCCGTTTTTTTTCATTGATACACGCACAGGGTAGAGAGACTGTGGTTCTAACAAGAATAAATGTGGTTACAACGAGAATGCTGGATGAAGCAGAGACGTTTACCACAAATTGGAGACAGCTCAGCTCCTCTACTTTGTAAGGCTGGCTCTGTGTCACCTTCACAAACACAGGCAAACTTCCTGGCCTTCCGAACTGTGCAGCTGAGAAGGACTGAAATGTGCTGCTTAGAAATGTCTCTTTCCATCCAGGATAATTAAAAGGCGCAAGGTATGTGATTAGCTCAGTGTCAGTATAATTTGTTTTGAATGATTCTGTCAAATAAAATCGAATGTCTACGGCTAAATTAAATGGATTCACTCAATTTCCATTCTGCAGGTTTAAAATGAGATAGGAGAAAATAGTAATCCGAATTGGGAATATGTGTTAGTTCCTGTTATTAAAGAAAGGTGAGAGAGAGAAAACAGGAAATTATAGACCTGTTAGTAGAACATTTGTTGGAGGGAGGTTATCTGAATTTATAATTAAGTACAGCTAGTGAGCACTTTGAGCCAGTCAGAAAGATCCAACATGGATTTGGAAAGGAGAGGTCCTCCTTAATTGATTTTCTTTTGAAGAAGTAACTAAAGTAATAGCTGGATAAAGTGAGGTCTGCAGATGCTGGAGATCAGAGATGGAAATGTGTTGCTGGAAAAGCGCAGCAGGTCAGGCAGCATCTAGGGAACAGGAGAATCGACGTTTCGGGCATTAGCCCTTCTTCAGGAATGAGGAAAGTTGGTCCAGCAGGCTAAGATAAAAGATAGGGAGGAGGGACTTGGGGGAGGGGCGTCGGAAATGTGATAGGTGGAAAGAGGTCAAGGTGAGGGTGATAGGTCAGACTGGGGTGGGGGCGGAGAGGTCGGGAAGAAGATTGCAGGTTAGGAAGGCGGTGCTGAATTTGATGGATTTGACTGAGACAGGCTGGGGGGAGGGGAAATGAGGAAACTGGTGAAATCCGAGTTCATCCCTTGTGGTTGGAGGGTTCCTAGCCGGAAGATGAGGCGTTCTTCCTCCAACCGTCGTTTCGCTGCGGTCTGACGATGGAGGAGTCCAAAGACCTGCATATCCTTGGTGGAGTGGGAGGGGGAATTGAAATGTTGAGCTACAGGGTGGTTGGGTTGGTTGGTCCGGGTGTCCCAGAGGTGTTCTCTGAAACGCTCCGCAAGTAGGCGGCCTGTCTCCCCAATATAGAGGAGGCCACATCGGGTGCAGAGGATGCAATAGATGATATGTGTGGAGGTACAGGTGAATCTGTGGCGGATATGGAAGTTTCCTTTGGGGCCTTGGAGGGAGGTGAGGGGGGAGGTGTGGGCGCAAGTCTTGCACCTCCTGCGGTTGCAGGGGAAGGTGCCGGGAGTGGAGGTTGGGTTGGTGGGGGGTGTGGATCTGACGAGGGAGTCACGGAGGGAGTGGTCTTTACGGAATGCTGATAGGGGAGGGGAGGGAAATATATCCTTGGTGGTGGGGTCCGTTTGGAGGTGGCGGAAATGACGGCGGATGATGCGCTGTACATGGAGGTTAGTGGGGTGGTAGGTGAGGACCAGTGGGGTTCTGTCCTGGTGGCGGTTAGAGGGGCGGGGTTCAAGGGCGGAGGATCGGGAAGTGGAAGAGATGCGGTGGAGGGCATCGTCGACCACGTCGGGGGGGAAATTGCGGTCCTTGAAGAAGGAGGCCATCTGGGATATGCGTTTTTGGAACTGGTCCTCCTGGGAGCAGATGCGGCGGAGTCAAAGGAATTGGGAGAATGGGATGGCGTTTTTACAGGGGGCAGGATGGGAGGAGGTGTAGTCCAGGTAGCTGTGGGAGTCGGTCGGTTTGTAGTAGATGTCCGTGTTGATTCGGTCGCCTGAGATAGAAATAGAAAGGTCGAGGAAGGGGAGGGAGGAATCTGAGACTGTCCAGGTGAATTTGAGGCCGGGGTGGAAGGTGTTGGCCCCTCCAACCGCCACCAGGACAGAACCCCACTGGTCCTCACCTACCACCCCACTAACCTCCATGTACAGCGCATCATCCGCCGTCATTTCCGCCACCTCCAAACGGACCCCACCACCAAGGATATATTTCCCTCCCCTCCCCTATCAGCATTCCGTAAAGACCACTCCCTCCGTGACTCCCTCGTCAGATCCACACCCCCCACCAACCCAACCTCCACTCCCGGCACCTTCCCCTGCAACCGCAGGAGGTGCAAGACTTGCGCCCACACCTCCCCCCTCACCTCCCTCCAAGGCCCCAAAGGAAACTTCCATATCCGCCACAGATTCATATCATCTATTGCAGCCTCTGCACCCGATGTGGCCTCCTCTATATTGGGGAGACAGGCCGCCTACTTGCGGAGCGTTTCAGAGAACACCTCTGGGACACCCGGACCAACCAACCCAACCACCCTGTAGCTCAACATTTCAATTCCCCCTCCCACTCCACCAAGGATATGCAGGTCTTTGGACTCCTCCATCGTCCGACCACAGCGAAACGACGGTTGGAGGAAGAACGCCTCATCTTCCGGCTAGGAACCCTCCAACCACAAGGGATGAACTCGGATTTCACCAGTTTCCTCATTTCCCCTCCCCCCAGCCTGTCTCAGTCAAATCCATCAAATTCAGCACCGCCTTCCTAACCTGCAATCTTCTTCCCGACCTCTCCGCCCCCACCCCAGTCTGACCTATCACCCTCACCTTGACCTCTTTCCACCTATCACATTTCCGACGCCCCTCCCCCAAGTCCCTCCTCCCTATCTTTTATCTTAGCCTGCTGGACCAACTTTCCTCATTCCTGAAGAAGGGCTAATGCCCGAAACGTCGATTCTCCTGTTCCCTAGATGCTGCCTGACCTGCTGCGCTTTTCCAGCAACACATTTCCATCAATAGCTGGATAAGGACTGGTGGATGTGGTTTATGTAGATAGCCAGAAGGCATTCAGTAAGGTTCCAGAGGGAACTGTTAACTGTCACTACATCCTATTAAATTGCAGACAAATTATTGACCTAGTTAGGTGAATGGTTAGGCAATTGATGATGGAGAGTAGGGATAATGGATGCCTAATCGAATGGTGAGGAACGTGAAGGAATTGAAAGGGTGGACAGTGTCTCACAAGACTCTCTGTGGGAGCATTAACTATTCCTCATGTTTATTAATCAGAACACCTCTGTATGTTGATGCTTCTGAATTTCTTGCCCAAAGGGAATAGCAGTTTTGAAAACACACAGGACTTCTGTCTCATCACCATCATGTGCTCCCTTACCATCTGTCTCAAAAAAGCTACTTATGGGACAAGGTGTAGCATCTCCATTTGGGATTGGACTCAATGCACCACTTTACGGGTTAATGGTACTAATTGGGGTTCTTTGAGCTAGTGTGCTGCCACCAGTTGGCTTGGGCCTTTTTCTCCTCCTTTATTCTATCATGAAATTTGGGCATTGCTGGTAAAGCCAGTTCAAAGGCCATCCTTAATTGCCTTTGAACTGATTGGCTTGCTCAGCCATTTCAGAGGCTGATTGTCATAGGTCTGGAGTCACATGTAGGTCAAACCAAGTAGGGGCTGCAGATTTCATTCCCCTAAAGGACAATGGTGAGACAAATAGGTGTTTACGGCAATTTATAGCTCTCATGGTCACTGTTACAGAGACTGGCTTTCATTAAATTTGAATTCCAACAGGTTCTGTGGTGAGTTTTTAACCCAGATCGCCAGACGATTTGCCTGAACCTCTGGATTACTAATCCTGTACATTAGCATTTCTTCACAAATGATTTAATGGGTACACAATATTATAGTGATACTACAGATCAACATTTTACAACCAAACTGTTATTTATGAATAAACACTATGCCATTATCAGTATTCCATCAATAATTAAACTCACTAAAGCATTGAGCAAAATAATTTTTATTATTTTGAGGTATGATTATGAAAAGATGCACAACCATAGTGTTTCTACAGGAGGCGCTGTTTTAGCATAGCGAGAGGATTTATTGTACGATAGCAACAAGTACACCTATGTTTAATCAGGCATTATTAATAACACCCTCGGAAGCTTGGACAGGGCCATCTGCTCTCTCCAAAAACTATAGTAGAACATTTTGGCTTCAAATCGAGTCTGTGTGATATTATGGACCTGATCAAACCCCGTTCATATATATCAAGGTTATAGCTTAGACCCTAACATTTATTGTATTTAAAGGTAAGTGTAAGGTGCTGTCCTCTGGAGGGAATTCAATTTGTCTTACTGTTCGACTCGAAGCAAAACATACTTTTTTTCTTACACCGAGCTAAACTACAAACTAAAGAAAGAAAAATTGGTATAACTTTACCTCTATTAGATAATGAAGAGATTACCTAATTACTAAACAGCAACTGTTCCAATATAGTAACATCCTATAAACACGCCCTTGGCAAAGGCAAATTCAGTGAATTAGATTGTCTCACAATCGATGTTTCTCTAGTCCAGGAGGAAAGAGCACCATAAGAAAACTCTGGCAGTAGAGACAAGTCCAGCTCTGTGCTATAGCTGAGAGAGATGTATACCAGCTTCTATAGTCAACTTCATGACCCTAATAGCAATTGAAATCTGAGCTAAAACCTTGGTACTGTGGGGACCTGACTCCACCCATTCATGCTGCTTCTAATGTTCTAACTGAAAAAAAATTTCCAAGAGATGTTTACTTTATTGGCTTGGAGGGATATTATCCCTGTCAGGTCCCTAAAGAATTGGGTATATGCCCAACCTGCTGAATACTTTTGCATCAGATAATCCTTTCATCCAGGGAATCAGTCAAGTGAACCCTTCTTTGAACTGCTTCTCCTAGGATTTGAGTCAGAAGGTGAACACTGTACACAGTGCTCCATTTGTGGTCTTACTAATCTCCAAACAATTTCCTCCTTTTATACTTGACTTCCCTTGCAATGAAAGCCACTATTTAGTTTCTGTTCCTCAAAACTTGTGGTACACGCATATCAACTTGTTTGTGATTCATCTCGCAGGACACCCAGATTTGGCTGTACCTCAGATTTCTGCAGTTTCTCTGTTCAAATACTATGCTTTTTTTGTAAACTTTCTGCCAAATACAAGCTTCCCACATTACACTCCCCCTTCCATTATTCTGGGTGAGATACTTATCTAAGTCACTGCACAGATTCTTTATTTTTGCTTTGGAACTTACTTCTGACTATCATAGTGTGAATAGCGAATCCAACTGCCAGACACTCAATTTCTTCATCCAAGTCATTGAGATAAATTGTGAACAATTTAAATACCAGCACTCAGCCCTGTGGTATTCTACCAGCAAAGCTTGCCAACTCTAAAATGACCCATTTATCCCCACTTTCTGCTTTCGTTGGCTAACCAATTCTCTATCAATACTATAACTTACAATACCTCCAACCTCACCACCCCACCTCAAAAATCATCTTCTCAATATACCACAAGATCTAAGTAATCTCAAATTGATTTGATTCATTCTTCAAGTAATGTTACAACTGTGAGAAGCACAGTTGGAATTATAACATCATTCTGTCACTATTGTGGGGTCAAAATCCAGAAACTCCCTTCTTAACAAGGTAGTGTGTGCCCCTATAGTCCATGAACTGTAGCAACTCCAGCAGGCTATGGGGTGGTGATGACATTAGTGGTATTATTGCTAGATGATTAATTCAGAGACCCTAATAATGCAGTACCTTGTTGAATGCCTTTAGGAAATTCAAATACTTCCAGCACATCAACAAGTTCCCCTTTATCCATCATACACATTACGCCCTCAAATAATTGTCAGATTGTAATAAGTTAATAAAACACAATTTCTCTTTCACAAACCCATGAGTACTCTGCCTGACCACATCATAATTTTCTAAACATCCTGCTTTTTAATCTTGGATTTTTCCTTATGAAAGACATTACATGAACTGGCACAGTTGCCAACTTTCTGTGACAACATTTATGATTTTCTGATCTGTTGGAACCTTTCCAGAGTCGAGAGAATTTTGGAAGATCAAAACCAATGCATCTACTCTCACTGCAGCCAACCACAGAGGTAGAATGAACTCTTGCATGTCAGACTAGTATTTCATCACATTTTGGACATGAAACATTTCAATAAAGCTCAGCACTGCTTTGTAGGTAAATGAGATGAATTGTAATGTGTCTGAAGGCCATTCTGGTTCAGATGCTAAAATATGTGAGACTGCTGTTAAAACTGATAAATGCAAGGCAGACCCCTTTACCCCTTGATCCAAGAATGAAATACAATGGATATTGGAAATCCAAGTTCCAATGAAAGATCATTGACCTCAAATTCTTTACAGATGTAACCTGACCTGCTAATTGTTTCCTGTATTTCCATTTTTATTTCTTAATTTGCCATCTGGGAGAAAATGAGCTGAAAATGTGTTGCTGGAAAAGAGCAGCAGGTCAGGCAGCATCCAAGGAGCAGGAGAATCGACGTTTCGGGCATGAGCCCTTTTTCAGGAGCCATTCCTGAAGAAGGGCTCATGCCCGAAACGTCGATTCTCCTACTCCTTAGATGCTGCCTGACCTGCTGCGCTTTTCCAGCAACACATTTTCAGCTCTGATCTCCAGCATCTGCAGTCCTCACTTTCTCCATCTGGGAGAGAATCCTCAGGCTGTGTGGATGTCTTTTTGAGTACATTTGCACATAAGTACATTTGCATTAACTTTAAATTTCAACTTATCTTCTTAATTGCTTTTCCTTGTAAAGTCCCCTATGCACTTTCATTATAATTATTATAAATAGATGGAGTTACTTGTCTTGTCCAGAGTGCCATCTATTTCAAACTGTTTATATTAATTTCTTGACCTTAAATCAAGCCCAAATTGATTTGATTCATTTTTCAAGTAATGTTACTACTGTGAGGAGCACAGTTGGAATTATAACACCATTCCGTCACCGTTGTGGGGTCAAAATCCAGGAATTCCTGTCTTGACAAGGTAGTGTGTGTCCCTATAGTCCATGGACCTGTAGTGACTCCAGCAGGTTATGGGGTGGTGATGTCCGAGTGGTATTATTGCTAGACGATTAATTCAGAGACCATAATAATGTTCAAATCCTGCCTTAGTAGGCAGTGGATTTCGGATTCAATGAATTTCTGGAATTCAGAATCTAATGGTAACTATGAAAGTATTGTTGGGAAAACCATCTAATTCGCTAATATCCTTCAGGGAAGGAAACTGCCATTCTAATCTAGTCTGGCCTACATGTGACTCCAGACCCATAGTAATGTAGCTGGCACTTAAGTGCCCTCTGGACAATTTGGAGTGGGTAATCAAAACCAACGAAGCAGATCTGACGCAGGGGTATATCCCATCTGAGAATCTGGTGCATCAATTTTCAGACAAGGAATTTTCGTCATTATTTATAAATGATCTGGATGTGAACATCGGAGTTATAGTTAGTAAGTTTGCAGATAACACAAAAATTGGAGGTGAAGCGAAGAAGGTTACCTCAGAATTTAACAAGATCTTGATCAGATGGGCCAATGCGCCCATCTGAGGAGTGGCAGATGAAGTTTAATTCAGATAAATGTGAGGTACTGCATTTAGGAAAAGCAAATCAGAGCAGGACTTATACACTTAATGGTAAGGTCCTGGTGCGTGTTGCTGAGCAAAGAGACCTTGGAGTGTATGCTCATAGTTCCTTGATAGTAGAGTTGCAGGTCGATAGGATAGTGAAGAAGATGTTTGGTATGCTTTCCTTTATTGGTCAGAGCATTGAGTATAGAGGTTGGGAGGTCATATTGCGACTGTACAGAACGTTGGGTAGGCTACCTTTGGAATACTGCGTGCAGTTCTGCTCTCGCTCCTATTGGTAGGATGTTGTGAAACTTGAAAAGGTTCAGGAAAGATTTACAAGGATATTGCCAGGATTGGAGAATATGAGCAATGGGGAGAGGCTGAACAGGCTGGGGCTGTTTCCCTGCAGTGTCAGAGGTTGAGGGATGTCCTTATAGAGGTTTATAAAATCATGAGGGGCTTGGATAGAGTAAATAGACAAGGTATTTTCCCTGGGGTGGGGGAGTCCAGAACTAGGGGGCATAGGTTTAGGGTGAGAGGGGAAAGATGTAAAAGAGACCTAAGGGGCAACTTTTTCACGCAGAAGGTGGTGCGAATATGGAATGAGCTGCCAGAGGAAGTGGTGAAAGATGGTACAATTGCAACATTTAAAAGGCATCTGGATGGGTATATGAATAGGAAGGGTTGAAAGGGATATGGGCCACGTGCAGGCAAGTGGGACTAGATTAGGTCAGGATATCTGGTCGGCATGGACGAGTTGGACCGAAGGGTCTGTTTCCATGCTGTACATCTCTATGACTCTAATTGGTCTTGAGATTGATCTTGTAATTTAACTCCCAATTTGAAAACAGTTCTTTAAAGGTTCTGTGATAGAAGTGTCTAAATTTAATGTTTAGCTTTATTCCAAATACTGAAGCGAAAGGGGCTTTTCATATTCTGACAAATCTGAGATTCCACGAATAGAAAACAGTCGAACTGATCAGGGGGAGTTGTAGTAAAACTCAGAAATGTTCATGTTTGGACTCTAGAAACATCATGTGATGTTGGACTGTACTCATATATTCTCAGGAATTACTATCTGCTTGGTAGCTGAAGTCCTTGTAGCTGGCCCTTAGGGTGGCACGGTTGCTCAGTGGTTAGCACTACTGCTTTTATTAGTGCCGGGGAGCCGGGTTCAATTCCAGCCTCGGGTGACTGTCTGTGTGGAGTTTGTACATTTTCCCTATATCTGCGTGGGATTCCTCTGGGTGCTCCAGTTTCCTCCCACAGTCCAAAGATATGCAGACCAATTGAATTGGCTGTGCTAAATTGCCCACAGTGTTCAGGGATGTGTAGATTAGGGGTAAATGACAAGGTGTGCATGGGTTACTCTTTAGAGGGTTGGTGCGGAGTTGTTGGGCCAAATGGCTTTTTTCCACACTGTAGGGATTCTAAGTGCAGATGACTCAACTGGGTGACTATCTCTCCAATGACCCAAATTCCAGGAATACGGATCGTCTCAGTCTTGCTGGGTCAGTGTCACTGGGCCTGGAGTTTGAGTTGACAGTTTTGTTGATATCCTTCACCGCTGCTCCCTCACCACCAGACGCCTGGAGGAAGAACGCCTCATCTTCCACCTCGGAACACTTCAACCCCAGGGCATCAATGTGGACTTCAACAGTTTCCTCATTTCCCCTTCCCCCACCTCACCCTAGTTCCAAACTTCCAGCTCAGCACTGTCCCCATGACTTGTCCGACCTGCCTATCTTCTTTTCCACCTATCCACTCCACCCTCCTCCCTGACCTATCACCTTCATCCCCTCCCCCACTCACCTATTCTACTCTATGCTGCTTTCTCCCCACCCCCACCCTCCTCTAGCTTATCTCTCCACCCTTCAGGCTCTCTGCCTTTATTCCTGATGAAGGGCTTTTGCCCGAAACGTCGATTTTACTGCTCCTCGGATGCTGCCTGAACTGCTGTGCTCTTCCAGCGCCACTAATCCAGAATCTGGCTTCCAGCATCTGCAGTCATTTTTTTTACCTAGTTTTGTTGATATGTTCTACTTATTAGGATATCCTACTTCTGCTTCTTGCCTGTGCACAGCCAGTGAAATATTGCAATCAACGTTCTCTGAGATCACAACCAACTCAATGATTAGACTGGGAATCACATCTGATAATGGCTCCAGCTTGACTCTTTCAGCTGCCTTTATGAGCCAAAAGTATTTATTTGATGCAAAGCATGGGTGCTTCCACAGGTAGGTCCTCTTTGGATTGGAAACAGGATAGATACGGTGCAGACTGACTTGCTTGGTGACCTTCTGTTAGCCCTTGTCATCTTCAACTGCCCAAAAATAAAAGCAAGTCCCAGTGGGAAGCCTAACATGGGGAGGTAAAGTGACCAACCCATGATATGAAAGCAAGGGGGATAGTCATTGGCAAAGCAAAACCCAATGATATGTAAAATGGCTAACCTGCAATTGGAAGTAGCATAAATCTTGCAACTTCTACAGGTGCTGAATGACCCTGGAAGCTGCTTTCATCCAGGTAAGGAGAGATAGTAATGGAAATGGCCCAGAGCAACAGAGAATGGAATGTAGGATACTGCCACATAAGTTGCTCCATTCTGTCACATAGCCAGACAGAAATGTTACTTCCTCACAATTTATGGCTGGACACCATTGTGAAAAGATATTATCGAGCTGGAGAGGCTTCAGAAGAGATTTAGACAGAAGTGGGTACTGCAGATGTTGGAGATTAGAGTCAAGATTAGAGTGGTGCTGGAAAAGCACAGCAGGTCAGGCAGCATCCGAGGAGCAGGAGAATCAATGTTTCGGGCAAAAACCCTTCATCAGGAATGTTACTGTTATATTCCTCTGCTGTAGTTGTGAAGCATCAAAAGAGTGATTTTGTATAAGGTGGAACATAGAACATAGAACATAGAACAATACAGCACAGAACAGGCCCTTCAGCCCACGATGTTGTGCCGAGCATTTGTCCTAGCTTAAGCACCCATCCATGTACCTATCCAATTGCCGCTTAAAGGTCACCAATGATTCTGACTCTGCCATTCCCACAGGCAGCACATTCCATGCCCCCACCACTCTCTGGGTAAAGAACCCACCCCTGACATCTCCCCTATACCTTCTACCCTTCACCTTAAATTTATGTCCCCTTGTAACACTCTGTTGTACCGGGGAAAAAGTTTCTGACTGTCTACTCTATCTATTCCTCTGATCATCTTATAAACCTCTATCAAGTCACCCCTCATCCTTCGCCGTTCCAATGAGAAAAGACCTCGCACTCTCAACCTATCCTTGTACGACCTATTCTCCATTCCAGGCAACATCCTGGTAAATCTTCTCTGCACCCTCTCCAAAGCTTCCACATCTTTCCTAAAGTGAGGTGACCAGAACTGCACACAGTACTCCAAATGTGGAACTCCACTGACTCATATAATAGCAAGGAGAACCAACCCCCCTGGTGGGGCTTTCATTCCTGATGAAGGGCTTTTGCCCAAAACTTCAATTTTCCTGCTCCTGGGGTGCTGCCTGACTTGCTGTGCTTTTCCACTACTCCTCTAATCTTTGGGGGGGGGGGGGGGCATACTTTTAAAGTGAGAGGAGAAAGGTACAAAAAAAACGCAAGGGCCAATTTAGTTATCCAGAGAGTGGATCGTATATACTAACCACGGTGCTGACCTTGCTTGGAGACACCACCAAAACGACAGTATTCTGATTGTAGGCTCAGACGCAGAGAAGGTGTACACAGGTTCGTTACAAATAGCAGTTGGAGTGGGTGGAGGGCCGTGGGGATTGGATAATCCCTCAGCTAATGAAGTCCATTCAATATGCCTCTGAATGGATGAAGAGCTATTGTATTTCCACAATGTAATCTGATAGTAATTTAGTCATCCAAAATATGTCTTTATAAGATATTATTTTAAAAAATGAAATCCAAGTATGCTGCAAATGTTTTCATTTTGTTTTCCTTCCCCTTTCGATTGATCAACTTTTCCAAATGAAGGAAATTATTAAACTGTCAACTGCCATAATTGTACAACTCTTCATGAGTTTTCTGCTGTCACTCTATACATTGTCTCCTGATGAGAAGGTTTTATTAAAAAGTCCAAATGTTTAATTAGTTTTCTTGTCACCACTGCATTCAATATCTCCCGTTTGACAGCATTCCCTTATATCACAGCAGTACATACTTGGGGAACTCTCCCATTTCAGGTACCAATACATTTCCCACGCATTCAGTTCACTAATTACACACCATCCATCACATTTTCTGATTCATGGTGAGAATGGGGGGAGGAAACATTTTAATCAAATAATAAGCTGTTTGAGTGAACCAATCAAAATGGAAGATTAATTTAATTGTAAATATTGAACCAGGATAACTTAGCTGGTAAATAATCTGCAACATGTGTTTTGTTTCAAATGTAAATTGAATGTTGAATTAAGGAAAAAAAATCCAAAAGGCACAGACCAGAAACTGCAGCCTGATAAGCGACACAACTTCAATCTCTTCCTGTTGTAATTAGATTTAGATTACTTTACAGTGTGGAAACAGGCCATTTGGCAAGTCCACACCAACCTGCCGAAGCGCAAACCACCCATACCCCTACATTTACCCCTTACCTAACACTATGGGCAATTTAGCATGGCCAATTCACCTGACCTGCACATCTTTGGACTGTGGGAGGAAACCGGAGCACCCGGAGGAAACCCACGCAGACACGGGGAGAATGTGCAAACTCCACACAGTCAGTTGCCTGAGGTGGGAATTGAACCCGGGTCTCTGGTGCTGTGAGACAACCGTGCTAACCACTGTGCCACCGTGCCGCCCACAATCTTTCTTGCATTTCCCTACATTGTTTATCCCCCAGTGCTGCCTTGTTATTTCATTGAATATTCCTTTTTAGTTCCTCCTAAGTTGCAAATATGTTGCACCCTCCAATACATCCTTACTCTCGTTACTTTATACAACTCAAGAGGGACTCCTTTCCTATTGCAAGTCTTTGCCTGTTATAGGAAAGGTGCTGTTAAACTTGAAAGGGGGCAGAAAGATTTACAAAGATGTTGTCGGGGTTGGAGGGTTTGAGCTGGAGGGAGAAGCTGAATAGAATGGGGCTTTGTTTTTCCAGGAGCATCAAAGGTTGAGGATTGGCCTGGTAGAGTTTTATAAAATCATGAAGGAAATGGATAGGGTGAATAGCCAAGCTCTTTTTCCCAGGCTAGGGGAGTCGAAGATCAGAGGGGAAAGATTTAAAAGGAACCAAAGCGACGACATTTTTTCACACAGTGCATGTTTGGAATGAACTGCCAGAGAACAGGGGGGAGGCTGGTACAATTACAACATTAAAAAGGCAATTGGATGGGTACATGGATAGGAAGGGCTTGAATAGCTAGAATGGCAAGGCTCAGAGTTGGGACCACAACTTTTCATTTTATACATGAATGATCTCGATGAAGGGACTGAGGGCATTCTGTCTAAGTTTGCAGATGATGGTGGAGGAACAGGGAGCATTGAGGAGACAGAGATTCTGCAGAAGGATTTTGATTGGTTAGGAGAGTGAGCAAAGAAGTGGCAGATGGAATACAACTTGGGAAAGTGGGGGATCATACTCTTTGGTAGGAAGAATAGAGGCATCGACCATTTTCCAGACAGGGAGAAAACTCAGAAATCTGAAGTGCAAAGGGACTTGGGAGTTCCAGCCCAGGATTGTCTTAAGGTCAACTTGCAGGTTGAGTCAGTAGTTAGGAAGGCAAATACAATGATGGCATTTATTTTAAGAGGACTAGAATTTAAAAGCAGGAATGTACTTCTGAGATGTTACAAGGCTCTGGTCAGATCGCATTTAGAGTATTGTGAGCAATTTTGGGCCCTATCCGTCAAGAAGGATGTACTGGCCCTGGAGAGGGTCTGGAGGATATTCACAAGAATGACCTCTCAGGAATGGAAGCTTAACATAATGAGGAACATTTGAGGACTCTGGGTCTATATTCGATGAAGTTTCAAAGGAGGAAGGAGGATCTAATTGCAACTTACAGAATACTGAACAGCCTGGACAGAGTGGACGCTGGGGAGATATTCCCATTCACAGGACAGTCAAGGACCCAAGGGCACAATTTTAAAGTGAAGGGAGGACTCATTAGGACAGGGGTAAGGAGAAACTTCTTCGGCCAGAGAGTGGTGAACCTATGGATTTCATTACCACAGAAGGCTGTGGAGGCCAGGTCATTCAGGATATTTAAGACTGAAATAGATAGCTTCTGGAGTGTCAAAGAGATCAAAGTTTATGGGGAGAAAGTGAGAGGATGGGAATGGGAAACTTACCAGCTATGATTGAATGGCACAGCAGACTCAATAGACCAAATGGCCTAATTTCTGCTCCTATGTCTTATGGTCTTATGGCTGAGAGAAAAATGGCCCAAATGCTGGCAAATGGGACTAGATTCATTGAGAATATTTGGTTGGCATGGATGAGTTGGATTGAAGGGTCTACTTCCATGTTGCATAACTCTATGACTCAATGACTCTGACATAAGGACTCCCCAGCTCTCTGTCTATGACGTTTCGATGTTAAGCTTAGCATTTTTATTTATCTCATTTTTACTCTAACTTTAAAAGGTGGAGTTCTTCCACTCAATGGGCCTTTACCCTTGTACCAGAATATTTGGCCATAATAAAAAATACCTGACTGAACACTGAATCGAATGTAGCTCCAGCAGGTAAGTACCCCTGATGTATGTGGAGTACAAATCACCAGGTATTGGTGACTCATTGGGATTCATGTTGTAACAGCCTGTGAGATGTGCAGACTCCATGCAGCTGCTGGTCATCTGTGAACATTTATGAGGCATATTCCACATTCTTCACACCACCATATACTTCAAAGGCAGGTAACCACAAGATAGCTGTTCAAAGGAAACGAACAGTTGATTCTTAAACGTACCTCAATTCCAACTGGGTATTCTACCAACCCCAATGAACCATTCGTAAAGTATTCCAGAAGAGCCACTGGGAATAAAGGATTTGTTTTTAACCACATTAAGAGGGTTCCTTTGCTGGAAGACTCGCTGAGTTGATTTTTGCAACCAATTAGTTTTTATTGTTGTCAGTTGCTGCAGTATTAGAGTCCAGCATAGAATTCAAACATCATCGTACTAGCCCACAATAGCCCTCCACCCACTGTGCCCCTAAACCCACAGTGCCCCTACACTCACAGGGTCCTTACACTCACAGAGTCCCGACATCCACAGTGCCCTACACCCACTGTGCCCCTAAACCCACCGTGCCCCTAAACCCACTGTGCCCCTACACTCACAGTGTCCCGACATCCACAGTGCCCCTACATGCACAGGGTCCCTACACACAACGTGCCCCTAAACCCACTGTGCCCCTACAACCACAGTGCCACTAAACCCACCGTGCCCCTAAACCCACCATGTTCCAAAACCCATAGTGCCCCATACCCACAATGCCCTGACAATTACATTGTCCTACACCCTCAGTGCCCCTATACCCACAGTGTCCCTACACCCACAGTGCCCCTACACCCACAGTGACCCTATACCCACAGTTCTCCAATACCGCAGTGCTCCTATACCCACAGTGCCCCTGCACCAACAATGCCCCTATAACCACAGTGCCCCTACACCCACAGTGCCCCATACCAACAGTGTTTCTACACCCACAGTGCACCTATACCAACAGTGCCTATACACCCACAGGACCCCAATACCAACAGTGCTCCTACACACACAGTGCCCCTGTAACAACAGTGCTCTTACACCCACAGTGCCCCTACACCCACAGTGCCCCTATACCCACTGTGCCCCTAAACCCACCATGTTCCAAAACCCACAGTGCCCCATACCCACAATGCCCCGACATTCACATTGTTCAACACCCTCAGTGCCCCATACCCACAATGTTCCTACACCCACGGTGCTCCTACACCCACAGTGCCCCGAAACCCACAGTGCCCCTGTACCAACATGGGCCCGTGTACCAACAGTGCCCCTTATACCCACAGTGCCCCTATAACCACAGTGCCCCTATACACACAGTGCCCAAATACCCACAGTGCCCCTACACCCACAGTGCCCCATACCAACAGTGTTTCTACACCCACAGTGCACCTATACCAACAGTGCCTATACACCCACAGGACCCCAATACCAACAGTGCTCCTACACACACAGTGCCCCTGTAACAACAGTGCCCCTACATCCACAGTGCCCCTACACCCACAGTGCTCCTATACCAACAGTGCCCCTACACCCACAGTGCCCCTGTACCAACAGTGCCCCTACACACAGTGCCCCAATACCAACAGTGCTCCTAGACCCACAGTGCCCCTGTAACAACAGTGCCCCTACATCCACAGTGCCCCTACACCCACAGTGCTCCTATACCAACAGTGCCCCTACACCCACAGTGCCCCTGTACCAACAGTGCCCCTACACACAGTGCCCCAATACCAACAGTGCCCCTATACCAACAGTGCCCCTACACCCACAGTACCCCAATACCAACAGTGCTCCTAGACCCACAGTGCCCCTGTAACAACAGTGCCCCTACATCCACAGTGCCCCTACACCCACAGTGCTCCTATACCAACAGTGCCCCTACACCCACAGTGCCCCTGTACCAACAGTGCCCCTACACACAGTGCCCCTATACTAACAGTGACCCTACAACCACAGTGCCCCATACCAACAGTGCCCCTATACCAACAGTGCCACTCTCCCCACAGTGCCCCAATACCAACAGTGCTCCTACAGCCACAGTGCCCCAATACCCACAGTGCTCCTATACCTGCAGTGGCCCTACACCCACAGTGCCCCTACACCCACAGTGCCCCTGTACCAACATGGGCCCGTGTACCAACAGTGCCCCTTATACCCACAGTGCCCCAACACCCACAGTGCCCCTATAACCACAGTGCCCCTATACACACAGTGCCCAAATACCCACAGTGCCCCTACACCCACAGTGCCCCATACCAACAGTGTTTCTACACCCACAGTGCACCTATACCAACAGTGCCTATACACCCACAGGACCCCAATACCAACAGTGCTCCTACACACACAGTGCCCCTGTAACAACAGTGCCCCTACATCCACAGTGCCCCTACACCCACAGTGCTCCTATACCAACGGTGCCCCTACACCCACAGTGCCCCTGTACCAACAGTGCCCCTACACACAGTGCCCCAATACCAACAGTGCTCCTAGACCCACAGTGCCCCTGTAACAACAGTGCCCCTACATCCACAGTGTCCCTACACCCACAGTGCTCCTATACCAACAGTGCCCCTACACCCACAGTGCCCCTGTACCAACAGTGCCCCTACACACAGTGCCCCAATACCAACAGTGCCCCTATACCAACAGTGCCCCTACACCCACAGTACCCCAATACCAACAGTGCTCCTAGACCCACAGTGCCCCTGTAACAACAGTGCCCCTACATCCACAGTGCCCCTACACCCACAGTGCTCCTATACCAACAGTGCCCCTACACCCACAGTACCCCTGTACCAACAGTGCCCCTACACACAGTGCCCCTATACTAACAGTGCCCCTACACCCACAGTGCCCCATACCAACAGTGCCCCTATACCAACAGTGCCACTCTCCCCACAGTGCCCCAATACCAACAGTGCTCCTACAGCCACAGTGCCCCAATACCCACAGTGCTCCTATACCTGCAGTGGCCCTACACCCACAGTGCCCCTACACCCACAGTGCCCCTGTACCAACAGTGCCCCTGTACTAACAGTGCCTCTATACCAACAGTGCTCCTATACCCGCAGTGCCCCTATACCCACAGTGCCCCTACACCCACAGTGCCCCTGTACCAACTGTGACCCTACACCCACAGTGCCCTATACCAACAGTGCTCCTTATACCCACAGTGCTCCTATACCCACAATGCTCCTATACCCGCAGTGGCCCTACACCCACAGTGCCCCTACACCCACAGTGCCCCTGTACCAACAGTGCCCCTATACCAACATTGTCCCCACACACACAGTGCCTCTATACCAATAGTGCCCCTATACCCACAGTGCTCCTATACCCACAGTGCACCTATACCCACAGTGCCCCTACACCCACAGTGCCCCTGTACCAACTTTGTCCCTACACCCACAGTGCCCCATACCAACAGTGCTCCTTAAACCCACAGTGCTCTTATACCCGCAGTGCCCCTATACACACAGTACCCTTACATCCACAGTGCCCCTGTACCCACAGTGCCCCTATACCAACAGTGCCCCTACAACCACAGTGCTCCTTTACCCACAGTGCCCCGACAACCACAGTGCTCCTATGCCCACAGTGCCCCTACACCCACAGTGCTCCTGTGCCCACAGTGCCCCTATACACACAGTGCACCTATACACACAGTGCCCCTATACTAAAAGAGCCCCTATACCAAAACTGCCCCTACGCATACAGTGCCCCTAAACACACCGTGCCCCTGAACCCACTGTGCCCTTGAACCCACAGTGCCCCTACACTCACAGTGTCTTTACACCCACAGTGCCCCTACATCCACAGGGCCCCTACACCCACCGTGCCCCTAAAACCACTGTGCCCCTACACTCACAGTGTCCCAACATCCACAATGCCCTGACATGCACAGGGCCCCTACACCCAACGTGCCCCTAAACCCACAGTGCCTCAAAACCCACCATGTTCCAAAACCCACAGTGCCCCATACCCACAATGCCCCGACATTCATATTGTCCTACACCCTCAGTGCCCCAATACCCACAGTGCACCTACACCCACAGTGCTCCTATACCCACAGTGCTCCTATACCCGCAGTGCCCCTATACCCACAGTGCCCCTATAAACACAGCACCCCTATAGCAACAGTGCCCCATACCCACAGTGCCCCTGCACCAACAGTGCCCGTATACCAATAGTGCTCCTACACCCACAGTGCCCCTACACCAACAGTGTTCCTACACCCACGGTGCTCCTACACCCACAGTGCTCCTATACCCACAGTGCCCCTATAGCAACAGTGCCCCTTATACCCACAGTGCCCCAATATGAAGAGTGTCCCTATACCCACAGTGCCCCTACACGCACAGTGCCCCTATACCCACAGTGCCCCTATACACATAGTGCCCATATATCCACAGTGCCCCTACACCCACAGTGCCCCATACCAACAGTGTTTCTACACCTACAGTGCTCCATACCAACAGTGCCCCTACACTCACAGTGCCCCTGTACCAACAGTGCCCCTATACCCACAGTGCCCCTATACCCACAGTGCTCCTATAACCACAGTGCCCTTGAAACAACAGTGCCCCTATAACCACAGTGCCCCTATACCAACAGAGCCACTGTACCCACAGTGCCCCTATACCAACAGTGCCCCTATACCCACAGTGCCCCTATACCCATAGTGCTCCTACACCCACAGTGCCCCTATACCAACAGTGTTCCAACACCCACAGTGCTCCTACACCCACAGTGCCCCTACACCCACAGTGCCCCTATACCAACAGTGTTCCAACACCCACAGTGCCCCGACACCCACAGTGCCCCTATACCAACAGTGCCCCTATACCAACAGTGTTCCAACACCCACAGTGCCCCGACACCCACAGTGCCCCTACACCCACAGTGCCCCTATACCAACAGTGTTCCAACACCCACAGTGCTCCTACACCCACAGTGCCCCGACACCCACAGTGCTCGTATCCCCACAGTGCTCCTACACCCACAGTGCCCCTATATCAACAGTGCTCCTACACCCACAGTGCCCCTACACCCACAGTGCCCCTATACCAACAGTGTTCCAACACCCACAGTGCTCCTACACCCACAGTGCCCCTACACCCACAGTGCCCCTATACCAACAGTGTTCCAACACCCACAGTGCCCCGACACCCACAGTGCTCGTATCCCCACAGTGCTCCTACACCCACAGTGCCCCTATACACACAGTGCCCCTGTACCAACAGTGCTCCTTATACCTACAGTGCCCCTATATACACAGTGCCCCTATACACAAAGTGCCCCAGTAACAACAGTTCCCCTACACCCACAGTGCCCCTATACCCACAGTGCTCCTATACCAACAGTGCCCCTACACTCACAGTGCCCCTATACCAACAGTGCTCATACACCCACAGTGCCCTTGTACCAACAGTGGCCCTATAACAACAGTGCTCCTACACCCACATGCCCCTGTACCAACAGTGCTCATACACCCACAGTGCCCCTGTACCAACAGTGCCCCTACACCCACAGTGCCCCTACACCCACAATGCTCCTATACCAACAGTGCCCCTGAAGCAACAGTGCCCCTATAATCACAAAGCCCCTATACCAACAGTGCCCCTATACCAACAGTGCTTCAACAACCACATTGCCCCTGTACCAACAGTGCCTCTATACCAACAGTGCTCCTACACCCACAGTGCCCCTGTAACAACAGTGCCCCTATACCCACAGTGTCCCTACACCCACAGTGCCCCTATACCAACAGTGCTCCTACACCCACAGTGCCCCTGTACCAACAGTGCCCCTATACCCACAGTGTCCCTACAACCACAGTGCCCCTATACCAACAGTGCTTCTACACTCAAAGTGGCCCTGTACCAGCAGTGCCCCTATACCCACAGTGCCCCATACCAACATTGTCCCTACACACACAGTGCCTCTATACCAACTGTGCCCCTATACCCACAGTGCTCCTATGCCCACAGTGCCCCTACACCCACAGTGCTCCTATACCAACAATGCCCCTATACCCAAAGTGCTCCTATACCAACAGTGTCCCTACATCCACAGTGCCCCTGTAACAATAGTGCCCCTATACACAGTGCCCCAAAACAACAGTGCTCATCCACCCACAGTGCCCTGTACCAACAGTGCTCCTATACTCAGAGTGCCCTTACACCCACAGTGCCCCTGAAGCAACAGTGCCCTTATAACCACAGTGCCCCTATACCAACAGTGCCCCTGTACCCACAGTGCTCCTGTACCAACAGTGCTCCTACACCCACAGTGCCCCTATACCAACAGTGCCTATACACCCACAGTGCCCCTGTACCAACAGTGCCCCTATACCAACATTGTCCCTACACACACAGTGCCTCTACACCAACAGTGCCCCTATACCCACAGTGCTTCTATACCCGCAGTGTCCCTATACCCATAGTGCCCCTACACCCACAGTGTCCCTGTACCAACTCTGTCCCTACACCCACAGTACCCTATACCAACAGTGCCCCTGTACCCACAGTGCTCCTGTACCAACAGTGCTCCTACACTCACAGTGCCCCTATACCAACAGTGCCCCTATACCAACAGTACCCCTGTACCAACAGTGCCCCTATACCAACATTGTCCCTACACTCACAGTGGCCCTGTACCAACAGTGCTCCTATACCCACAGTGCCCCTGCACAAACAGTGCCCCTATACCAACAGTGCCCCTACACTCACAGTGTGCCTGTACCAAGAGTGCTCCTACACACAGTGCTCCTGTACCATCAGTGTACCGACACCCACAGTGCCCCTACACCTACAGTGCCCTATAGCCACAGTGCTTCTATACCCACAGTGCCCCTATACCCACAATGCTTCTATGCCAACAGTGCCCCTGTACCAACAGTGCCCCTATACCCACAGTGCTCCTACACTCACAGTGCTCCTACACCCACAGTGCCCCGACACCCAGAGTGCTCCTATACCCACAGTGCTCCTATACCCGCAGTGCTCCTACACTCACAGTGCTCCTACACCCACAGTGCCCCGACACCCAGAGTGCTCCTATACCCACAGTGCCCCTACACTCACAGTGCCCCTATACCAACAGTGCTCCTATACCCACAGTGCCCCTGTACCCACAGTGCTCCTATACCCGCAGTGACCCTACACCCACAGTGCCCCTACACCCACAGTGCCCCAGTACCAACAGTGCTTCTTATACACACAGTGCTCCTATACCCGCGTGCCCCTATGCACACAGTGCCCCTTCACCCACAATGCCCCTGTACCAACAGTGCCCCTACACCCACAGTGCCCCTGTACCAACAGTGTCCCTAAACCCACAGTGCTCCTACACCCACAGTGCCCCTACACCCACAGTGCCCCTATACCAACAGTGCCCCTACACCCACAGTGCCCCTATACCAACAGTGTTCCAACACCCACAGTGCCCCTACACCCACAGTGCTCGTATCCCCACAGTGCTCCTACACCCACAGTGCTCGTATCCCCACAGTGCTCCTACACCCACAGTGCTCGTATCCCCACAGTGCTCCTACACCCACAGTGCCCCTATATCAACAGTGTACCTACACCCACAGTGCTCCTACACCCACAGTGCTCCTATACACACAGTGCCCCTGTACCAACAGTGCTCCTTATACCTACAGTGCCCCTATATACACAGTGCCCCTATACACAAAGTGCCCCAGTAACAACAGTTCCCCTACACCCACAGTGCCCCTATATCCACAGTGCTCCTATACCAACAGTGCCCCTACACTCACAGTGCCCCTATACCAACAGTGCTCATACACCCACAGTGCCCCTATACCAACAGTGCTCATACACCCACAGTGCCCTTGTACCAACAGTGGCCCTATAACAACAGTGCTCCTACACCCACATGCCCCTGTACCAACAGTGCCCCTACACCCACAGTGCCCCTACACCCACAATGCTCCTATACCAACAGTGCCCCTGAAGCAACAGTGCCCCTATAATCACAAAGCCCCTATACCAACAGTGCCCCTATACCAACAGTGCTTCAACAACCACAGTGCCCCTGTAACAACAGTGCCCCTATACCCACAGTGTCCCTAAACCCACAGTGTCCAAGTACCAACAGTGCCCCTACACCCACAGTGCTCCTATAACCACAGTGCCCCTATACCAACAGTGCCCCAGTACCAACAGTGCCCCTATACCCACAGTGCTCCTACACCCACAGTGCCCCTGTACCAACAGTGTTCCTACACCCACACTGCCCCCATACCAACATGGCTCCTACACCCACAGTGCCCCTATACCAACAGTGCTCCTACACCCACAGTGCCCTGTACCAACAGTGCACCTGTACCAACAGTGCTCCTACACCCACAGTGCCCCTGTACCAACAGTGCCCCGATATCCACAGTGCCCCTTTTACCAACAGTGCCCCTACACCCACAGTGCTCCTATAACCACAGTGCCCCTATACCAACAGTGCCCCAGTACCAACAGTGCCCCTGTACCAACAGTGCCCCTATACCCACAGTGCTCC
Source organism: Chiloscyllium plagiosum (assembly GCF_037043375.1). NCBI lineage: Eukaryota > Metazoa > Chordata > Chondrichthyes > Orectolobiformes > Hemiscylliidae > Chiloscyllium > Chiloscyllium plagiosum. Next base: position 36,965,457 of record NW_028270175.1, on the reverse strand, counting down.
TACACCCCCAGTGCCCCTGTACCAACAGTGCTCCTACACTCACACTGCCCCTATACCAACAGTGCTCCTACACCCACAGTGCCCCTGTACCAACAGTGCCCCTATATCCACAGTGCCCCTATACCAACAGTGCTCCTACACTCACACTGCCCCTATAACAACAGTGCCCCGACACTCACACTGCCCCTCTACCAACAGTGCCCCTACACTCAAACTGCCCCTATACCAACAGTGCTCCTACACCCACAGTGCCCCTGTACCAATGGTGCCCTATACCCACAGTGCCCCTATACCAACAGTGCTCCTACACCCACAGTGTCCTTGTACCAACAGTGCCCCTATACCCACAGTGTCCCTACACCCACAGTGCCCCTATACCAACAGTGCTCCTACACCCACAGTGCCCCTGTACCAACAGTGCCCCTATACCCACAGTGTCCCTACAACCACAGTGCCCCTATACCAACAGTGCTTCTACACTCAAAGTGGCCCTGTACCAGCAGTGCCCCTATACCCACAGTGCCCCATACCAACATTGTCCCTACACACACAGTGCCTCTATACCAACTGTGCCCCTATACCCACAGTGCTCCTATGCCCACAGTGCCCCTACACCCACAGTGCTCCTATACCAACAATGCCCCTATACCCAAAGTGCTCCTATACCAACAGTGTCCCTACATCCACAGTGCCCCTGTAACAATAGTGCCCCTATACACAGTGCCCCAAAACAACAGTGCTCATCCACCCACAGTGCCCTGTACCAACAGTGCTCCTATACTCAGAGTGCCCTTACACCCACAGTGCCCCTGAAGCAACAGTGCCCTTATAACCACAGTGCCCCTATACCAACAGTGCCCCTGTACCCACAGTGCTCCTGTACCAACAGTGCTCCTACACCCACAGTCCCCCTATACCAACAGTGCCTATACACCCACAGTGCCCCTGTACCAACAGTGCCCCTATACCAACATTGTCCCTACACACACAGTGCCTCTACATCAACAGTGCCCCTATACCCACAGTGATTCTATACCCGCAGTGTCCCTATACCCATAGTGCCACTACACCCACAGTGTCCCTGTACCAACTCTGTCCCTACACCCACAGTACCCTATACCAACAGTGCCCCTGTACCCACAGTGCTCCTGTACCAACAGTGCTCCTACACTCACAGTGCCCCTATACCAACAGTGCCCCTACACCCACAGTGCTCCTGTACCAACAGTGCCCCTATACCAACATTGTCCCTACACTCACAGTGGCCCTGTACCAACAGTGCTCCTATACCCACAGTGCCCCTGCACTCACAGTGTGCCTGTACCAAGAGTGCTCCTACACACAGTGCCCCTGTACCAACAGTGTACCGACACCCACAGTGCCCCTACACCTACAGTGCCCTATAGCCACAGTGCTTCTATACCCACAGTGCCCCTATACCCACAATGCTTCTATGCCAACAGTGCCCCTGTACCAACAGTGCCCCTATACCCACAGTGCTCCTACACTCACAGTGCTCCTACACCCACAGTGCCCCGACACCCAGAGTGCTCCTATACCCACAGTGCCCCTACACTCACAGTGCCCCTATACCAACAGTGCTCCTACACCCACAGTGCCCCTGTACCCACAGTGCCCCTATACCAACAGTGCCCCTACACTCACACTGCCCCTATACCAACAGTGCTTCTACACCCACAGTGCCCCTGTCCCAATGGTGCCCTATACCCACAGTGCCCCTATACCAACAGTGCTCCTACACCCATAGTGTCCCTGTACCAACAGTGCCCCTATACCCAAAGTGCTCCTACACCCACAGTGCCCCTGTACCAACAGTGCTCCTACACCCACACTGCCCCCATACCAACATGGCTCCTACACCCACAGTGCCCCTATACCAACAGTGCTCCTACACCCACAGTGCCCCTGTACCAACAGTGCCCCTGTACCAACAGTGCTCCTACACCCACAGTGCCCCTGTACCAACAGTGCCCCTATATCCACAGTGCACCTATACCAACAGTGCTCCTACAGTCACACTGCCCCTATACCAACAGTGCTCCTACACCCACAGTGCCCCTGTACCAACAGTGCCCCTGTACCAACAGTGCTCCTACACCCACAGTGCCCCTGTACCAACAGTGCCCCTATATCCACAGTGCCCCTATACCAACAGTGCTCCTACACTCACACTGCCCCTATACCAACAGTGCCCCGACACTCACACTGCCCCAATACCAACAGTGCCCCTACACCCACAGTGCCCCTATACCAACAGTGCTCCTACACCCACAGTGCCCCTGTACCAATGGTGCCCTATACCCACAGTGCCCCTATACCAACAGTGCTCCTACACCCACAGTGTCCCTGTACCAACAGTGCCCCTATACCCACAGTGTCCCTACACCCACAGTGCCCCTATACCAACAGTGCTCCTACACCCACAGTGCCCCTGTACCAACAGTGCCCCTATACCCACAGTGTCCCTACAACCACAGTGTCCCTATACCAACAGTGCTCCTACACCCGCAGTGCCCCTGTACCAACAGTGCCCCTATACCCACAGTGTCCCTACAACCACAGTGTCCCTATACCAACAGTGCTTCTACATTCAAAGTGGCCCTGTACCAGCAGTGCCCCATACCCACAGTGCCCCATACCAACATTGTCCCTACACACACAGTGCCTCTATACCAACTGTGCCCCTATACCCACAGTGCTCCTATACTCAGAGTGCCCCTACACCCACAGTGCCCCTGAAGCAACAGTGCCCCTATAACCACAGTGCCCCTATACCAACAGTGCCCCTGTACCCACAGTGCTCCTGTACCAACAGTGCTCCTACACCCACAGTGCCCCTATACCAACAGTGCCTCTACACCCACAGTGCCCCTGTACCAACAGTGCCCCTATACCAACATTGTCCCTACACACACAGTGCCTCTATACCAACAGTGCCCCTATACCCACAGTGCTTCTATACCCGCAGTGTTCCTATACCCACAGTGCCCCTACACCCACAGTGTCCCTGTACCAACTCTGTCCCTACACCCACAGTACCCTATACCAACAGTGCCCCTGTACCCACAGTGCTCCTGTACCAACAGTGCTCCTACACCCACAGTGCCCCTATACCAACAGTGCCCCTACACCCACAGTGCCCCTGTACCAACAGGGCCCCGATACCAACATTGTCCCTACACTCACAGTGGCCCTGTACCAACAGTGCTCCTATACCCACAGTGCCCCTATACCCGCAGTGCCCATGCACAAACAGTGCCCCTATACCAACAGTGCCCCTACACTCACAGTGTGCCTGTACCAAGAGTGCTCCTACACACAGTGCCCCTGTACCAACAGTGTACCGACACCCACAGTGCCCCTACACCTACAGTGCCCTATAGCCACAGTCCTTCTATACCCACAGTGCCCCTATACCCACAATGCTTCTATGCCAACAGTGCCCCTGTACCAACAGTGCCCCTATACCCACAGTGCTCCTACACTCACAGTGCTCCTACACCCTCAGTGCCCCGACACCCAGAGTGCTCCTATACCCACAGTGCCCCTACACTCACAGTGCCCCTATACCAACAGTGCTCCTATACCCACAGTGCCCCTGTACCCACAGTGCCCCTATAACAACAGTGCCCCTACACTCACACTGCCCCTATACCAACAGTGCTTCTACACCCACAGTGCCCCTGTACCAATGGTGCCCTATACCCACAGTGCCCCTATACCAACAGTGCTCATACACCCACAATGTCCCTGTACCAACAGTGCCCCTGTACCAACAGTGCTCCTACACCCACAGTGCCCCTATACCAACAGTGCCCCTATACCCACAGTGCTCCTACACCCACACTGCCCCCATACCAACATGGCTCCTACACCCACAGTGCCCCTATACCAACAGTGCTCCTACACCCACAGTGCCCCTGTACCAACAGTGCTCCTACACCCACAGTGCCCCTGTACCAACAGTGCTCCTACACCCACACTGCCCCCATACCAACATGGCTCCTACACCCACAGTGCCCCTATACCAACAGTGCTCCTACACCCACAGTGCCCCTGTACCAACAGTGCCCCTGTACCAACAGTGCTCCTACACCCACAGTGCCCCTGTACCAACAGTGCCCCTATATCCACAGTGCCCCTATACCAACAGTGCTCCTACACTCACACTGCCCCTATACCAACAGTGCCCCGACACTCACACTGCCCCTATACCAACAGTGCCCCTACACTCACACTGCCCCTATACCAACAGTGCTCCTACACCCACAGTGCCCCTATACCAACAGTGCTCCTACACCCACAGTGCCCCTGTACCCACAGTGCTCCTGTACCAACAGTGCTCCTACACCCACAGTGCCCCTATACCAACAGTGCCCCTACACCCACAGTGCGCCTGTACCAACAGTGCCCCTATACCAACATTGTCCCTACACACACAGTGCCTCTATACCAAAAGTGCCCCTACACTCACACTGCCCCTATACCAACAGTGCCCCTACACTCACACTGCCCCTATACCAACAGTGCTCCTACACCCACAGTGCCCCTATACCAACAGTGCTCCTACACCCACAGTGCCCCTGTACCCACAGTGCTCCTGTACCAACAGTGCTCCTACACCCACAGTGCCCCTATACCAACAGTGCTCCTACACCCACAGTGCCCCTATACCAACAGTGCTCCTACACCCACAGTGTCCCTGTACCAACAGTGCCCCTATACCCACAGTGCTCCTACACCCACAGTGCCCCTGTACCAACAGTGCTCCTACACCCACACTGCCCCCATACCAACATGGCTCCTACACCCACAGTGCCCCTATACCAACAGTGCTCCTACACCCACAGTGCCCTGTACCAACAGTGCCCCTGTACCAACAGTGCTCCTACACCCACAGTGCCCCTGTACCAACAGTGCCCCTATATCCACAGTGCCCCTTTTACCAACAGTGCTCCTACACTCACACTGCCCCTATACCAACAGTGCTCCTACACCCACAGTGCCCCTGTACCAACAGTGCCCCTATATCCACAGTGCCCCTATACCAACAGTGCTCCTACACTCACACTGCCCCTATACCAACAGTGCCCCGACACTCACACTGCCCCTCTACCAACAGTGCCCCTACACTCACACTGCCCCTATACCAACAGTGCTCCTACACCCACAGTGTCCTTGTACCAACAGTGCCCCTATACCCACAGTGTCCCTACACCCACAGTGCCCCTATACCAACAGTGCTCCTACACCCACAGTGCCCCTGTACCAACAGTGCCCCTATACCCACAGTGTCCCTACATCCACAGTGCCCCTTTACCAACAGTGCTTCTACACTCAAAGTGGCCCTGTACCAGCAGTGCCCCTATACCCACAGTGCCCCATACCAACATTGTCCCTACACACACAGTGCCTCTATACCAACTGTGCCCCTATACCCACAGTGCTCCTATGCCCACAGTGCCCCTACACCCACAGTGCTCCTATACCAACAATGCCCCTATACCCAAAGTGCTCCTATACCAACAGTGTCCCTACATCCACAGTGCCCCTGTAACAATAGTGCCCCTATACACAGTGCCCCAAAACAACAGTGCTCATCCACCCACAGTGCCCTGTACCAACAGTGCTCCTATACTCAGAGTGCCCCTACACCCACAGTGCCCCTGAAGCAACAGTGCCCTTATAACCACAGTGCCCCTATACCAACAGTGCCCCTGTACCCACAGTGCTCCTGTACCAACAGTGCTCCTACACCCACAGTGCCCCTATACCAACAGTGCCTCTACACCCACAGTGCCCCTGTACCAACAGTGCCCCTATACCAACATTGTCCCTACACACACAGTGCCTCTACACCAACAGTGCCCCTATACCCACAGTGCTTCTATACCCGCAGTGTCCCTATACCCACAGTGCCCCTACACCCACAGTGTCCCTGTACCAACTCTGTCCCTACACCCACAGTACCCTATACCAACAGTGCCCCTGTACCCACAGTGCTCCTGTACCAACAGTGCTCCTACACCCACAGTGCCCCTATACCAACAGTGTCCCTACACACACAGTGCCCCTGTACCAACTGTGCCCCTATACCAACATTGTCCCTACACTCACAGTGGCCCTGTACCAACAGTGCTCCTATACCCACAGTGCCCCTGCACAAACAGTGCCCCTACATCAACAGTGCCCCTACACTCACAGTGTGCCTGTACCAAGAGTGCTCCTACACACAGTGCCCCTGTACCAACAGTGTACCGACACCCACAGTGCCCCTACACCTACAGTGCCCTATAGCCACAGTGCTTCTATACCCACAGTGCCCCTATACCCACAATGCTTCTATGCCAACAGTGCCCCTGTACCAACAGTGCCCCTATACCCACAGTGCCCCTATACCCACAATGCTTCTATGCCAACAGTGCCCCTGTACCAACAGTGCCCCTATACCCACAGTGCCCCTACACTCACAGTGCTCCTACACCCACAGTGCCCCGGCACCCAGAGTGCTCCTATACCCACAGTGCCCCTACACTCACAGTGCCCCTATATCAACAGTGCTCCTACACCCACAGTGCCCCTGTACCCACAGTGCCCCTATACCAACAGTGCCCCTACACTCACACTGCCCCTATACCAACAGTGCTTCTACACCCACAGTGCCCCTGTACCAATGGTGCCCTATACCCACAGTGCCCCTATACCAACAGTGCTCCTACACCCACAGTGTCCCTATACCAACAGTGCCCCTATACCCACAGTGCTCCTACACCCACAGTGCCCCTGTACCAACAGTGCTCCTACACCCATACTGCCCCCATACCAACATGGCTCCTACACCCACAGTGCCCCTATACCAACAGTGCTCCTACACCCACAGTGCCCCTGTACCAACAGTGCCCCTGTACCAACAGTGCTCCTACACCCACAGTGCCCCTGTACCAACAGTGCCCCTATATCCACAGTGCCCCTATACCAACAGTGCCCCGACACTCACACTGCCCCTATACCAACAGTGCCCCTACACTCACACTGCCCCTATACCAACAGTGCTCCTACACCCACAGTGCCCCTGTACCAACAGTGCTCCTACACCCACAGTGTCCCTGTACCAACAGTGCCCCTATACCCACAGTGTCCCTACACCCACAGTGCCCCTATACCAACAGTGCTCCTACACCCACAGTGCCCCTGTACCAACAGTGCCCCTATACCCACAGTGTCCCTACAACCACAGTGTCCCTATACCAACAGTGCTTCTACACTCAAAGTGGCCCTGTACCAGCAGTGCCCCTATACCCACAGTGCCCCATACCAACATTGTCCCTACACACACAGTGCCTCTATACCAACTGTGCCCCTATACCCACAGTGCTCCTATACCCACAGTGCCCCTGTACCAACAGTGCCCCTATACCAACAGTGCCCCTGTACCCACAGTGCTCCTGTACCAACAGTGCTCCTACACCCACAGTGCCCCTATACCAACAGTGCCTCTACACCCATAGTGCCCCTGTACCAACAGTGCCCCTATACCAACATTGTCCCTACACACACAGTGCTCTATACCAACAGTGCCCCTATACCCACAGTGCCCCTACACCCACAGTGTCCCTGTACCAACTCTGTCCCTACACCCACAGTACCCTATACCAACAGTGCCCCTGTACCCACAGTGCTCCTGTACCAACAGTGCTCCTACACTCACACTGCCCCTATACCAACAGTGCTCCTACACCCACAGTGCCCCTATACCAACAGTGCTCCTACACCCACAGTGCCCCTGTACCCACAGTGCTCCTGTACCAACAGTGCTCCTACACCCACAGTGCCCCTATACCAACAGTGCCCCTACACCCACAGTGCGCCTGTACCAACAGTGCCCCTATACCAACATTGTCCCTACACACACAGTGCCTCTATACCAAAAGTGCCCCTACACTCACACTGCCCCTATACCAACAGTGCCCCTACACTCACACTGCCCCTATACCAACAGTGCTCCTACACCCACAGTGCCCCTATACCAACAGTGCTCCTACACCCACAGTGCCCCTGTACCCACAGTGCTCCTGTACCAACAGTGCTCCTACACCCACAGTGCCCCTATACCAACAGTGCTCCTACACCCACAGTGCCCCTATACCAACAGTGCTCCTACACCCACAGTGTCCCTGTACCAACAGTGCCCCTATACCCACAGTGCTCCTACACCCACAGTGCCCCTGTACCAACAGTGCTCCTACACCCACACTGCCCCCATACCAACATGGCTCCTACACCCACAGTGCCCCTATACCAACAGTGCTCCTACACCCACAGTGCCCTGTACCAACAGTGCCCCTGTACCAACAGTGCTCCTACACCCACAGTGCCCCTGTACCAACAGTGCCCCTATATCCACAGTGCCCCTTTTACCAACAGTGCTCCTACACTCACACTGCCCCTATACCAACAGTGCTCCTACACCCACAGTGCCCCTGTACCAACAGTGCCCCTATATCCACAGTGCCCCTATACCAACAGTGCTCCTACACTCACACTGCCCCTATACCAACAGTGCCCCGACACTCACACTGCCCCTCTACCAACAGTGCCCCTACACTCACACTGCCCCTATACCAACAGTGCTCCTACACCCACAGTGTCCTTGTACCAACAGTGCCCCTATACCCACAGTGTCCCTACACCCACAGTGCCCCTATACCAACAGTGCTCCTACACCCACAGTGCCCCTGTACCAACAGTGCCCCTATACCCACAGTGTCCCTACATCCACAGTGCCCCTTTACCAACAGTGCTTCTACACTCAAAGTGGCCCTGTACCAGCAGTGCCCCTATACCCACAGTGCCCCATACCAACATTGTCCCTACACACACAGTGCCTCTATACCAACTGTGCCCCTATACCCACAGTGCTCCTATGCCCACAGTGCCCCTACACCCACAGTGCTCCTATACCAACAATGCCCCTATACCCAAAGTGCTCCTATACCAACAGTGTCCCGACATCCACAGTGCCCCTGTAACAATAGTGCCCCTATACACAGTGCCCCAAAACAACAGTGCTCATCCACCCACAGTGCCCTGTACCAACAGTGCTCCTATACTCAGAGTGCCCCTACACCCACAGTGCCCCTGAAGCAACAGTGCCCTTATAACCACAGTGCCCCTATACCAACAGTGCCCCTGTACCCACAGTGCTCCTGTACCAACAGTGCTCCTACACCCACAGTGCCCCTATACCAACAGTGCCTCTACACCCACAGTGCCCCTGTACCAACAGTGCCCCTATACCAACATTGTCCCTACACACACAGTGCCTCTACACCAACAGTGCCCCTATACCCACAGTGCTTCTATACCCGCAGTGTCCCTATACCCACAGTGCCCCTACACCCACAGTGTCCCTGTACCAACTCTGTCCCTACACCCACAGTACCCTATACCAACAGTGCCCCTGTACCCACAGTGCTCCTGTACCAACAGTGCTCCTACACCCACAGTGCCCCTATACCAACAGTGTCCCTACACACACAGTGCCCCTGTACCAACTGTGCCCCTATACCAACATTGTCCCTACACTCACAGTGGCCCTGTACCAACAGTGCTCCTATACCCACAGTGCCCCTGCACAAACAGTGCCCCTACATCAACAGTGCCCCTACACTCACAGTGTGCCTGTACCAAGAGTGCTCCTACACACAGTGCCCCTGTACCAACAGTGTACCGACACCCACAGTGCCCCTACACCTACAGTGCCCTATAGCCACAGTGCTTCTATACCCACAGTGCCCCTATACCCACAATGCTTCTATGCCAACAGTGCCCCTGTACCAACAGTGCCCCTATACCCACAGTGCCCCTATACCCACAATGCTTCTATGCCAACAGTGCCCCTGTACCAACAGTGCCCCTATACCCACAGTGCCCCTACACTCACAGTGCTCCTACACCCACAGTGCCCCGGCACCCAGAGTGCTCCTATACCCACAGTGCCCCTACACTCACAGTGCCCCTATATCAACAGTGCTCCTACACCCACAGTGCCCCTGTACCCACAGTGCCCCTATACCAACAGTGCCCCTACACTCACACTGCCCCTATACCAACAGTGCTTCTACACCCACAGTGCCCCTGTACCAATGGTGCCCTATACCCACAGTGCCCCTATACCAACAGTGCTCCTACACCCACAGTGTCCCTATACCAACAGTGCCCCTATACCCACAGTGCTCCTACACCCACAGTGCCCCTGTACCAACAGTGCTCCTACACCCATACTGCCCCCATACCAACATGGCTCCTACACCCACAGTGCCCCTATACCAACAGTGCTCCTACACCCACAGTGCCCCTGTACCAACAGTGCCCCTGTACCAACAGTGCTCCTACACCCACAGTGCCCCTGTACCAACAGTGCCCCTATATCCACAGTGCCCCTATACCAACAGTGCCCCGACACTCACACTGCCCCTATACCAACAGTGCCCCTACACTCACACTGCCCCTATACCAACAGTGCTCCTACACCCACAGTGCCCCTGTACCAACAGTGCTCCTACACCCACAGTGTCCCTGTACCAACAGTGCCCCTATACCCACAGTGTCCCTACACCCACAGTGCCCCTATACCAACAGTGCTCCTACACCCACAGTGCCCCTGTACCAACAGTGCCCCTATACCCACAGTGTCCCTACAACCACAGTGTCCCTATACCAACAGTGCTTCTACACTCAAAGTGGCCCAGTACCAGCAGTGCCCCTATACCCACAGTGCCCCATACCAACATTGTCCCTACACACACAGTGCCTCTATACCAACTGTGCCCCTATACCCACAGTGCTCCTATACCCACAGTGCCCCTGTACCAACAGTGCCCCTATACCAACAGTGCCCCTGTACCCACAGTGCTCCTGTACCAACAGTGCTCCTACACCCACAGTGCCCCTATACCAACAGTGCCTCTACACCCATAGTGCCCCTGTACCAACAGTGCCCCTATACCAACATTGTCCCTACACACACAGTGCTCTATACCAACAGTGCCCCTATACCCACAGTGCCCCTACACCCACAGTGTCCCTGTACCAACTCTGTCCCTACACCCACAGTACCCTATACCAACAGTGCCCCTGTACCCACAGTGCTCCTGTACCAACAGTGCTCCTACACCCACAGTGCCCCTATACCAACAGTGCCCCTACACCCACAGTGCCCCTGTACCAACAGTGCCCCTATACCAACATTGTCCCTACACTCACAGTGGCCCTGTACCAACATTGTCCCTACACTCACAGTGGCCCTGTACCAACAGTGCTCCTATACCCACAGTGCCCCTATACCAACAGTGCCCCTGCACAAACAGTGCCCCTATACCAACAGTGCCCCTACACTCACAGTGTGCCTGTACCAAGAGTGCTCCTACACACAGTGCCCCTGTACCAACAGTGTACCGACACCCACAGCGCCCCGACACCTACAGTGCCCTATAGCCACAGTGCTTCTATACCCACAGTGCCCCTATACCCACAATGCTTCTATGCCAACAGTGCCCCTGTACCAACAGTGCCCCTATACCCACAGTGCTCCTACACTCACAGTGCTCCTACACCCACAGTGCCCCGACACCCAGAGTGCTCCTATACCCACAGTGCCCCTACACTCACAGTGCCCCTATACCAACAGTGCTCCTACACCCACAGTGCCCCTGTACCAACATGGCTCCTACACCCACAGTGCCCCTATACCAACAGTGCTCCTACACCCACAGTGCCCCTGTACCAACAGTGCCCCTGTACCAACAGTGCTCCTACACCCACAGTGCCCCTGTACCAACAGTGCCCCTATATCCACAGTGCCCCTATACCAACAGTGCTCCTACACTCACACTGCCCCTATACCAACAGTGCCCCGACACTCACACAGCCCCTATACCAACAGTGCTCCTACACCCACAGTGCCCCTGTACCAATGGTGCCCTATACCCACAGTGCCCCTATACCAACAGTGCTCCTACACCCACAGTGTCCCTGTACCAACAGTGCCCCTATACCCACAGTGTCCCTACACCCACAGTGCCCCTATACCAACAGTGCTCCTACACCCACAGTGCCCCTGTACCAACAGTGCCCCTATACCCACAGTGTCCCTACAACCACAGTGCCCCTATACCAACAGTGCTTCTACACTCAAAGTGGCCCTGTACCAGCAGTGCCCCTATACCCACAGTGCCCCATACCAACATTGTCCCTACACACACAGTGCCTCTATACCAACTGTGCCCCTATACCCACAGTGCTCCTATGCCCACAGTGCCCCTACACCCACAGTGCTCCTATACCAACAATGCCCCTATACCCAAAGTGCTCCTATACCAACAGTGTCCCTACATCCACAGTGCCCCTGTAACAATAGTGCCCCTATACACAGTGCCCCAAAACAACAATGCTCATCCACCCACAGTGCCCTGTACCAACAGTGCTCCTATACTCAGAGTGCCCCTACACCCACAGTGCCCCTGAAGCAACAGTGCCCCTGTACCCACAGTGCTCCTGTACCAACAGTGCTCCTACACCCACAGTGCCCCTATACCAACAGTGCCTCTACACCCACAGTGCCCCTGTACCAACAGTGCCCCTATACCAACATTGTCCCTCCACACACAGTGCCTCTATACCAACAGTGCCCCTATACCCACAGTGCTTCTATACCCGCAGTGTCCCTATACCAACAGTGCCCTTGTACCCCCAGTGCTCCTGTACCAACAGTACTCCTACACCCACAGTGCCCCTATACCAACAGTGCCCCTGTACCCACAGTGCCCCTGTACCAACAGTGCCCCTATACCAACATTGTTCCTACACTCACAGTGGCCCTGTACCAACAGTGCTTCTATACCCACAGTGCCCCTATACCCACAGTGCCCCTGCACAAACAGTGCCCCTATACCAACAGTGCCCCTATACCCACAGTGCCCCTGCACAAACAGTGCCCCTATACCAACAGTGCCCCTATACCAACAGTGCCCCTATACCCACAGTGCCCCTGCACAAACAGTGCCCCTACACCTACAGTGCCCTATAGCCACATTGCTTCTATACCCACAGTGCCCCTATACCCACAATGCTTCTATGCCAACAGTGCCCCTGTACCAACAGTGCCACTATACCCACAGTGCTCCTACACTCACAGTGCTCCTACACCCACAGTGCCCCGACACCAACAGTGCTCCTATACCAACAGTGCCCCTATACTGACAGTATCCCTTTACCAACAGCGCTCCTATACCCACAGTGCCCCTACACTCATAGTGCCCCTATACCAACAGTGCTCCTACACCCACAGTGCCCCTATACCAACAGTGCCCCTATACCCACAGTGCCCCTATACCAACAGTGTCCCTATACCAACAGCGCTCCTATACCCACAGTGCCCCTACACTCATAGTGCCCCTATACCAACAGTGCTCCTACACCCACAGTGCTCCTGTACCCACAGTGCTCCTGTACCCACAGTGCTCCTACACCCACAGTGCCCCTATACCAACAGTGTCCCTACACCCACAGTGCCCCTGTACCAACAGTGCCCCTATACCAACATTGTCCCTACACACACAGTGCCTCTATACCAAAAGTGCCCTATACCCACAGTGCTCCTATACCCGCAGTGCTCCTATACCCGCAGTGGCCATACACCCACAGTGCCCCTGTATCAACAGTGCCCCTATACCAACATTGTCCCCACACACAGTGCCTCTATACCAATAGTGCCCCTATACCAACAGTGCCCCACACCCACAGTGCCCCTATACCAACATTGTCCCTACACACACAGTGCCTCTATACCAACAGTGCCTCTATACCCACAGTGCTCCTATACCCGCAGTGCTCCTATACCCGCAGTGGCCCTACGCCCACAGTGCCCCTTTATCAACAGTGCCCCTATACCAACATTGTCCCCCCACACAGTGCCTCTATACCAATAGTGCCCCTGTACCAACAGTGCCCCACACCCACAGTGCCCCTGTACCAACAGTGCTCCTACACACACAGTGCCCCTATACCAACAGTGTCCCTAAACCCACAGTGCCCCTGTACCAACAGTGTCCCTACACCCACAGTGCCTCTACACTCACAGTGCCCCTATACCCACAGTGCTCCTATACTCGCAGTGCCCATATACCTATAATGCTCCTATACCCACAGTGCCCCTGTACCAACAGTGCCCCATACCAACAGTACTCCTACAACCACAGTGCCCCTACACCCACAGTGCCCCTACACCCACAGTGCCCCTATACCAACAGTGCCCCGACACACACAGTGCTCCTATAACCGCAGTGCCCCTACACCTACAGTGCCCCTGTACCAACAGTCTTCCTGTACCCACAGTGCTCCTACACCCACAGTGCCCCGACACCCGCAGTGCTCCTATACCCACAGTGCTCCTATAACTGCAGTGCCCCTATACCCACAGTGGCCTAAAACCCACAGTGCCCCTGTACCAACAGGGTCCCTACACCCACAGTGCCCCTATACCAACAGTGCCCCTACACTCACAGTGCGCCTGTACCAACAGTGTCCTGACACCCACAGTGCCCCTACACCTACAGTGCCCTATACCCACAGTGCTCCTATACCCGCAGTGCCCCTATACCAACAGTGCTTCTAACCCACAGTGCCCCTGCACTCACAGTGCCCCAATACCAACAGTGCTCGTTCACCCACAGTGCCCGTGTACCAACAGTGCTCCTATACCCACAGTGTCTCTACACCCACAGTGCCCCTGTACCAACAGTGCTCCTATACCCACAGTGTCTCTACACTCACAGTGGCCCTGTACCAACAGTGCTCCTATACCCACAGTGCCCCTATACCCCAGTGCCCCTGCACAAACAGTGCCCCTATACCAACAGTGCCCCTACACTCACAGTGCGCCTGTACCAAGAGTGCTCCTACACACAGTGCCCCTGTGCCAACAGTGTCCCGACACCCACAGTGCCCCTACACCTACAGTGCCCTATAGCCACAGTGCTTCTATACCCACAGTGCCCCTATATCCACAATGCTTCTATGCCAACAGTGCCCCCATACCAACAGTGCTCCTACACCCACAGTGCCCCTGTATCAACAGTGCCCCTATACCCACAGTGCTCCTACACTCACAGTGCTCCTACACCCACAGTGCCCCGACACCCAGAGTGCTCCTATACCCACAGTGCCCCTACACTCACAGTGCCCCTATACCAACAGTGCTCCAACACCCACAGTGCCCCTGTACCCACAGTGCTCCTGTACCAACAGTGCTCCTACACTCACAGTGCCCCTATACCAACAGTGCCCCTACACCCACAGTGCCCCTGTACCAACAGTGCCCCTATACCAACATTGTCCCTACACACAGTGCCTCTATACCAACAGTGCCC
Organism: Chiloscyllium plagiosum; assembly: GCF_037043375.1. Lineage (NCBI taxonomy): Eukaryota > Metazoa > Chordata > Chondrichthyes > Orectolobiformes > Hemiscylliidae > Chiloscyllium > Chiloscyllium plagiosum. The sequence goes on along the minus strand of NW_028270175.1, from coordinate 36,950,008 downwards.
CTATACCCACAGTGCTCCTATACCCGCAGTGCCCCTATACCTGCAGTGGCCCTACACCCACAGTGCCCCTGTACCAACAGTGCCCCTATACCAACATTGTCCCCACACACACTGCCTCTATACCAATAGTGCCCCTGTACCAACAGTGCCCCACACCCACAGTGTCCCTGTACCAACAGTGCTCCTACACACACAGTGCCCCTGTACCAACAGTGTCCCTAAACCCACAGTGCCCCTGTACCAACAGTGTCCCTACACCCACAGTGTCCCTACACTCACAGTGCCCCTATACCCACAGTGCTCCTATACTCGCAGTGCCCATATACCTATAATGCTCCTATACCCACAGTGCCCCTGTACCAACAGTGCCCCATACCAACAGTACTCCTACAACCACAGTGCCCCTACACCCACAGTGCCCCTATACCAACAGTGCCCTGACACCCACAGTGCTCCTATAACCGCAGTGCCCCTACTCCCACAGTGCCCCTGTACCAACAGTCTTCCTACACCCACAGTGCTCCTACACCCACAGTGCCCCGACACCCACAGTGCTCCTATAATTGCAGTGCCCCTATACCCACAGTGCCCCTACACCTACAGTGCCCCTACACTCACAGTGCGCCTGTACCAACAGTGTCCCGACACCCACAGTGCCCCTACACCTACAGTGCCCTATACCCACAGTGCTCCTATACCCGCAGTGCCCCTATACCAACAGTGCTCCTAACCCACAGTGCCCCTATACCAACAGTGCTCGTTCACCCACAGTGCCCCTGTACCAACAGTGCTCCTATACCCACAGTGTCTCTACACTCGCAGTGGCCCTGTACCAACAGTGCTCCTATACCCACAGTGCCCCTATACCCACAGTGCCCCTGCACAAACAGTGCCCCTATACCAACAGTGCCCCTACACTCACAGTGCGTCTGTACCAAGAGTGCTCCTACACACAGTGCCCCTGTACCAACAGTGTACCGACACCCACAGTGCCCCTACACCTACAGTGCCCTATAGCCACAGTGCTTCTATACCCACAGTGCCCCTGTACCAACAGTGCTCCTACACCCACAGTGCTCCTACTCCCACAGTGCTCCTACACCCACAGTGCCCCGACACCCAGAGTGCTCCTATACCCACAGTGCCCCTCTACTCACAGTGCCCCTATACCAACAGTGCTCCAACACCCACAGTGCCCCTATACCAACAGTGCTCCTACACCCACAGTGCCCCTATACCAACAGTGCCCCTATACCAACAGTGCTCCTACACCCACAGTGCCCCTGTACCAACAGTGCCCCTATACCCACAGTGCTCCTACACCCACAGTGCCCCTATACCAACAGTGCCCCTACACTCACAGTGCTCCTATACCCACAGTGCCCCTCTACTCACAGTGCCCCTATACCAACAGTGCCCCTATACCAACAGGTGCCCCTATACCCACAGTGCCCCAACACTCACAGTGCTACTACACCCACAGTGCCCCTGTACCAACAGCGCTCCTATACCCACAGTGCCTCTACACTCACAGTGCTCCCATACCAACAGTGCCCCTATACCCAAAGTGCTCCTATACCCGCAGTGCCCCTATACCCACAGTGCTCCTATACCCGCAGTGCCCATATACCCACAGTGCTCCTATACCCACAGTGCCCCTGTACCAACAGTTCCCCATACCAACAGTACTCCTACAACCACAGTGCCCCTACACCCACAGTGCCCCTACACCCACAGTGCCCCTATACCAACAGTGTTCCTACACCCACAGTGTACCTATACCAACAATGCCTCTACACCCACAGTGCCCCTGTAACAACAGTGCCCCTACATCCACAGTGCCCCTACACCCACAGTGCTCCTATACCAACAGTGCCCCTACACCCACAGTGCCCATGTACCAACAGTGCCCCTATACACAGTGCCCCAATACCAACAGTGCCCCTACACCCACAGTACCCCAATACCAACAGTGCTCCTAGACCCACAGTGCCCCTGTAACAACAGTGCCCCTACATCCACAGTGCCCCTACACCCACAGTGCTCCTATACCAACAGTGCCCCTACACCCACAGTGCCCATGTACCAACAGTGCCCCTATACACAGTGCCCCAATACCAACAGTGCTCATACACCCACAGTGCCCCATACCAACAGTGCTCCTACGCACAGTGCCCCTATATTAACAGGTGCCCCTACACCCACAATGCCCATACCAACAGTGCCCTGTACCAACAGTGCCCCTGTACCAACAGTGCCCCTGTACCCACAGTGCCCATGTACCAACAGTGCTCCTACACCCACAGTGCCCCTACACCCACAGTGCCCCTATACCAACAGTGCTCCTACACCCACAGTGCACCTATACCCACAGTGCTCCTATACCCGCAGTGGCCCTACACCCACAGCGCCCCTACACCCACAGTGCCCATGTACCAACAGTGCTCCTACACCCACAGTGCCCCTATACCCACAGTGCTCCTATACCCGCAGTGGCCCTACACCCACAGCGCACCTACACCCACAGTGCCCCGTACTAACAGTGCCCGTATACCAACATTGTCCCTACACACACAGTGCCTCTATACCAACAGTGCCCCTATACCCACAGTGCTTCTTTACCCGCAGTGCTCCTACACCCACAGTGCCCCTGTACCAACAGTGCCCCTATACCAACATTGTCCCCACACACACAGTTCCTCTATACCAATAGGGCCCCTATACCCACAGTGCTCCTATACCCGCAGTGCCCCTATACCCACAGTGCCCCTACACCCACAGTGCCCCTGTACATATCGTGCCCCTAAACCCACAGTGCTCCTATACCAATAGTGTCCCTACATCCACAGTGCCCCGACATGCACAGTGCCCCTACACCCACATTGCCCCTGTACCCACAGTGCCCCTATACCAACAGTGCCCCTACACCCACAGTGCTCCTATACCCACAGTGCCCCTATACCAACAGTGCCCCTACACCCACAGTACCCCAATACCAACAGTGCTCCTAGACCCACAGTGCCCCTGTAACAACAGTGCCCCTACATCCACAGTGCCCCTACACCCACAGTGCCCATGTACCAACAGTGCCCCTACACCCACAGTGCCCATGTACCAACAGTGCCCCTATACACAGTGCCCCAATACCAACAGTGCTCATACACCCACAGTGCCCCGTACCAACAGTGCCCCTACGCACAGTGCCCCTATACTAACAGGTGCCCCTACACCCACAGTGCCCCATACCAACAGTGCCCCTATACCCACAGTGCCCCTGCACAAACAGTGCCCCTACACCTACAGTGCCCTATAGCCACAGTGCTTCTATACCCACAGTGCCCCTATACCCACAATGCTTCTATGCCAACAGTGCCCCTGTACCAACAGTGCCACTATACCCACAGTGCTCCTACACTCACAGTGCTCCTACACCCACAGTGCCCCGACACCAACAGTGCTCCTATACCAACAGTGCCCCTATACCGACAGTATCCCTTTACCAACAGCGCTCCTATACCCACAGTGCCCCTACACTCATAGTGCCCCTATACCAACAGTGCTCCTACACCCACAGTGCCCCTATACCAACAGTGCCCCTATACCCACAGTGCCCCTATACCAACAGTGTCCCTATACCAACAGCGCTCCTATACCCACAGTGCCCCTACACTCATAGTGCCCCTATACCAACAGTGCTCCTACACCCACAGTGCTCCTGTACCCACAGTGCTCCTGTACCCACAGTGCTCCTACACCCACAGTGCCCCTATACCAACAGTGTCCCTACACCCACAGTGCCCCTGTACCAACAGTGCCCCTATACCAACATTGTCCCTACACACACAGTGCCTCTATACCAAAAGTGCCCTATACCCACAGTGCTCCTATACCCGCAGTGCTCCTATACCCGCAGTGGCCATACACCCACAGTGCCCCTGTATCAACAGTGCCCCTATACCAACATTGTCCCCACACACAGTGCCTCTATACCAATAGTGCCCCTATACCAACAGTGCCCCACACCCACAGTGCCCCTATACCAACATTGTCCCTACACACACAGTGCCTCTATACCAACAGTGCCTCTATACCCACAGTGCTCCTATACCCGCAGTGCTCCTATACCCGCAGTGGCCCTACGCCCACAGTGCCCCTTTATCAACAGTGCCCCTATACCAACATTGTCCCCACACACAGTGCCTCTATACCAATAGTGCCCCTGTACCAACAGTGCCCCACACCCACAGTGCCCCTGTACCAACAGTGCTCCTACACACACAGTGCCCCTATACCAACAGTGTCCCTAAACCCACAGTGCCCCTGTACCAACAGTGTCCCTACACCCACAGTGCCTCTACACTCACAGTGCCCCTATACCCACAGTGCTCCTATACTCGCAGTGCCCATATACCTATAATGCTCCTATACCCACAGTGCCCCTGTACCAACAGTGCCCCATACCAACAGTACTCCTACAACCACAGTGCCCCTACACCCACAGTGCCCCTACACCCACAGTGCCCCTATACCAACAGTGCCCCGACACACACAGTGCTCCTATAACCGCAGTGCCCCTACACCTACAGTGCCCCTGTACCAACAGTCTTCCTGTACCCACAGTGCTCCTACACCCACAGTGCCCCGACACCCGCAGTGCTCCTATACCCACAGTGCTCCTATAACTGCAGTGCCCCTATACCCACAGTGGCCTAAAACCCACAGTGCCCCTGTACCAACAGGGTCCCTACACCCACAGTGCCCCTATACCAACAGTGCCCCTACACTCACAGTGCGCCTGTACCAACAGTGTCCCGACACCCACAGTGCCCCTACACCTACAGTGCCCTATACCCACAGTGCTCCTATACCCGCAGTGCCCCTATACCAACAGTGCTTCTAACCCACAGTGCCCCTGCACTCACAGTGCCCCAATACCAACAGTGCTCGTTCACCCACAGTGCCCGTGTACCAACAGTGCTCCTATACCCACAGTGTCTCTACACCCACAGTGCCCCTGTACCAACAGTGCTCCTATACCCACAGTGTCTCTACACTCACAGTGGCCCTGTACCAACAGTGCTCCTATACCCACAGTGCCCCTATACCCCAGTGCCCCTGCACAAACAGTGCCCCTATACCAACAGTGCCCCTACACTCACAGTGCGCCTGTACCAAGAGTGCTCCTACACACAGTGCCCCTGTGCCAACAGTGTCCCGACACCCACAGTGCCCCTATACCTACAGTGCCCTATAGCCACAGTGCTTCTATACCCACAGTGCCCCTATATCCACAATGCTTCTATGCCAACAGTGCCCCCATACCAACAGTGCTCCTACACCCACAGTGCCCCTGTATCAACAGTGCCCCTATACCCACAGTGCTCCTACACTCACAGTGCTCCTACACCCACAGTGCCCCGACACCCAGAGTGCTCCTATACCCACAGTGCCCCTACACTCACAGTGCCCCTATACCAACAGTGCTCCAACACCCACAGTGCCCCTGTACCCACAGTGCTCCTGTACCAACAGTGCTCCTACACTCACAGTGCCCCTATACCAACAGTGCCCCTACACCCACAGTGCCCCTGTACCAACAGTGCCCCTATACCAACATTGTCCCTACACACAGTGCCTCTATACCAACAGTGCCCCTATACCCACAGTGCTCCTATACCCGCAGTGCCCCTATACCTGCAGTGGCCCTACACCCACAGTGCCCCTGTACCAACAGTGCCCCTATACCAACATTGTCCCCACACACACTGCCTCTATACCAATAGTGCCCCTGTACCAACAGTGCCCCACACCCACAGTGTCCCTGTACCAACAGTGCTCCTACACACACAGTGCCCCTGTACCAACAGTGTCCCTAAACCCACAGTGCCCCTGTACCAACAGTGTCCCTACACCCACAGTGTCCCTACACTCACAGTGCCCCTATACCCACAGTGCTCCTATACTCGCAGTGCCCATATACCTATAATGCTCCTATACCCACAGTGCCCCTGTACCAACAGTGCCCCTATACCAACAGTACTCCTACAACCACAGTGCCCCTACACCCACAGTGCCCCTATACCAACAGTGCCCTGACACCCACAGTGCTCCTATAACCGCAGTGCCCCTACTCCCACAGTGCCACTGTACCAACAGTCTTCCTACACCCACAGTGCTCCTACACCCACAGTGCCCCGACACCCACAGTGCTCCTATAATTGCAGTGCCCCTATACCCACAGTGCCCCTACACCTACAGTGCCCCTACACTCACAGTGCGCCTGTACCAACAGTGTCCCGACACCCACAGTGCCCCTACACCTACAGTGCCCTATACCCACAGTGCTCCTATACCCGCAGTGCCCCTATACCAACAGTGCTCCTAACCCACAGTGCCCCTATACCAACAGTGCTCGTTCACCCACAGTGCCCCTGTACCAACAGTGCTCCTATACCCACAGTGTCTCTACACTCGCAGTGGCCCTGTACCAACAGTGCTCCTATACCCACAGTGCCCCTATACCCACAGTGCCCCTGCACAAACAGTGCCCCTATACCAACAGTGCCCCTACACTCACAGTGCGTCTGTACCAAGAGTGCTCCTACACACAGTGCCCCTGTACCAACAGTGTACCGACACCCACAGTGCCCCTACACCTACAGTGCCCTATAGCCACAGTGCTTCTATACCCACAGTGCCCCTGTACCAACAGTGCCCCTATACCCACAGTGCTCCTACTCCCACAGTGCTCCTACACCCACAGTGCCCCGACACCCAGAGTGCTCCTATACCCACAGTGCCCCTCTACTCATAGTGCCCCTATACCAACAGTGCTCCAACACCCACAGTGCCCCTATACCAACAGTGCTCCTACACCCACAGTGCCCCTATACCAACAGTGCCCCTATACCAACAGTGCTCCTACACCCACAGTGCCCCTGTACCAACAGTGCCCCTATACCCACAGTGCTCCTACACCCACAGTGCCCCTATACCAACAGTGCCCCTACACTCACAGTGCTCCTATACCCACAGTGCCCCTCTACTCACAGTGCCCCTATACCAACAGTGCCCCTATACCAACAGGTGCCCCTATACCCACAGTGCCCCAACACTCACAGTGCTACTACACCCACAGTGCCCCTGTACCAACAGCGCTCCTATACCCACAGTGCCTCTACACTCACAGTGCTCCCATACCAACAGTGCCCCTATACCCAAAGTGCTCCTATACCCGCAGTGCCCCTATACCCACAGTGCTCCTATACCCGCAGTGCCCATATACCCACAGTGCTCCTATACCCACAGTGCCCCTGTACCAACAGTTCCCCATACCAACAGTACTCCTACAACCACAGTGCCCCTACACCCACAGTGCCCCTATACCAACAGTGTTCCTACACCCACAGTGTACCTATACCAACAATGCCTCTACACCCACAGTGCCCCTGTAACAACAGTGCCCCTACATCCACAGTGCCCCTACACCCACAGTGCTCCTATACCAACAGTGCCCCTACACCCACAGTGCCCATGTACCAACAGTGCCCCTATACACAGTGCCCCAATACCAACAGTGCCCCTACACCCACAGTACCCCAATACCAACAGTGCTCCTAGACCCACAGTGCCCCTGTAACAACAGTGCCCCTACATCCACAGTGCCCCTACACCCACAGTGCTCCTATACCAACAGTGCCCCTACACCCACAGTGCCCATGTACCAACAGTGCCCCTATACACAGTGCCCCAATACCAACAGTGCTCATACACCCACAGTGCCCCATACCAACAGTGCTCCTACACACAGTGCCCCTATATTAACAGGTGCCCCTACACCCACAATGCCCATACCAACAGTGCCCTGTACCAACAGTGCCCCTGTACCAACAGTGCCCCTGTACCCACAGTGCCCATGTACCAACAGTGCTCCTACACCCACAGTGCCCCTACACCCACAGTGCCCCTATACCAACAGTGCTCCTACACCCACAGTGCCCCTATACCCACAGTGCTCCTATACCCGCAGTGGCCCTACACCCACAGCGCCCCTACACCCACAGTGCCCATGTACCAACAGTGCTCCTACACCCACAGTGCCCCTATACCCACAGTGCTCCTATACCCGCAGTGGCCCTACACCCACAGCGCACCTACACCCACAGTGCCCCGTACTAACAGTGCCCGTATACCAACATTGTCCCTACACACACAGTGCCTCTATACCAACAGTGCCCCTATACCCACAGTGCTTCTTTACCCGCAGTGCTCCTACACCCACAGTGCCCCTGTACCAACAGTGCCCCTATACCAACATTGTCCCCACACACACAGTTCCTCTATACCAATAGGGCCCCTATACCCACAGTGCTCCTATACCCGCAGTGCCCCTATACCCACAGTGCCCCTACACCCACAGTGCCCCTGTACATATCGTGCCCCTAAACCCACAGTGCTCCTATACCAATAGTGTCCCTACATCCACAGTGCCCCGACATGCACAGTGCCCCTACACCCACATTGCCCCTGTACCCACAGTGCCCCTATACCAACAGTGCCCCTACACCCACAGTGCTCCTATACCCACAGTGCCCCTATACCAACAGTGCCCCTACACCCACAGTACCCCAATACCAACAGTGCTCCTAGACCCACAGTGCCCCTGTAACAACAGTGCCCATGTACCAACAGTGCCCCTACACCCACAGTGCCCATGTACCAACAGTGCCCCTACACCCACAGTGCCCATGTACCAACAGTGCCCCTATACACAGTGCCCCAATACCAACAGTGCTCATACACCCACAGTGCCCCGTACCAACAGTGCCCCTACGCACAGTGCCCCTATACTAACAGGTGTCCCTACACCCACAGTGCCCCATACCAACAGTGCCCCTATACCAACAGTGCCCCGTACCAACAGTGCCCCTACGCACAGTGCCCCTATATTAACAGGTGCCCCTACACCCACAATGCCCATACCAACAGTGCCCATGTACCAACAGTGCTCCTACACCCACAGTGCCCCTATACCCACAGTGCTCCTATACCCGCAGTGGCCCTACACCCACAGCGCCCCTACACCCACAGTGCCCCGTACTAACAGTGCCCGTATACCAACATTGTCCCTACACACAGTGCCTCTATACCAACAGTGCCCCTATACCCACAGTGCCCCTATACCCACAGTGCCCCTATACCAACAGTGCCCCTATACCCACAGTGCTTCTTTACCCGCAGTGCTCCTACACCCACAGTACCCCTGTACCAACTGTGTCCCTACACCCACAGTGCCCTATACCAACAGTGCTCCTTATACCCACAGTGCTCCTGTACCCGCAGTGGCCCTACACCCACAGTGCCCCTGTACCAACAGTGCCCCTATACCAACATTGTCCCCACACACACAGTGCCTCTATACCAATAGGGCCCCTATACCCACAGTGCTCCTATACCCGCAGTGCCCCTATACCCACAGTGCCCCTACACCCACAGTGCCCCTGTACCAACTGTGTCCCTACACCCACAGTGCCCCATACCAACAGTGCTCCTTATACCCACAGTGCTCTTATACCCGCAGTGCCCCTATACACACAGTGCCCATACACCCACAGTGCCCCTGTACCCACAGTGCTCCTATACCCACAGTGCCCCTATACCAACAGTGTTCCTACACCCACAATGCCCCTGTATCAACAGTGCCCCTACACCCACAGTGCCCCTACACCCACAGTGCCCCTATACCAACAGTGTTCCTACACCCACAATGCCCCTGTATCAACAGCGCCCCTGTACCAACAGTGCCCCTACAGACAGTGCCCCAAAACCAACAGTGCTCATATACCCACAGTGCCCCGTACCAACAGTGCCCTTATACCCACAGTGCCCCTACAACCACAGTGCCCTTGAAACAACAGTGTCGCGATAACCACAGTGCCCCTATCCCAACAGTGCCATGGTACCCACAGTACCCCTGTACCAACAGTGCTCCTGTACCCACAGTGCTCCTATACCCGCAGTGGCCCTACACCCACAGTACCCCTACACCCACAGTGCCCCAGTACCAACAGTGCCCCTATACCAACATTGTCCCTACACACAGTGCCTCTATATCAACAGTGCCCCTACACCCACATTGCCCCTGTACCCACAGTGCCCCTATACCAACAGTGCCCCTACACCCACAGTGCTCCTATACCCACAGGGCCCCTATACCAACAGTGCCCCTACACCCACAGTGCCCATGTACCAACAGTGCCCCTACACATAGTGCCCCAATACCAACAGTACTTATATACCCACAGTACCCCGTACCAACAGTGCCCCTATATACACAGTGCCCCTACAACCACAGTGCCCTTGAAACAACAGTGTCCCTATAACCACAGTGCCCCTATACCAACAGTGCCACTGTACCCACAGTGCCCCTATACCCACAGTGCCCCTATACCCGCAATGCCCCTTTTCCCACAGTGCCCCTACACCCACAGTGCCCCAGTACCAACTGTGCCCCTATACCAACATTGTCCATACACACACAGTGGCTCTATACCCACAGTGCCCCTATACCCGCAGTGCCCCAAAACCCAAAATGCCCCTATACCCACAGTGCCCCTGTACCAACAGGGTCCCTACACCCACAGTGCCCCGACATGCACAGGGCCCCTACACCCATCGTGCCCCAATACCCACAGTGCCCCTACACCCACAGTGCCCCAATACCCACAGTGCCCCTATACCAACATTGTCCCGGTGTGGTGGTCCCTGGGCCCGGTGTGGTGGTCCCTGGGCCTGGGATGTCCTCAAAATGGTCTTCCAGTCTTGACATATTCCAGAGTGTTCCCCTAGCCTCAAGATCCAGGAGGCCAAGTGCCGGCATTGGTAGAAATGTTATTCTGAACATTCATTTGTTTATTTTTCTAATTTATTCCTATAATCTGTAATGCTGGACATTTTATTTCTTTATTTTTTCTAATAGTTTTCCCTAAGAATCTGTACTTATAAATCTGTACCTAGGTAGCTTTGTACCTAAGATGGCGCCAGACGTGATGACTTATAACCTTTTCATTGAACACATTTGAGTACATGTGACAGTAAAGCTAAGTCTACTTCTAATTCTAATTCTATGGTTTCTAGTTCTGGCCCTCCCCACAAGTAGAAGCATTCCCAGCATTCATTCTATCAAAACCTTTCTTAATTTTCAGGACCTGAATTTGGTCAAGCCCACAGCCGAAATGATTTTCAGGACAGGACAGACATCAGCCTCAGTACACTCACACACTCCTAAAATGTTCCTTGTAAATTTTTACATGACCCCCCTCCGGTGTCTATCTATCCTTCCGATAGTATGATCATGAGAACTGTGCAGGTAGAGATAAATCTAAAAAGAGGGTGTGGATACAGTTGGTAAGAAAGGAGCGTTAAGCTTTTGATTTTTTTTAAAGAAAAGGCAATGAAGCTGTGACAATGATAAAAGAGAACAGAAATGAGGCAGTGTTGGGAGCATGATAATAATTCAGATTGTCAACAATTCCAGCAGAAGAGTTGAAATTTTCATTACTTCAAGCCCATCAAATTATTTTTAACAAGTGTTTTTCTCTCTGGAGGTTGACAAATGTGGTGCCACTATTTAAGAAGGCTGGTAAAGACAAGCCAGGGAACTATAGACCGGTGAGCCTGACCTCGGTGGTGGGCAAATTATTGGAGGGAATCCTGAGGGACAGGATGTACATGTATTTGGAAAGGCAAGGACTGATTAGGGATAGTCAACATGGCTTTGTGCGTGGGAAATCATGTCTCACAAACTTGATTGAGTTTTTTGAAGAAGTAACAAAGAAGATTGATGAGGGCAGAGCAGTAGATGTGATCTATATGGACTTCAGTAAGGCGTTCAACAAGGTTCCCCATGGGAGACTGGTTAGCAAGGTTAGATCTCATGGAATACAGGGAGAACTAGCCATTTGGATACAGAACTAGCTCAAAGGTAGAAGACAGAGGGTGGTGGTGGAGGGTTGTTTTTCAGGCTGGAGGCCTGTGACCAGTGGAGTGCCACAAGGATCGGTGCTGGGTCCTCTACTTTTTATCATTTACATAAATGATTTGGATGCAAGCATAAGAGGTACAGTTAGTAAGTTTGCAGATGACACCAAAATTGGAGGTGTAGTGGACAGCGAAGAGGGTTACCTCAGATTACAACAGGATCTGGACCAGATGGGCCAATGGGCTGAGAAGTGGCAGATGGAGTTTAATTCAGATAAATGCGAGGTGCTGCATTTTGGGAAAGCAAATTTTAGCAAGACTTATACATTTAATGCTGAAAATGTGTTGCTGGAAAAGCGCAGCAGGTCAGGCAGCATCCAGGGAACAGGAGAATCGACGTTTCGGGCATAAGCCCTTCTTATGCCCGAAACGACGATTCTTCTGTTCCCTGGATGCTGCCTGACATGCTGCGCTTTTCCAGCAACACATTTTCAGCTCTGATCTCCAGCATCTGCAGACCTCACTTCCTCCTTATACATTTAATGGTAAGGTCCTAGGGAGTGTTGCTGAAGAAAGAGACCTTGGAGTGCAGGTTCATAGCTCATTGAAAGAGGAGTTGCAGGTAGATAGGATAGTGAAGAAGGCGTTTGGTATGCTTTCCTTTATTGGTCAGAGTATTGAGTACAGGTGTTGGGAGGTCATGTTGCACTGTGCAGGACATCGGTTAGGCCACTGTTGGAATATTGCGTGCAATTCTGGTCTCCTTCCTATCGGAAAGATGTTGTGAAACTTGAAAGGGTTCAGGAAAGATTTACAAGGATGTTGCCAGGGTTGGAAGATCTGAGCTATAGGGAGAGGCTGAACAGGCTGGGGATTTTTTCTCTGGAGTGTCGGAGGCTGAGGGGTGACCTTATAGAGGTTTACAAAATTATGAGCGGTATGGATCGGATAAAGAGGCAAAGTCTTTTCCCTGGGGTCAGGGAGTCCAGAATTAGAGGGCCTAGGTTTAAGGTGAGAGGGGAAAGATATAAAAGAGACCTAAGGCGCAACTTTTTCACGCAGAGGGTGGTACGTGTTTAGAGTGAGCTGCCAGAGGAAGTGGTGGAGGCTGGTACAATTGCAACATTTAAGAGGCATTTGGATGGGTATATGAATAGGAAGGGTTTGGAGGGATATGGGCCAGGTGCTGGCAGGTGGGACTAGATTGAGTTGGGATATCTGGTTGGCATGGACAGGTTGGACCGAAGGGTCTGTTTCCATGCTGTACATCTCTATGACGCTATGACTCTCCCTTGGGAATGAGTTGGACTGGGTCTTACAACAGGTAGTGCACAAGGTCTTCTTAGAATTGCCATTATATTGATAAGCTGCACAGGATGCGTTGATTCCAAATCAAAGATCAATCCATACACAGGGATTGGTTTATTTCTACGCTAAGTTTAAAAATCTTTGAATTTGTGTGTCAGGGGAACAGATGGGTCTTTTTTCTCTTATTTACCTTCATTTCTGTTGTCAATAAAACTTGGTTTTGTTTTACTGCCAAAACATTGCCTGCAATGCTGTGTGCGTATGTCTCAGGAAAAGATCACTTCAGTGACAAAGATAATAAGATTCATCCAGTTAGGTTTCTGTTGAGGTACTAATCTGTCCCATACTGAGATCAAGTGGACATTGCCCTAAAGCACTGGGGTCTCTAAATCATAATTCAAGCAATACGTGACCTCCTTATTCCTCTGACCACAATGGACAATTTCATGTTTATCTGAGCTGATGGCGCGTTCTGTTAGGCAGTTCAGCAAAGGGAAGAATCACAGCCAGGCTCTGCTCTTTGCTCCTGTGATGTCCACTTTTGTTTGGAGACAGTGCAGATGGATCAGGAACCCGGATCCTGGTCGAGATTCATTTATGGCCATAACCACTTGCTCATCCTCTGGTTGAATAGCAGTGGATTTTCGAATGCACAACTGGAAGTAGCAAATTCAGAGCAAGTGCGGCTTAGTAAGGAAGTTGCATATCATGCCAATTATCTTTCAGTCAGGATCTCCTCACGTATCCCTTGGTCAGTTAATTGCTTTGAACATGCAGACGGTAATTTTCAATGGAGGTATTGCTTCCACTCACCAGCTGGAATACTGGGAGCATGTCCCTCCCCCGATACTCCTGAAAAACCACAGATCATCATTTTTGTGTGGCGCTTCATGTTCGGTGCAATAACTGCACAGAGGTCACTAGTTCACCTTTTATCCACACATTAACAGTCCTTGACTTTTATACTGCTTCTTCAGAGCCAGCCCTCAGAGTGAACAGAACCCCTGACACTCCTGTCAGCCAGGACTCCCTGATTGAACGAGATTAACAGCTCCAGTTGGGGAGCTCACCTTCTATGAGGTCCAGTCAGCTGACCTCATTAAAATCACGACATACTGAGAGTGCAGCTCCTTGCGGCAGCTTGCTCCCCCCCTCCCCTGACCATGAGCTGCTGTCCATTCAGAGATCAGTCACAGCAGCGCAACTGGGAGTGGTGGCCACTAGGGGGTACTGCAGTTAGTCACAAACTGGGACCAGCAGATTGGAGACCTTATCCGAAGGTCAATGGGGTGGGATTTTCGGGGGCAGGTGAGGTTGTTGGGGAGAAGATCTAGTGGAGGCCAGGAGGCCAGAGAAGGTGCAGTAGATGGCTGTGGTTCGTACTGCTGGGTGAGGGGTCCTTTGTGAGGCATGGGGTATAGCTGCTGGCCTTACCACCCAGCATTCTCCTTCACCTGCACAATACTAGATGCAACAGGCACTTAACTGTCCGCGATCAATCATTGGTGTAAAAGGTGGTTGGATCAATCAGAGACCTATTCTGGTGCCAGTACAATATGAGTGAAGGAGCACAGATTGGCATCTTACTGCCAGTCCCAGCAATCTCACTGCACTAGCAAGCCATTCACTGATGGTGAGAGTGTGTGAGTGAGTGTATATATCTGAGTGTGTGTATGTGTGTGCATGAGAATGTGAGAGTGAGCGTGTTGGTGAGTGAGAGTGCATGAGTGAGTATGCTCAAGCATGAGGATCCGAGTGTGTATATGTGTGTGTGTTTATGTGAGTGTGAGACTGTGTGTATATGTGAGTGTGAGACTGTGTGTGTGAATGTGAGTGCGAGACTGCTTGTGTGTGTATGTGAGTGTGAGACTGTGTGTGTGAGTGTGAGACTGTGTGTGTGAGAGTGAGACTGTGTGTATGTGAGTGTGAGACTGCTTGTGTGTGTATGTGAGTGTGAGACTGTGTGTGAGTGTGAGACTGTGTGTGTGAGAGTGAGACTGTGTGTATGTGAGTGTGAGACTGCTTGTGTGTGTATGTGAGTGTGAGACTGTGTGTGAGTGTGAGACTGTGTGTATGTGAGTGTGAGACTGTGTGTGTATGCTTATATGAATGAATGTGTAAGTGTGAGTGTGCATGTGTGTGTGTGTGTGAGCTTCTGAGTGTATGTGTCTGGTTTTGGTGATGTTGATTATGGAGCGAGGTTTCGGCAGTTTGGTGGTGGAGGGGGTGGTTTGGTGAAGTTGCCGGTGAAGGGTGTAGGTTTTGGTGATGGTGGTAGTGGGGGAGGTTTTGATGATATTATTGGTTAAGTGGGGAGGTTTTAACAGTATTGGTGCAGGAAGGGGGGAGATTTTGGCAGTGTTGGTGGTGGAAGAGGTGGTTTGGTGATGTTGGAGGTGAAGGATGTAGGTTTTGGTGATGTTGGTGGTGCGGGGAGGTTTTGATTATGTTGTTGGCTAAGTGGGGAGGTTTCAACAGTATTGGTGGAGGGGGGAGGTTTTGGCAGTGTTGCTGCTGGAGGGGGTGGTTTTGGTATTGTTGATAGTGGAGGAAGGTGGTTTTGGCAATGTTGGTGGGAGGGTGATTTTGGTAGTGGAGGGGAGGTTTTGGTGGTCTTTGTAGTGGAGGGGGATGGTTTTGATGGTATTGGTAGTAGAGGGGTTGGTTTTGCTGGTGTTGGTAATAGAAAAGGATGGTTGTGGTGGTGTTATTAGTGGAGGGGTGGTTTTGGTGGTGTTGTTAGTGGAGGAGGGTGGTTTTGGTGGTGTTGGCAGTGGAGGGGTGGTTTTGGTGGTGTTGTTAGTGGAGGAGGGTGGCTTTGGTGGTGTTGTTAATGGAGGAGGGTGGTTTTGGTAGTGTTGGCAGTGAAGGAGTGGGTTTGGTGGTGTTATTAGTGGAGAAGGGTGGTTTTGGTGGTGTTGGCAGTGGAGGGGTGGTTTTGGTGGTGTTGGCACTGGAGGAGGGTGGTTTTGGTGATGTTGTTCGTGGAGGAGGGTGGTTTTGGTGGTGTTGGCAGTGGAGGGGTGGTTTTGGTGGTGTTGGCACTGGAGGAGGGTGGTTTTGGTGATGTTGTTAGTAGAGGAGGGTGGTTTTGGTGGTGTTGGCAGTGAAGGAGTGGGTTTGGTGTTGTTGTTAGTGGAGGAGGGTGGTTTTGGTGGTGTTGACAGTGGAGGGGTGGGTTTGGTGGTGTTGGCAGTAGAGGAGGGTGGTTTTGGTGGTGTTGGCAGTGAAGGAGTAGATTTGGTGGTGTTAGTAGTGGAGGGTGGTTTTGGTGGTTTTGGTAGTAGATGGGGTAGTTTTGGTGGTCGTGGTAGTGGAGGAGGGTGGTTTTGGCACTGGGAGCAGCAGCCGTAGAAACCCTGAGAGCTGATCTAGCTCAAAGGAAGTCTTCCCAAGGAATAACAAAGGAAGTAGCTAATGAGCCTGCTGTGGTTGAGGGAGGTTAATGGGCCAAGGTGTTGGGAAAGTTGGCTACTCCTCAAATCCACACAGACTGGGCTCTGTTCAGAGTCTTATTCCAACAATTGACCTCCTGTGGATATTGACCAGAAGGATCAGTCTATGCCTATTCAAGTCAAGGACTGCTCTTCAAACTCACCAATGTACCCACAGACAATGGTCAGACCAGTGGAGCTGTGCTTTTGTGGAACTTTTTATTTCCCTCCAGTTTCTCGGCTGCTTTGCCTCAGTCTCTCCTGTGCACAGTTTGAATGAGAATCTGTATCATTATCCCATGTTATATTTCTGGTGTAAAATGATGCCGATTTCAAAGCCTTCTCTAAAGAGCAGCAGATTCTCCCGATGGGTTAACTGTCTGTGGGATCCTACTGCGTATGATTGGGTGTGCTTTTGTCACTTGCTCAGGCACTGCACTTTAAAACGATTGAACTCTCAGGAACTTCGGCTGGTTTCTGAGGAACGCAGTAAGCACGGCACATAGGCTTTCTTTCTTTGGTCATTTATCCATTAGTAACTGACACCATTAAGTGCTCATTGGTGGCTATCTGCTGTGGGGAAAGCTTGGATTTCACCAGAGTTTTAGGGAGAGTCTGGGATATTGGGGAGGCCATCAGGGCTTCTTCCTGTTGCTATAGGTTGTTGCAAGAGGCAGTGAAAGGATCCAATTAATCAACTTGTTCATGATTACTTTATGATTCCGCTGGAAATTTACTAGTTGCCGATCCTGGCACAGAAATAAATACCATTTTATCTTATAGGCAGGGATGAGGCATGATCTTAGTGCGTAGTGAAAGCAGATTGGTGCGGTCTGAATGGCTTGCTGCTGTTCTTGATTGTAATGTTTGTATAAGGGTGCTTCAATATTGCGATGCCTTCTGCTTTCCCCTTGCAGTGCCTACTGTGGCCACCTTGATTAGTGGCGCTATAGAGTTGCCAGCCCTCTTGATTGGGCCAGCAGTTCAGAGAGGCGGGGTCACCGTTCCGCATTGAGCATCGGTCCAACTTTCTGATTGGCTGTAGTGTGTTACTAAAACATCCTGTTCCCTGTCGGTGGCTGTTCAGATTACATATCTGGCCCTGACATAGGGACCTATAGAGTGGTGGAAAGAGTCTCATTTTCCCAATACTTTTGAAAGTTTCCTCAAAGAATCTCCGCTGGACCCGATTACACAAATCGAAAAAGAATTGCCTTGTTCTTAGTAACAATTTTGTAATCTTTCCATGTCTATTCTCAAAGGCCGAAGATTCATGCTGAGGTTTGCTCCTGGCAACCTCTACCTGAGTGAACTTCAGCTGCAACTATTTGACTGTGATGAGGATCTTGTCCTGAATACATGGACATATACTTTCATATACATGTACATACATGTACATATACTTTCCAACAGTGTGTGTTCACATGGAGCAGAAATACAGGCTCAGTTTGCCTGCCTTTTGGATGTATTTACAAAGTTTACAAAAAAAAATTCTAAACACTGCTTCATTGATTTATGCTGGTCCCATATCCAAGCAGATGGAAAGGATCCCAAAGGATGCACGGTGGCTCAGTGGTTAGCACCACTGCCTCACAGCTCTAGCGGCCTGGGTTCAATTCCACCCTTGGGTAACTGTCTGTGTGGAGTTTGCATGTTGTATGAGTGGGTTTCCTCTGGGTGCTCCGGTTTCCTCCCACAGTCCAAAGGTGTGTAGTGTACGGTGAATTGGCCATGCCAAACTGCCCATAGTGTTCAGGGATGTATAGGTTAGGTGGATTAGCCATGGGAAATGCAGGATAACAGGGATGGGGTGGGTCTGGGTGGGATGCTCACCAGAGGGTCGGTGTGCACTCGAATACCCTGCTTCCAAACTGTCGGGATTCTACAAGGTCTGTCTGGCTTGCACACATTCCCCATTCCCAGACCCTTCCCCCTCCCCCCAGTCTGTTAGCTAGGTGTCAGCCTGTGGGCGCATCATTTGATGGCGAAATGGTCTCACTGACAAGGTTTCAGAATCACGAAAGGTCTGGACCCAGTGGCGGGGAAGAATCTGTTCCCGCTCATCAAAGGGACCAAAATGGACGGCAACAGATTTTAAGTAACTTGCAAATCTGATGTGAGAAAAAAATATTCACACAAAAAAATGGTCATGTCTGGAGTCAACTGAGACATTCAGGAGAACTTTAGATGATTGGTTGCAAAGAAATAATGTGCCGGAGTATGGGGAAAGACAGGAGAATGGCACCAAGTCATTGTTTAGAGAGACACTGCACATGTGATGGACCGAATGTTCCCTTGAATTGTTTGGAGGAACCGGTTTTGGGCTGGGGATGGACAAATATAAAAGCCACATAACACTAGGTTATAGTTCAACAACAGCGCTTCAAAAGCTAGTGCTTCCAAATAAACCTGGTGGACTATAGCCTGGTGTTGTGAATTTTAGCTCTTGCATTGTAACACTCCAGTGTGACCCTGTGTTTATCGTAGCACTGTGGAATGAATGAAAGGACAGCTGAACCGATGTAGTGAGTTACTGCTTACAGATATCTAACAGCTTGTGGTAAAGTTTTTTCAGAACTTTATGCAAAGTTTATCGATCTTCGACTTGTTTGCTGGCGCGAAGTTCTGATGTTTGCAAGCCATGACTATACTGAAGTTAATAAGGGAGCAGGGTGGGCTAGTCAGTGCACATTCAATGATGATGCCTCTAATAGTGCAACACTCTCCCTGCACTGTGTGGAGCTCACAGCCGAGATTACAAACTCAAATCGCAGGATAATTGCGCTTCATTAACCAAATCCCCTTCGTGTCTTCATTTTAGTCATCGATCCCAATGACTTCTTTGTCATCAATTCTTATTTTCACAACAAGGAACGTTCATTAATCCCACAATGAATAATGCTTTGGAAAAAATAGTTAATTATAAGCCATTCCAATCATACACTTATAAATCTATTGACACAATATACACACTGCCTCATGTAAATATAGCTATAAAGTGCCAGAATTAAACTTTTATGATGTTCTTTAAGCTCTTTCTAACTCCCAGTCTCATACAGTATTTACAATTACCATATCCTCAAGCCTTTCTGTTTAAAGATAAGTTGCTTGTAAACTCTAGCTTGCAGCCTTAATTCATTTGCCTCTAGCTGGAAGTATTGAAAGTTTTTCCAACACACTCCATGTTGTTAAAGAACAATTCATAAAGAAGTTCTTTTCTTTCCAATGAACCTCATCAAAGGAAAGCAGCACCAAAATCCACAATGTGGAGGTGCTGGTGTTGGACTGGGGTGGACAAGGTCAGAGGTAAGACAACACCAGGTTAGAGTGCAACAGGTTTATTTGAAATGACAAGCTGTCGGAGCTTCATAAAGTCACTTCACGTGACAAAGGAGCAGAAGTCCATCGATAGTTCTCACAAGGGTAGCAATCATTTCCTTCCTTCCTCATGCTGCGGTAGAAGCCATGCCTCTATTGGTTGTGCTTTCCTCTCAGTCAGGTGATTGAAGTCCCAATCCTGGAGCATAAGGGCATAATCCGAGATGAGGCGCTACACTATCAGAAAAGGCTGTTAACACAAGGCCCCCATCTGCCATTTCAGCTACAATTCTAAACAATCCTGCAATGTCATAGAATCCCGACAGTGTGGAAGCAGGCCATTCAGCCCATTGAGTCCACACTAACCCTCCGAGGAGCATCCCACCCATCTCTGTAACTCTGCATTTCCCATGGCTAATCCACCTAACCTGCACATCTTTGGATTGTGGGAGGAAACTTGAGCATTCAGAGGAAACCCACGCAGACACGGGGAGAATGTGCAAACTCCACACAGACAGTCGTCCAAGGGAAGAATTGAACTCGGGTCCCTGGTGCTGTGAGGCAGCAGTGCTAACCACTGAGCCACCATACCTCACTCTTGGCAATATTTATCACATAGTCATAGAATCATACAGCATGGAAAACAGACCCTTGAGTTCAACTCGTCCATGCTGACCATAATCCTAAACTAAACTAGCTCCACCTGCCTGCAATTTGTCCAATGTTTGTTTTTTTTAAATTTTTTTAACAATACAACGCAGAACAGGCCCTTTGGCCCTCGATGTTGCACCAACCTGTGAACTATTCTCAGCTCGTCCCCCTACACTATCCCAAAATCATCCATGTGCTTATCTAAAGATTGTTTAACTCTCCCTAATGTGGCTGAGTTGACTACATTAGCAGGCAGGGCATTCCACGCTCTTACCACACTCTGCGTAAAGAACCTGCCTCTGACATCTGTCTTAAATCTATCACCCCTCAATTGGTAGTTGTGCCCTCTCGTACAAGCTGACGTCATCATCCTAGGAAAAAAATCTTTCTCTGTTTACCCTATCTAATCCTCTGATCATCTTGTATGTCTCTATCAAATCGCCCCTTAGCCTTCTCCTTTCCAATGAGAACAGACCCAAGTCTCTCAGCCTTTCCTCATAAGACCTTCCCTCCAGACCAGGCAACATCCTGGTAAATCTCCTCTGCACCTTTTCCAATGCTTCCACATATCCCTCCAAACCTTTCCCTCCAAACATACCAAATGACTTTTAAATGTTTTAACTGTACCTGTATATACCAGTTCCTCTGGCAATTCAGTCTACATACCAGCCACCCTCAGTGTGAAACAATTGCCCCCTCAGGTCCTTTTTAAAATCTTTCTCCTCTCACCTTAAATCCCTGCCCTCTTGTTTTGAATTCTCCTATCTGAGGAATAAGACCTCATGATTTTATAAACCTCCACAAGATCAGTCCTCAGCTTCCTACGGTCCAGGGAAAAGATGAGAAAGTAAGGACTGCAGATGCTGGAGAGTCAAAGTCGAAAAATGTGGCGCATGAAGGACTTATGCCCGAAACAGCACCACGCTCCAGGGAAAAAAGTCTCAGCCTATCCAGCCTTTCCTTATAAGTCAAACTCTCTGTTCCTGGTAATGTCCTGGTAAACCTTTTCTGAACGCTCTCCAGCTTAATAATATCCTTCCTATCGCTGGGTGGTCAGAAATGTACACAGTACTCCAATAGCGGCCTCAACAATGTCCTGTACAACTGCAACATGATGTCCAAACTCCTGTACTCCATGCTCTGAGCAATGAAGACTACCATGCTAAATGCCTGCTTAACCACCTTGCCTATCAATGGGAGAAAGTGAGGACTGCAGATGCTGGAGATCAGAGCTGAAAATGAGTTGCTGGAAAAGCGCAGATGCTGCCTGACCTGCTGCGCTTTTCCAGCAACACATTTGCAGCGATCAATGAACTATATACCTGAACCGCTGGGTCTCTCTGTTCAATAACACTCCCCAAGGTCCTGCCATTAACAGTGTAAGTCCTGCCCTTGGTCATCTTACCAAAATACAACACATTTATCTAAATTAAATTCCATCTGCCACTCCTCAGCCCATTGACCCAATTAACCAGCATCCCTATGTCTTTTTGAATAACTTTCTTTATCGTCTACCTTATCACCAATTTTAGTGTCATCTGCAAACTTACCAACCATGCTTCTCATATTCTCATCCAAATAATTTATACAAATGACAAAGAACAGTGTGGCCAGCAATTAATCAACTGCTCTAAAACTGATAATCATTGCTGTTTATGAAGTGTTGCTGTGTGCAGATGAATTGCTCTGTTTCTTACATGACAGTTGTGACAACAACCGATACTTGCACAGTCAAATTGGAAATAAAGACAGAAAGTGCTCAAGCAAATCAGCAATTCTGTGGACAGAGAAACAGATTCAACACTTCAAATCCAATATGACAGTTCTGAAGCTGAGTCATGCTAAACTTGACACACTACCTCTATTTCTCTACCTCCAGGTGCTGCCAGACCTGCTAAGTTTCTCCAGTATCTTCATTTTTATGTACAATGCCTTTTAACCTGATAAAATGTCACAAGATGTTGCACTGGGGCGTTATAATGGAAAATCAAACTCTTTAAAAAGACTTCAAATTGTACTGCATTATCTTGAGAATATGAAATATAATTGTTCGTCTTTTTTTCACTTCTGTCTCTATCCAATATCCTACTGTATGTTGTTTTAATTAGTTTCAATGCAAACACTAGCAATAGTCTGCTGTCATTACTCCTCGATCATAGAGTTGCCATGTTTTCAAAATTGTCTTGGAGTGTTGAAGCAACAGAAGTTAATCTGTAAGCTCAGGCTCGAATCAATCCCAGGGAGACAAAAAAACATCACATAGAGTCCCAGCAACAATAAGTTCAATAGGAATTGGAGAGGTTGCTGGGGTGAGGGAGCTTTCCACTGCTTGGGGTCATAGCTCTAGCTCAGATGATGGCTGTGATTGTTCCAGGTCAATTATCTCAACCTTGGCACACTGCTGATGGGGGATAGTGTCCTTAGCCCAATCATCTTCTGCTGCTTCATCAATGACTTCCCCTCCATTGTAAGGTCAGAATGAGGATGCTCGCTCCTGATTGCACAATGTTCAGCACTATTCCCTGATTCTTACAAACTGAACTCTCTTCATGACTGACAGCATGCGGAACATATTTCTGCCAATCCAATATAGTCGCAGGTTTTCATCTTTTACAGAATGAAACAAATTTCTTATGCCAATGGAGCTAAATCCAATGGATTCTGTCTTCTGTTTGGGGTCTGGTTGAGCCATATGAAATCTTCTGTCCTTTGACTGGATATCCAATGATCCTTGTTCAGTAACCAAATCTTCTGTAACCGGTTGGACCAAGACTGGCTGGTCCTGGAACAATTGTTTCTTCACTTTAACTAGTTTTAACTTCTCCCGTTTCTGAGGAAGTTTGATGTGAAGACATGCATTCATATTCAACAGTGGGAATTCTTCTTTGTGATGTACATTTAAAGATATTTAGTATCTGATTAGCCTGGCATTGAAGAGTTGGGTGGAGCATATCTTTAAGGGCGACATCTCCCAGTTGTATTAAAGCCCGATTCCCATCAAAGAACACAAATAACAAGACTTATGCATTGATGTGAAAACCACTCAACCTGTAGAAAACAGGATTGCTAGTAAAGTATAAAAAAAAGTGTGTTTTCTATATATCAGAACAAATATCACAAAAAAGAAGGATTGTTAATCAAACAAATTTCTGGACGTTTATTGGTACACTGCTCCTTTATCCGCGTAGGTCGGTACACTGTTCGTTTATCCACGTACATCAGTACACTGTTCCTTTATCCACATACATCAGTACGCTGTTCCTACATCTGCGTACATTGGTACACAATTGCTTTATCCGCGTACATCGGTACACTGTAACTTTATCCACTTATATTGGTACACTGCTCCTTTATCCGAGTAGGTCGGTACACTGTTCCTTTATCCACGTACATCAGTACACTGTTCGTTTATCCACGTACATCAGTACACTGTTCCTTTATCCACGTACATCAGTACACTGTTCCTTTATCCACATACATCAGTACGCTGTTCCTACATCTGCGTACATCGGTACACAATTGCTTTATCCGCGTACATCGGTACACTGTAACTTTATCCACTTATATTGGTACACTGCTCCTTTATCCGAGTAGGTCGGTACACTGTTCCTTTATCCACGTACATCAGTACACTGTTCGTTTATCCTTGTACATTGGTACACTGCTCCTTTATCCAAGTAGGTCAGTACACTGTTCCTTTATCTACGTACATCAGTACACTGTTCCTTTAATCACGTACATCGGTACACTGTTCGTTTATCCATGTACATTGGTACACTGCTCCTTTATCCACGTAGATCGGTACACTGTTCCTTTAACTGCGTACATCAGTACACTGTTCCTTTATCCACGTACATCGGTACACCGTTCCTGTATCCGCATACATCGGTACTCCGTTCCTTTATCTGCGTACATCTGTACACTGTTCCTTTATCCATGTCCATCGATACACTGTTCCTTTATCCACGTAAAGCGGTACACTGTTCCTTTATTCACCTCCATTGGTATAATGTTCCTTTATCTGCATACATTGGTATACTATTCTTTTGTCCATGTACTTTGGCACACCGTTCCTATATCCAAGTACCTCATTACACTGTTTCTTTATCCACGTACATTGGTACACTGTTCCTTAATCCATGTAAATCGTTTCACTGTTCCTTTATCAGTGTACATCGGTAAACTGTTCCTTTATCCGTGTACATCAATATACTGTTCCTTTAACCACCTACATCGATATACTGTTCCTTTAACCATGTACATCGGTACATTGTTCCTTTATCCACGTACATCGATATACTGTTCCTTTAACCATGTGCATCGGTACATTGTTCCTTTATCCACGTACATCGATATACTGTGCCTTTAACCACCTACATCGATATACTGTTCCTTTAACCATGTACATCAGTACATTGTTCCTTTATCCACGTACATCGATATACTGTTCCTTTAACCACGTACATCGATATACTGTTCCTTTAACCATGTGCATCGGTACATTGTTCCTTTAACCATGTACATCGGTACATTGTTCCTTTATCCACGTACATCGATATACTGTGCCTTTAACCACATACATCGATATACTGTTCCTTTAACCATGTACATCAGTACATTGTTCCTTTATCCACGTACATCGATATACTGTTCCTTTAACCACGTACATCGATATACTGTTCCTTGAACCATGTGCATCGGTACACTATTCCTTTATCCACGTATATCAGTACACTGTTCGTTTATCCACGTGCATCAGTATGCTGTTACTTAATCCACATACATTGGTATACATTTCTTTTTTCCACCTACATTGGTACACTGTTCCTTTTCTGTGTACATCGGTATGCTGTTACTTTATCTACGAAGATCGGTACACCGATCGTTTATCCATGAACATCGGTACACTGTTCCTTTATCCGTGTCCATCGGTACACTGTTCCTTTATCTGCGTTCATCGGTACACTGTTCTTTTATCCACATACATTGGTATACTGTTCCTTTATCCGCGTACATCAGTACACTGTTCCTTCATCTGCATACATCGGTACACCGTTGCTTTATCCACGTACATCGGTACACTGCTCCTTTATCCGTGTCCATCGGTATACTGTTCCTCTATCCATGTACATCGGTACACTGTTCCTTTATCTGCGTACATCGGTACACTGTTCCTTTATCCACGTGCATTGGTACACTGTTCCTTTATGTGCGTACATCGGTATACAGTTCCTTTAATCGCGTACATCGGTGCACTGTTCCTTTATGCGCGTACATCGGTACACTGCTCCTTTATCTACGTACATCGGTACACTGTTCCTTTATCCACATGCATCGGTACACTGTTCCTTCATCTGCGTACATCGGTACACCGTTGCTTTATCCACGTACATCGGTACACTGTTCGTTTATCCATGTACTTTGGTACGCTGCTCCTTTATCTGCGTAGATCGGTACACTGCTCCTTTATTCGCGCACATCGGTACACTCTTCCTTTAACTGCGTACATCGGTATTCAATTCCTTTAACCGCGTACATCAGTTCACTGTTCCTTTATCTGCGCAGATCGGTACACTGCTCCTTTATCCGCGTACATCAGTACACTGATCCTTTATCTGGGTGTATCAGTACACTGTACCTTTATTCCACGTACATTGGTACACTGCTTCTTTATCCGCGTAGGTCGGTACACTGTTCCTTTATCCGTGTACATCGGTACACTTTTCCTTCATTTGCGTACATCGGTACTCCGTTCCTTTATCCGCGTACATCGGTACACTGTTCCTTTATCCACGTGCATCGGTACACTGTTCCTTCATCTGCGTACATCGGTACACTGTTGCTTTATCCACGTACATCGGTACACTGTTCCTCTATCCGTGTACTTTGGTACACTGCTTCTTTATCCGCGTAGATCAGTACACTGTTCCTTTATCCACGTACATCAGTACACTGTTCCTTTATCCACATACATCAGTACGCTGTTCCTACATCTGCGTACATCGGTACACAATTGCTTTATCCGCGTACATCGGTACACTGTAACTTTATCCACTTATATTGGTACACTGCTCCTTTATCCGAGTAGGTCGGTACACTGTTCCTTTATCCACGTACATCAGTACACTGTTCGTTTATCCTTGTACATTGGTACACTGCTCCTTTATCCAAGTAGGTCAGTACACTGTTCCTTTATCTACGTACATCAGTACACTGTTCCTTTAATCACGTACATCGGTACACTGTTCGTTTATCCATGTACATTGGTACACTGCTCCTTTATCCACGTAGATCGGTACACTGTTCCTTTAACTGCGTACATCAGTACACTGTTCCTTTATCCACGTACATCGGTACACCGTTCCTGTATCCGCATACATCGGTACTCCGTTCCTTTATCTGCGTACATCTGTACACTGTTCCTTTATCCATGTCCATCGATACACTGTTCCTTTATCCACGTAAAGCGGTACACTGTTCCTTTATTCACCTCCATTGGTATAATGTTCCTTTATCTGCATACATTGGTATACTATTCTTTTGTCCATGTACTTTGGCACACCGTTCCTATATCCAAGTACCTCATTACACTGTTTCTTTATCCACGTACATTGGTACACTGTTCCTTAATCCATGTAAATCGTTTCACTGTTCCTTTATCAGTGTACATCGGTAAACTGTTCCTTTATCCGTGTACATCAATATACTGTTCCTTTAACCACCTACATCGATATACTGTTCCTTTAACCATGTACATCGGTACATTGTTCCTTTATCCACGTACATCGATATACTGTGCCTTTAACCACCTACATCGATATACTGTTCCTTTAACCATGTGCATCGGTACATTGTTCCTTTAACCATGTACATCGGTACATTGTTCCTTTATCCACGTACATCGATATACTGTTCCTTTAACCATGTGCATCGGTACATTGTTCCTTTATCCACGTACATCGATATACTGTTCCTTTAACCATGTGCATCGGTACATTGTTCCTTTAACCATGTACATCGGTACATTGTTCCTTTATCCACGTACATCGATATACTGTTCCTTTAACCATGTACATCGGTACATTGTTCCTTTATCCACGTACATCGATATACTGTTCCTTTAACCACCTACATCGATATACTGTTCCTTTAATCATGTACATCAGTACATTGTTCCTTTATCCACGTACATCGATATACTGTTCCTTTAACCACGTACATCGATATACTGTTCCTTTAACCATGTGCATCGCTACACTGTTCCTTTAACCATGTACATCGGTACATTGTTCCTTTATCCACGTACATCGATATACTGTGCCTTTAACCACATACATCGATATACTGTTCCTTTAACCATGTACATCAGTACATTGTTCCTTTATCCACGTACATCGATATACTGTTCCTTTAACCACGTACATCGATATACTGTTCCTTGAACCATGTGCATCGGTACACTATTCCTTTATCCACGTATATCAGTACACTGTTCGTTTATCCACGTGCATCAGTATGCTGTTACTTAATCCACATACATTGGTATACATTTCTTTTTTCCACCTACATTGGTACACTGTTCCTTTTCTGTGTACATCGATATGCTGTTACTTTATCTACGAAGATCGGTACACCGATCGTTTATCCATGAACATCGGTACACTGTTCCTTTATCCGTGTCCATCGGTACACTGTTCCTTTATCTGCGTTCATCGGTACACTGTTCTTTTATCCACATACATTGGTATACTGTTCCTTTATCCGCGTACATCAGTACACTGTTCCTTCATCTGCATACATCGGTACACCGTTGCTTTATCCACGTACATCGGTACACTGCTCCTTTATCCGTGTCCATCGGTATACTGTTCCTCTATCCATGTACATCGGTACACTGTTCCTTTATCTGCGTACATCGGTACACTGTTCCTTTATCCACGTGCATTGGTACACTGTTCCTTTATGTGCGTACATCGGTATACAGTTCCTTTAATCGCGTACATCGGTGCACTGTTCCTTTATGCGCGTACATCGGTACACTGCTCCTTTATCTACGTACATCGGTACACTGTTCCTTTATCCACATGCATCGGTACACTGTTCCTTCATCTGCGTACATCGGTACACCGTTGCTTTATCCACGTACATCGGTACACTGTTCGTTTATCCATGTACTTTGGTACGCTGCTCCTTTATCCGCGTAGATCGGTACACTGCTCCTTTATTCGCGCACATCGGTACACTCTTCCTTTAACTGCGTACATCGGTATTCAATTCCTTTAACCGCGTACATCAGTTCACTGTTCCTTTATCTGCGCAGATCGGTACACTGCTCCTTTATCCGCGTACATCAGTACACTGATCCTTTATCTGGGTGTATCAGTACACTGTACCTTTATTCCACGTACATTGGTACACTGCTTCTTTATCCGCGTAGGTCGGTACACTGTTCCTTTATCCGTGTACATCGGTACACTTTTCCTTCATTTGCGTACATCGGTACTCCGTTCCTTTATCCGCGTACATCGGTACACTGTTCCTTTATCCACGTGCATCGGTACACTGTTCCTTCATCTGCGTACATCGGTACACTGTTGCTTTATCCACGTACATCGGTACACTGTTCCTCTATCCGTGTACTTTGGTACACTGCTTCTTTATCCGCGTAGATCAGTACACTGATCCTTTATCAGCGTACATCGGTACACTATACGTTTATCCAGGTACATTGGTACACTGCTTCTTTATCCGTGTAGATCAGTACACTGATCCTTTATCCGCGTACATCGGTACACTGTACCTTTATCCAGGTACATTGGTACACTGTTCCTTTATCTGCGCAGATCGGTACACTGTTCTTTTATCCATGTACATCGATATACTGTTCCTTTAACTGCGTACATCGGTATACTGTTCCTTTATCTGCCTACATCAGTACACTGTTCCTGTATCCGCATACATCGGTACACTGTTCCTTTATCCGTGTACATCAGTACACTGTTCCTTTATCCGCATACATCGGTACACTATTCCTTTATCCGCATACATTGGTACACTGTTCCTTTATCCATGTACATCGGTGCACTGTTCCTTTATCCGTGTACATCGGTACACTGTTTCATTATCTATGTCCATCGATACACTGTTCCTATATCCAAGTACCTCATTACACTGTTTCTTTATCCACGTACATCGGTACACTGTTCCTTTATCAGTGTGCATTGGTACGCTTTTCCTTTATCAGTGTACATCGGTACACTGTTCCTTTAACCATGTACATCGGTACACTGTTCCTTTATCCAGGTACATTGGTACACAGCTCCTTCATCCGCGTACATCGGCACACTGTTCCTCTATCCATGTACATCGGTCCACTGTTCCTTTGACCGCGTACATCAGTACACTGTTCCTTTATCTGCGTACATCGGTACATTGTTCCTTTATCCGCGTACATTGGTATACTGTTCCTTTATCCACGTACATCGGTACACTGTTCCTTTATCCACGTACATCGGGACACTGTTCCCTTATCACGTGCATCAGTACACTGTTCCTTCATCTGCGTACATCGGTACACTGTTCCTTGATCCACGTGCATCGGTACACTGTTCCTTCATCTGCGTACATCGGTACACTGTTCCTTTATCCACGTGCATCGGTACACTGTTCCTTCATCTGCGTACATCGGTACACTGTTCCTTTATCCGCGTACATTGGTATACTGTTCCTTTATCCACGTACATTGGTACACTGTTCCTTTATCCGCGTACATCTGTATACTGTTCCTTTATCCACGTACATCGGTACACTGTTCCTTTGTCCGCGTACATTGGTACACTGTTCCTTTATCCGCGTACATCGGTACACTGTTCCTTGATCTGCGTACATTGGTACACTGTTCCTTTATCCACGTACATCGGTACACTGTTCCTTTATCTGCGTACATTGGTACACTGTTCCTTTATCCGTGTACATCGGTACACTGTTCCTTTATCTGCGTACATTGGTATACTGTTCCTTTATCCACGAACATTGGTACACTGTTCCTTTATCCACGTACATCGGTACACTGTTCCTTTATCCACGTACATTGGTATACTGTTCCTTTATCCACGTATATTGGTACACTGTTCCTTTATCCGCGTACATCGGTACACTGTTCCTTTATCTGCATACATCGGTACACTATTCCTTTATCAGCGTACATTGGTATATTGTTCCTTTATCTGCGTACATCGGTACACTGTTCGTTTATCCGCGTACATTGGTACACTGTTCCTTTATCCGCGTACATTGGTATACTGTTCCTTTATCCGCGTACATCGGTGCACTGTTCTTTTATCCACATACAACGGTACACTGTTCCTTTATCCACGTACATAGGTATACTGTTCTTTTATCCACATACTTTGGTATACTGTTCCTTTATCCGCGTACATCGGTGCACTGTTCTTTTATCCACATACATCGGTACATTGTTCCTTTATCCACGTACTTTGGTATACTGTTCCTTTATACGCGTACATTGGTACACTGCTCCTTTATCTGCGTACATCGGTACACTGTACCTTTATCCACGTACATCGTTACTCTGCTCCTTTATCTGCGTACATCGGTACACTGTTCCTTTATCCACGTACATTGGTACACTGCTCCTTTATCCGCGTAAGTCGGTACACTGTTCCTTTATCCGTGTACATCAGTACACTGTTCCTTTATCCGAATACATCTGTAAACTGTTCCTTTATCTGCGTACGTCGGTACACTGTTCCTTTATCCACGTGCATCGGTACACTGTTCCTTCGACTGCGTACATCGGTACACCGTTGCTTTATCCACGTACATCGGTACACTGTTCGTTTATCCATGTACTTTGGTACACTGCTTCTTTATCCGCGTAGATCGGTACACTGATCCTTTATCCGCGTACATCGGTGCACTGTACCTTTATCCAGGTACTTTGGTACACTGCTCCTTTATCTGCGCAGATCTTTTATCCATGTACATCGATATACTGTTCCTTTAACTGCGTACATCGGTATACTGTTCCTTTATCTGCCTACATCAGTACACCGTTCCTGTATCCGCATACATCGGTACTCCGTTCCTTTATCCGTGTACATCAGTACACTGTTCCTTTATCCGTGTACATCAGTACACTATTCCTTTATCCACATACATTGGTACACTGTTCCTTTATCCATGTACATCGGTGCACTGTTCCTTTATCCGTGTACATCAGTACACTATTCCGTTATCCACATACATCGGTACACTGTTCCATTATCTATGTCCATCGATACACTGTTCCTTTATCCCCGTACATTGGCACACCGTTCCGATATCCAAGTACCTCATTACACTGATTCTTTATCCACGTACATCGGTACACTGTTCCTGAATCCACGTACATCGTTTCACTGTTCCTTTATCAGTGTACATCGGTACACTGTTCCTTTAACCATGTACATCGGTACATTGTTCCTTTATCTGTACATCGGTACACTGTTCCTTTATAAGTGTGCATCGGGACACTGTTCCTTTATCTGTACATCGGTACACTGTTCCTTTATCAGTGTGCATCGGTACACTGTTCCTTTAACCATGTACATCGGTACATTGTTCCTTTATCTGTACATCGGTACACTGTTCCTTTATCCACGTACATTGGTACACAGCTCCTTCATCCGCGTACATCGGTACACTGTTCCTCTATCCATGTACATCGGTACACTGTTCCTTTGACCGCGTATATCAGTACACTGTTCCTTTATCTGCGTACATCGGTACATTGTTCCTTTATCCGCGTACATTGGTATACTGTTCCTTTATACACGTATATCGGACCACTGTTCCTTTATCTGCGTACATCGGTACACTGTTCCCTTATCACGTGCATCGGTACACTGTTCCTTCATCTGCGTACATCGGTACACTGTTCCTTTATCCACGTGCATCGGTACACTGTTCCTTCATCTGCGTACATCGGTACACCGTTGCTTTATCCACGTACATCAGTACACTGTTCCTTTATCCGCGTACATCAGTACACTGTTCCTTTATCTGTGTACATCGGTACACTGTTCCTTTATCCACGTGCATCGGTACACTGTTCCTTCGTCTGCGTACATCGGTACACCGTTGCTTTATCCACGTACATCGGTACACTGTTCGTTTATCCATGTACTTTGGTACACTGCTTCTTTATCCGCATAGATCGGTACACTGATCCTTTATCCGCGTACATCGGTGCACTGTACATTGGTACACTGCTCCTTTATCTGCGCAGATTGGTACACGGTTCTTTTATCCATGTACATCGATATACTGTTCCTTTAACTGCGTACATCAGTATACTGTTCCTTTATCTGCCTACATCAGTACACCGTTCCTTTATCCGCATACATCGGTACACTGTTCATTTATCCACGTACATTGGTATACTGTTCCTTTATCCGCGTACATTGGTACACTGTTCCTTTATCCACGTACATCGGTACACTGTTCCTTTATCTGCGTACATTGGTACACTGTTCCTTTATCCGTGTACATCGGTACACTGTTCCTTTATCTGCGTACATTGGTATACTGTTCCTTTATCCACGAACATTGGTACACTGTTCCTTTATCCACGTACATCGGTACACTGTTCCTTTATCCACGTACATTGGTATACTGTTCCTTTATCCACGTATATTGGTACACTGTTCCTTTATCCGCGTACATCGGTACACTGTTCCTTTATCTGCATACATCGGTACACTATTCCTTTATCAGCGTACATTGGTATATTGTTCCTTTATCTGCGTACATCGGTACACTGTTCGTTTATCCGCGTACATTGGTACACTGTTCCTTTATCCGCGTACATTGGTATACTGTTCCTTTATCCGCGTACATCGGTGCACTGTTCTTTTATCCACATACAACGGTACACTGTTCCTTTATCCACGTACATAGGTATACTGTTCTTTTATCCACATACTTTGGTATACTGTTCCTTTATCCGCGTACATCGGTGCACTGTTCTTTTATCCACATACATCGGTACATTGTTCCTTTATCCACGTACTTTGGTATACTGTTCCTTTATACGCGTACATTGGTACACTGCTCCTTTATCTGCGTACATCGGTACACTGTACCTTTATCCACGTACATCGTTACTCTGCTCCTTTATCTGCGTACATCGGTACACTGTTCCTTTATCCACGTACATTGGTACACTGCTCCTTTATCCGCGTAAGTCGGTACACTGTTCCTTTATCCGTGTACATCGGTACACTGTTCCTTTATCCACGTACATTGGTACACTGCTCCTTTATCCGCGTAAGTCGGTACACTGTTCCTTTATCCGTGTACATCAGTACACTGTTCCTTTATCCGTGTACATCAGTACACTGTTCCTTTATCCGAATACATCTGTAAACTGTTCCTTTATCTGCGTACGTCGGTACACTGTTCCTTTATCCACGTGCATCGGTACACTGTTCCTTCGACTGCGTACATCGGTACACCGTTGCTTTATCCACGTACATCGGTACACTGTTCGTTTATCCATGTACTTTGGTACACTGCTTCTTTATCCGCGTAGATCGGTACACTGATCCTTTATCCGCGTACATCGGTGCACTGTACCTTTATCCAGGTACTTTGGTCCACTGCTCCTTTATCTGCGCAGATCTTTTATCCATGTACATCGATATACTGTTCCTTTAACTGCGTACATCGGTATACTGTTTCTTTATCTGCCTACATCAGTACACCGTTCCTGTATCCGCATACATCGGTACTCCGTTCCTTTATCCGCGTACATCGGTACTCCGTTCCTTTATCCGCGTACATCGGTACACTGTTCCTTTATCCGTGTACATCAGTACACTGTTCCTTTATCCGTGTACATCAGTACACTATTCCTTTATCCACATACATTGGTACACTGTTCCTTTATCCATGTACATCGGTGCACTGTTCCTTTATCCGTGTACATCAGTACACTATTCCGTTATCCACATACATCGGTACACTGTTCCATTATCTATGTCCATCGATACACTGTTCCTTTATCCCCGTACATTGGCACACCGTTTCTATATCCAAGTACCTCATTACACTGATTCTTTATCCACGTACATCGGTACACTGTTCCTGAATCCACGTACATCGTTTCACTGTTCCTTTATCAGTGTACATCGGTACACTGTTCCTTTAACCATGTACATCAGTACATTGTTCCTTTATCTGTACATCGGTACACTGTTCCTTTATAAGTGTGCATCGGTACACTGTTCCTTTATCTGTACATCGGTACACTGTTCCTTTATCAGTGTGCATCGGTACACTGTTCCTTTAACCATGTACATCGGTACATTGTTCCTTTATCTGTACATCGGTACACTGTTCCTTTATCCACGTACATTGGTACACAGCTCCTTCATCCGCGTACATCGGTACACTGTTCCTCTATCCATGTACATCGGTACACTGTTCCTTTGACCGCGTATATCAGTACACTGTTCCTTTATCTGCGTACATCGGTACATTGTTCCTTTATCCGCGTACATTGGTATATTGTTCCTTTATCTGCGTACATCGGTACACTGTTCCTATATCCGCATACATTGGTATCCTGTACCTTTATCCACGCACATTGGTACACTGCTCCTTTATCTGCATACATTGGTACACTGTTCCTTTATCCACGTACATCGGTGCACTGTTCCTTTATTCACCTCCATCGGTACATTTTTCCTTTATTTGCATACATCGGTACATTGCTCCTTTATCTGCGTAGATCAGCACACTGATCCTTTATCCATATGCATCGGAACAATGTTCCTTTATCCACGTACATTGGTACACAGCTCCTTCATCCGCGTACATCGGTACACTGTTCCTCTATCCATGTACATCGGTACACTGTTCGTTTAACTGCGTGCATCGGTATACAGTTCCTTTAACCGCGTACATCAGTACACTGTTCCTTTATCCACGTACTTTGGTATACTGTTCTTTTATCCACATACATTGGTATACTGTTCCTTTATCTGTATACATCGGTATACTGTTCCTTTATACGCGTACATTGGTACACCATTGCATTATCCACGTACATCAGTTCACTGTACCTTTATCCACGTACATTGGCACACTGCTCCTTTATCCGCGTAGGTCGGTACACTGTTCCTTTATCCGTGTACATCAGTACACTGTTCCTTTATCCACGTGCATCGGTCCACTGTTCCTTTATCTGTGTACATCGGTACACTGTTCCTTTATCCACGTGCATCGGTACACTGTTCCTTCGTCTGCGTGCATCAGTACACTGTTCCTTTATCTGCGTACATTGGTACACCGTTGCTTTATCCACGTACATCAGTACACTGTTCCTTTATCCGCGTACATCAGTACACTGTTCCTTTATCTGCGTACATCGGTACACCGTTGCTTTATCCACGTACATCGGTACACTGTTCGTTTATCCATGTACTTTGGTACACTGCTTCTTTATCCGCATTAATCGGTACACTGATCCTTTATCCGCGTACATCGGTGCACTGTACCTTTATCCAGGTACATTGGTACACTGCTCCTTTATCTGCGCAGATCGCTACACTGTTCTTTTATCCATGTACATCGATATACTGTTCCTTTAACTGCGTACATCAGTATACTGTTCCTTTATCTGCCTACATCAGTACACCGTTCCTGTATCCGCATACATCGGTTTTCCGTTCCTTTATCCGCGTACATCGGTACACTGTTCATTTATCCACGTACATTGGTATACTGTTCCTTTATCCGCGTACATTGGTACACTGTTCCTTTATCCACGTACATCGGTACACTGTTCCTTTATCCGCGTACATTGGTATATTGTTCCTTTATCTGCGTACATCGGTACACTGTTCCTATATCCGCATACATTGGTATCCTGTACCTTTATCCACGCACATTGGTACACTGCTCCTTTATCTGCATACATTGGTACACTGTTCCTTTATCCACGTACATCGGTGCACTGTTCCTTTATTCACCTCCATCGGTACATTTTTCCTTTATTTGCATACATCGGTACATTGCTCCTTTATCTGCGTAGATCAGCACACTGATCCTTTATCCATATGCATCGGAACAATGTTCCTTTATCCACGTACATTGGTACACAGCTCCTTCATCCGCGTACATCGGTACACTGTTCCTCTATCCATGTACATCGGTACACTGTTCGTTTAACTGCGTGCATCGGTATACAGTTCCTTTAACCGCGTACATCAGTACACTGTTCCTTTATCCGCGTACATCGGTGCACTGTTCTTTTATCCACATACATCGGTACACTGTTCC
Organism: Chiloscyllium plagiosum; assembly: GCF_037043375.1. NCBI lineage: Eukaryota > Metazoa > Chordata > Chondrichthyes > Orectolobiformes > Hemiscylliidae > Chiloscyllium > Chiloscyllium plagiosum. The sequence goes on along the minus strand of NW_028270175.1, from coordinate 36,912,971 downwards.
TTTATCCACGTACTTTGGTATACTGTTCTTTTATCCACATACATTGGTATACTGTTCCTTTATCTGTATACATCGGTATACTGTTCCTTTATACGCGTACATTGGTACACCATTTCATTATCCACGTACATCGGTACACTGTACCTTTATCCACGTACATTGGCACACTGCTCCTTTATCCGCGTAGGTCGGTACACTGTTCCTTTATCCGTGTACATCAGTACACTGTTGCTTTATCCACGTGCATCGGTCCACTGTTCCTTTATCTGTGTACATCGGTACACTGTTCCTTTATCCACGTGCATCGGTACACTGTTCCTTCGTCTGCGTACATCGGTACACTGTTCCTTTATCCGTGTACATCGGTCCACTGTTCCTCTATCTGCGTACATCGGTACACTGTTCCTTTATCCACGTGCATCGGTACACTGTTCCTTTGTCTGCGTACATCGGTACACCGTTGCTTTATCCACGTACATCGGTACACTGTTCGTTTATCCATGTACTTTGGTACACTGCTTCTTTATCCGCGTAGATCGGTACACTGATCCTTTATCCGCGTACATCGGTGCACTGTACCTTTATCCAGGTACATTGGTACACTGCTCCTTTATCTGCGCAGATTGGTACACGGTTCTTTTATCCATGTACATCGATATACTGTTCCTTTAACTGCGTACATCGGTGTACTGTTCCTTTATCTGCCTACATCAGTACACCGTTCCTGTATCCGCATACATCAGTACACTGTTCCTTTATCCGCGTACATCGGTACACTGTTCCTTTATCCGTGTACATCAGTACACTGTTCCTTTATCCGCATACATCGGTACACTATTCCTTTATCCGCATACATTGGTACATGATTCCTTTATCCATGTACATCGGTGCACTGTTCCTTTATCCGTGTACCTCATTACACTGTTTCTTTATCCACCTACATCGGTACACTGTTCCTGAATCCACGTACATTGTTTCACTGTTCCTTTATCAGTGTACATCGGTACACTGTTCCTTTATCAGTGTACATCGGTACACTGTTCCTTTATCCGTGTACTTCGGTACACTGTTCCTTTATCCACATACATTGGTACACAGCTCCTTCATCCGCGTACATCGGTACACTGTTCCTCTATCCATGTACATTGGTACACTGTTCCTTTGACCGCGTATATCTGTACACTGTTCCTTTATCTGTGTACATCGGTACATTGTTCCTTTATCCGCGTACATTGGTATACTGTTCCTTTATCCACGTACATTGGTATACTGTTCCTTTATCCACGTACATCACTACAATGTTCCTTTATCCATGTGCATCGATACACTGTTCCTTTATTTGCGTACATCGGTGCACTGTTCCTTTATCCACGTACATCGGTCTACTGTTCCTTTATCCATGTATCTCAGTACACTGTTCCTTTATCCACATGCATCGGTACACTGTTCCTTCATCTGCGTACATCGGTACACTGTCCCTTTATCCACGTACATCGGTCTACTGTTCCTTTATCCATGTATCTCAGTACACTGTTCCTTTATCCACATGCATCGGTACACTGTTCCTTCATCTGCGTACATCGGTACACTGTTCCTTTATCCACATACATCGGTATACTGTTCCTTTATCCATGTATCTCAGTACACTGTTCCTTTATCCACATGCATCGGTACACTGTTCCTTCATCTGCCTACATCGGTACACTGTTCCTTTATCCACGTACATTGGTACACTGCTCCTTTATCCGCGTACATCAGTACACTGATCCTTTATCTGGGTGCATCAGTGCACTGTACCTTTATCCACGCACATTGGTACACTGTTCCTTTATCTGCGTATGTCGGTGCACTGTTCCTTTATCACGTGCATCGGTACACTGTTCCTTCATCTGCGTACATCGGTACACCGTTGCTTTATCCACGTACATCGGTACACTGTTCGTTTATCCATGTACTTTGGTACACTGCTTCTTTATCCGCATAGATCGGTACACTGATCCTTTATCCGCGTACATCGGTGCACTGTACATTGGTACACTGCTCCTTTATCTGCGCAGATTGGTACACGGTTCTTTTATCCATGTACATCGATATACTGTTCCTTTAACTGCGTACATCAGTATACTGTTCCTTTATCTGCCTACATCAGTACACCGTTCCTTTATCCGCATACATCGGTACACTGTTCATTTATCCACGTACATTGGTATACTGTTCCTTTATCCGCGTACATTGGTACACTGTTCCTTTATCCACGTACATCGGTACACTGTTCCTTTATCTGCGTACATTGGTACACTGTTCCTTTATCCGTGTACATCGGTACACTGTTCCTTTATCTGCGTACATTGGTATACTGTTCCTTTATCCACGAACATTGGTACACTGTTCCTTTATCCACGTACATCGGTACACTGTTCCTTTATCCACGTACATTGGTATACTGTTCCTTTATCCACGTATATTGGTACACTGTTCCTTTATCCGCGTACATCGGTACACTGTTCCTTTATCTGCATACATCGGTACACTATTCCTTTATCAGCGTACATTGGTATATTGTTCCTTTATCTGCGTACATCGGTACACTGTTCGTTTATCCGCGTACATTGGTACACTGTTCCTTTATCCGCGTACATTGGTATACTGTTCCTTTATCCGCGTACATCGGTGCACTGTTCTTTTATCCACATACAACGGTACACTGTTCCTTTATCCACGTACATAGGTATACTGTTCTTTTATCCACATACTTTGGTATACTGTTCCTTTATCCGCGTACATCGGTGCACTGTTCTTTTATCCACATACATCGGTACATTGTTCCTTTATCCACGTACTTTGGTATACTGTTCCTTTATACGCGTACATTGGTACACTGCTCCTTTATCTGCGTACATCGGTACACTGTACCTTTATCCACGTACATCGTTACTCTGCTCCTTTATCTGCGTACATCGGTACACTGTTCCTTTATCCACGTACATTGGTACACTGCTCCTTTATCCGCGTAAGTCGGTACACTGTTCCTTTATCCGTGTACATCGGTACACTGTTCCTTTATCCACGTACATTGGTACACTGCTCCTTTATCCGCGTAAGTCGGTACACTGTTCCTTTATCCGTGTACATCAGTACACTGTTCCTTTATCCGTGTACATCAGTACACTGTTCCTTTATCCGAATACATCTGTAAACTGTTCCTTTATCTGCGTACGTCGGTACACTGTTCCTTTATCCACGTGCATCGGTACACTGTTCCTTCGACTGCGTACATCGGTACACCGTTGCTTTATCCACGTACATCGGTACACTGTTCGTTTATCCATGTACTTTGGTACACTGCTTCTTTATCCGCGTAGATCGGTACACTGATCCTTTATCCGCGTACATCGGTGCACTGTACCTTTATCCAGGTACTTTGGTCCACTGCTCCTTTATCTGCGCAGATCTTTTATCCATGTACATCGATATACTGTTCCTTTAACTGCGTACATCGGTATACTGTTTCTTTATCTGCCTACATCAGTACACCGTTCCTGTATCCGCATACATCGGTACTCCGTTCCTTTATCCGCGTACATCGGTACACTGTTCCTTTATCCGTGTACATCAGTACACTGTTCCTTTATCCGTGTACATCAGTACACTATTCCTTTATCCACATACATTGGTACACTGTTCCTTTATCCATGTACATCGGTGCACTGTTCCTTTATCCGTGTACATCAGTACACTATTCCGTTATCCACATACATCGGTACACTGTTCCATTATCTATGTCCATCGATACACTGTTCCTTTATCCCCGTACATTGGCACACCGTTTCTATATCCAAGTACCTCATTACACTGATTCTTTATCCACGTACATCGGTACACTGTTCCTGAATCCACGTACATCGTTTCACTGTTCCTTTATCAGTGTACATCGGTACACTGTTCCTTTAACCATGTACATCAGTACATTGTTCCTTTATCTGTACATCGGTACACTGTTCCTTTATAAGTGTGCATCGGTACACTGTTCCTTTATCTGTACATCGGTACACTGTTCCTTTATCAGTGTGCATCGGTACACTGTTCCTTTAACCATGTACATCGGTACATTGTTCCTTTATCTGTACATCGGTACACTGTTCCTTTATCCACGTACATTGGTACACAGCTCCTTCATCCGCGTACATCGGTACACTGTTCCTCTATCCATGTACATCGGTACACTGTTCCTTTGACCGCGTATATCAGTACACTGTTCCTTTATCTGCGTACATCGGTACATTGTTCCTTTATCCGCGTACATTGGTATATTGTTCCTTTATCTGCGTACATCGGTACACTGTTCCTATATCCGCATACATTGGTATCCTGTACCTTTATCCACGCACATTGGTACACTGCTTCTTTATCTGCATACATTGGTACACTGTTCCTTTATCCACGTACATCGGTGCACTGTTCCTTTATTCACCTCCATCGGTACATTTTTCCTTTATTTGCATACATCGGTACATTGCTCCTTTATCTGCGTAGATCAGCACACTGATCCTTTATCCATATGCATCGGAACAATGTTCCTTTATCCACGTACATTGGTACACAGCTCCTTCATCCGCGTACATCGGTACACTGTTCCTCTATCCATGTACATCGGTACACTGTTCGTTTAACTGCGTGCATCGGTATACAGTTCCTTTAACCGCGTACATCAGTACACTGTTCCTTTATCCACGTACTTTGGTATACTGTTCTTTTATCCACATACATTGGTATACTGTTCCTTTATCTGTATACATCGGTATACTGTTCCTTTATACGCGTACATTGGTACACCATTGCATTATCCACGTACATCAGTACACTGTACCTTTATCCACGTACATTGGCACACTGCTCCTTTATCCGCGTAGGTCGGTACACTGTTCCTTTATCCGTGTACATCAGTACACTGTTCCTTTATCCACGTGCATCGGTCCACTGTTCCTTTATCTGTGTACATCGGTACACTGTTCCTTTATCCACGTGCATCGGTACACTGTTCCTTCGTCTGCGTGCATCAGTACACTGTTCCTTTATCTGCGTACATTGGTACACCGTTGCTTTATCCACGTACATCAGTACACTGTTCCTTTATCCGCGTACATCAGTACACTGTTCCTTTATCTGCGTACATCGGTACACCGTTGCTTTATCCACGTACATCGGTACACTGTTCGTTTATCCATGTACTTTGGTACACTGCTTCTTTATCCGCATTAATCGGTACACTGATCCTTTATCCGCGTACATCGGTGCACTGTACCTTTATCCAGGTACATTGGTACACTGCTCCTTTATCTGCGCAGATCGCTACACTGTTCTTTTATCCATGTACATCGATATACTGTTCCTTTAACTGCGTACATCAGTATACTGTTCCTTTATCTGCCTACATCAGTACACCGTTCCTGTATCCGCATACATCGGTTTTCCGTTCCTTTATCCGCGTACATCGGTACACTGTTCATTTATCCACGTACATTGGTATACTGTTCCTTTATCCGCGTACATTGGTACACTGTTCCTTTATCCACGTACATCGGTACACTGTTCCTTTATCCGCGTACATTGGTATATTGTTCCTTTATCTGCGTACATCGGTACACTGTTCCTATATCCGCATACATTGGTATCCTGTACCTTTATCCACGCACATTGGTACACTGCTCCTTTATCTGCATACATTGGTACACTGTTCCTTTATCCACGTACATCGGTGCACTGTTCCTTTATTCACCTCCATCGGTACATTTTTCCTTTATTTGCATACATCGGTACATTGCTCCTTTATCTGCGTAGATCAGCACACTGATCCTTTATCCATATGCATCGGAACAATGTTCCTTTATCCACGTACATTGGTACACAGCTCCTTCATCCGCGTACATCGGTACACTGTTCCTCTATCCATGTACATCGGTACACTGTTCGTTTAACTGCGTGCATCGGTATACAGTTCCTTTAACCGCGTACATCAGTACACTGTTCCTTTATCCGCGTACATCGGTGCACTGTTCTTTTATCCACATACATCGGTACACTGTTCCTTTATCCACGTACTTTGGTATACTGTTCTTTTATCCACATACATTGGTATACTGTTCCTTTATCTGTATACATCGGTATACTGTTCCTTTATACGCGTACATTGGTACACCATTTCATTATCCACGTACATCGGTACACTGTACCTTTATCCACGTACATTGGCACACTGCTCCTTTATCCGCGTAGGTCGGTACACTGTTCCTTTATCCGTGTACATCAGTACACTGTTCCTTTATCCACGTGCATCGGTCCACTGTTCCTTTATCTGTGTACATCGGTACACTGTTCCTTTATCCACGTGCATCGGTACACTGTTCCTTCGTCTGCGTACATCGGTACACTGTTCCTTTATCCGTGTACATCGGTCCACTGTTCCTCTATCTGCGTACATCGGTACACTGTTCCTTTATCCACGTGCATCGGTACACTGTTCCTTTGTCTGCGTACATCGGTACACCGTTGCTTTATCCACGTACATCGGTACACTGTTCGTTTATCCATGTACTTTGGTACACTGCTTCTTTATCCGCGTAGATCGGTACACTGATCCTTTATCCGCGTACATCGGTGCACTGTACCTTTATCCAGGTACATTGGTACACTGCTCCTTTATCTGCGCAGATTGGTACACGGTTCTTTTATCCATGTACATCGATATACTGTTCCTTTAACTGCGTACATCGGTGTACTGTTCCTTTATCTGCCTACATCAGTACACCGTTCCTGTATCCGCATACATCAGTACACTGTTCCTTTATCCGCGTACATCGGTACACTGTTCCTTTATCCGTGTACATCAGTACACTGTTCCTTTATCCGCATACATCGGTACACTATTCCTTTATCCGCATACATTGGTACATGATTCCTTTATCCATGTACATCGGTGCACTGTTCCTTTATCCGTGTACCTCATTACACTGTTTCTTTATCCACCTACATCGGTACACTGTTCCTGAATCCACGTACATTGTTTCACTGTTCCTTTATCAGTGTACATCGGTACACTGTTCCTTTATCAGTGTACATCGGTACACTGTTCCTTTATCCGTGTACTTCGGTACACTGTTCCTTTATCCACATACATTGGTACACAGCTCCTTCATCCGCGTACATCGGTACACTGTTCCTCTATCCATGTACATTGGTACACTGTTCCTTTGACCGCGTATATCTGTACACTGTTCCTTTATCTGTGTACATCGGTACATTGTTCCTTTATCCGCGTACATTGGTATACTGTTCCTTTATCCACGTACATTGGTATACTGTTCCTTTATCCACGTACATCACTACAATGTTCCTTTATCCATGTGCATCGATACACTGTTCCTTTATTTGCGTACATCGGTGCACTGTTCCTTTATCCACATACATCGGTCTACTGTTCCTTTATCCATGTATCTCAGTACACTGTTCCTTTATCCACATGCATCGGTACACTGTTCCTTCATCTGCGTACATCGGTACACTGTCCCTTTATCCACGTACATCGGTCTACTGTTCCTTTATCCATGTATCTCAGTACACTGTTCCTTTATCCACATGCATCGGTACACTGTTCCTTCATCTGCGTACATCGGTACACTGTTCCTTTATCCACATACATCGGTATACTGTTCCTTTATCCATGTATCTCAGTACACTGTTCCTTTATCCACATGCATCGGTACACTGTTCCTTCATCTGCCTACATCGGTACACTGTTCCTTTATCCACGTACATTGGTACACTGCTCCTTTATCCGCGTACATCAGTACACTGATCCTTTATCTGGGTGCATCAGTGCACTGTACCTTTATCCACGCACATTGGTACACTGTTCCTTTATCTGCGTATGTCGGTGCACTGTTCCTTTATCACGTGCATCGGTACACTGTTCCTTCATCTGCGTACATCGGTACACCGTTGCTTTATCCACGTACATCGGTACACTGTTCGTTTATCCATGTACTTTTGTACACTGCTCCTTTATCCGCGTATATCGGTACACTGTTCCTTTATCTGCATACATCGGTACACTGTTCTTTTATGCATGTACATCGGTATACTGTTCCTTTAACTGCGTCCATCGGTATACTGTTCCTTTATACGTGTACATCAATACACTGTTCCTTTATCTGCATACATCGGTACACTGTTCCATTATCCATGTCCATCGATACACTGTTCCTTTATCCACGTAAAGCGGTACACTGTTCCTTTATTCACCTCCATCGGTATAATGTTCTTTTTTCTGCGTACATCTGTACACTGTTCCTTTATCCATGTAAATCGGTACACTGTTCCTTTATCCACGTGCATCGGAACAATGTTCCTTTATCCACGTACATTGGTACACAGCTCCTTTATCCGTGTACATCAGTACACTGTACCTTTATCCACATACATTGGTACACTGCTCCTTTATCCGCGTAGGTCGGTACACTGTTCCTTTATCCATGTACATCAGTACACTGTTCCTTTATCTGCGTACATCGGTACACTGTTCCTTTATCTGCGTACATCGGAACACTGTTCCTTTATCCACGTGCATCGGTACACTGTTACTTTATCCATGTACATTGTTACACTGCTCCTTTATCCGCGTACATCGGTACACTGTTCCTTTATCCGTGTACATCGGAACACTGTTCCTTTATCCACGTGCATCGGTACACTGTTCCTTTATCTGCGTACATCGGAACACTGTTCCTTTATCCACGTGCATCGGTACACTGTTCCTTTATCCACGTACATCGGTACACTGTTCGTTTATCCATGTACATCGGTACACTGATAGATCGGTACACTGATCCTTTATCCGTGTACATCGATACACTGTTCCTTTATTCACCTCCATCGGAACACCGTTCCTACATCCAAATACCTCATTACACTGTTCCTTTATCCGCATACATCGTTTCACTGTTGCTTTATCCACGTAGATCGGTACACTGTTCCTTTATCCATGTATATCAGTACACTGTTCCTTTATCCATGTACATCATTACAATGTTCCTTTCTCCGTGTACATTGGTACACTATTCCTTCATTCGTGTCCATCGGTACAATGTTCCTTTGTCCACATACATCGGTGTACTGTTCCTTTATCCGCGTACATTGGTATATTGTTCCTTTATCTGCGTACATCGGTACACTGTTCCTTTATCCGTGTACATTGGTATACTGTTCCTTTATCCACGTACATTGGTATACTGTTCCTTTATCCACATACATCAGTACACTGTTCCGTTATCCACATACATCGGTACATTGTTCTTTTATCCACATGCATCGGTACACTGTTCTTTCATCCACGTACATTGGTACACAGTTGCTTTATCCACATACATCGGTAAGCTGCTCCTTTATCCATGTACATCGGTACACTGCTCCTTTATCCACGTACATTGGTACACTGCTCCTTTATCCACGTACATCGGTACACTGTTCCTTCATCCACGTACATTGGTACGCTGCTCCTTTATCCGCGTAGATCGGTACACTGTTCCTTTATCTGCGTACATTGGTACACTGCTTCTTTATCCGCATACATTGGTACACTGTTCCTTTATCCACATGCATCGGTACACTGTTCCTTTATCCACGTACATTGGTACACTGATCCTTTATCCACGTACATTGGTACACTGTTCCTTTATCCACGTACATTGGTACGCTGCTCCTTTATCCGCGTAGATCGGTACACTGTTCCTTTAACTGCGTACATTGGTACACTGCTTCTTTATCCACATGCATCGGTACACTGTTCCTTCATCTGCGTACATCAGTACACCGTTGCTTTATCCACGTAAATCAGTACACTGTTCGTTTATCCATGTACATTGGTATAGTTCCTTTAACTGCGTACATCGGTATAGTACATTTATCCGTGTCCATTGGTACACTGTTCCTTTATCCATGTACATCAGTACATTGTTCCTTTATTCGCGTACATCAGTGCACTGTTCATTTATCCGCGTACATCGGTACACTGGTCCTTTATCCACGTGCATCGGTACACTGTTTCTTTATCCGCGTGCATCGGTACAGTGTTCCTTTATCCGTGTCCATCGGTACACCGTTCCTTTATCCATGTACATCATTACACTGTTGCTTTATCCGCATACATTGGTTCCTTTATTAACGTTCATCAGTACACTGTTCCTTCATTCGTGTCTATCGGTACACTGTTCCTTTGTCCATGTACATCGGTACACTGTACCTTTTTCTACGTACATTGGTATGTTGCTCCTTTATCCACGTACATCGGTACACTGTTCCTTTATCCACGTACATTGGTACACTGTTCCTTTATCCACGTACATCGGTATACTGTTCCTTGAACTGCGTACATTGGTACACTGTTCCTTTATCTGCATACATTGGTACACTGTTCCTTTATCCACGTACATTGGTACGCTGCGCCTTTATCCACGTACATTGGTACACTGTTTCTTTATCCGCGTACATTGGTACACTGTTCCTTTATCCACGTACATTGGTACGCTGCGCCTTTATCCACGTACATCGATACGCTGCTCCTTTATCAGCGTAGATCGATACACTGTTCCTTTATCCACGTACATTGGTACACTGTTCTTTTATCCACATACATTGGTACACAGCTCCTTCATCCGCGTACATCGGTACACTGTTCCTCTATCCATGTACATTGGTACACTGTTCCTTTGACCGCGTATATCTGTACACTGTTCCTTTATCTGCGTACATCGGTACATTGTTCCTTTATCCGCGTACATTGGTATACTGTTCCTTTATCCACGTACATTGGTATACTGTTCCTTTATCCACGTACATCACTACAATGTTCCTTTATCCATGTGCATCGATACACAGTTCCTTTATTCGCGTACATCGGTCTACTGTTCCTTTATCCATGTATCTCAGTACACTGTTCCTTTATCCACATGCATCGGTACACTGTTCCTTCATCTGCGTACATCGGTACACTGTTCCTTTATCCACATACATCGGTATACTGTTCCTTTATCCATGTATCTCAGTACACTGTTCCTTTATCCACATGCATCGGTACACTGTTCCTTCATCTGCGTACATTGGTACACTGTTCCTTTATCCATGTACATTGGTACACTGCTCCTTTATCCGCGTACATCAGTACACTGATCCTTTATCTGGGTGCATCAGTACACTGTACCTTTATCCACGCACATTGGTACACTGCTCCTTTATCTGCGTATGTCGGTACACTGTTCCTTTATCCGTGTACATCGGTACACTGTTCCTTTATCTGCGTACATCGGTGCACTGTTCCTTTATCACGTGCATCGGTACACTGTTCCTTCATCTGCGTACATCGATACACCGTTGCTTTATCCACGTACATCGGTACACTGTTCGTTTATCCATGTACTTTTGTACACTGCTCCTTTATCCGCGTATATCGGTACACTGTTCCTTTATCTGCGTACATCGGTACACTGTTCTTTTATGCATGTACATCGGTATACTGTTCCTTTAACTGCGTACATTGGTATACTGTTCCTTTATACGTGTACATCGATACACTGTTCCTTTATCTGCATACATCGGTACACTGTTCCATTATCCATGTCCATCGATACACTGTTCCTTTATCCACGTAAAGCGGTACACTGTTCCTTTATTCACCTCCATCGGTATAATGTTCCTTTTTCTGCGTACATCGGTACACTGCTCCTTTATCTGCGTAGATCAGTACACTGTTCCTTTATCCACGTACATCGGTACACTGTTCGTTTATCCATGTACATCGGTACACTGATAGATCGGTACACTGATCCTTTATCCGCGTACATCGATACACTGTTCCTTTATCCGCATACATCGTTTCACTGTTCCTTTATCCATGTACATCGGTACACTGTTCCTTTATCCATGTACATCATTACAATGTTCCTTTATCCATGTACATCATTACAATGTTCCTTTCTCCGCGTACATTGGTACACTATTCCTTCATTCGTGTCCATCGGTACAATGTTCCTTTGTCCACATACATCGGTGTACTATTCCTTTATCCGCGTACATTGGTATATTGTTCCTTTATCTGCGTACATCGGTACACTGTTCCTTTATCCGTATACATTGGTATACTGTTCCTTTATCCACGTACATTGGTATACTGTTCCTTTATCCACATACATCAGTACACTGTTCCGTTATCCGCATACATCGGTACATTGTTCTTTTATCCACATGCATCGGTACACTGTTCTTTCATCCACGTACATTGGTACACAGTTGCTTTATCCACGTACTTTGGTACACTGATCCTTTATCCGCGTACATCGGTACACTGTACCTTTATCCACATACATCGGTAAGCTGCTCCTTTATCCATGTACATCGGTACACTGCTCCTTTATCCACGTACATTGGTACACTGATCCTTTATCTGCGTACATCGGTACACTGTTCCTTTATCCACGTACATTGGTACGCTGCTCCGTTATCCATGTACATCGGTACACTGCTCCTTTATCCACGTACATCGGTACACTGTTCCTTCATCCACATACATTGGTACGCTGCTCCTTTATCCGCGTAGATCGGTACACTGTTCCTTTATCTGCGTACATTGGTACACTGCTTCTTTATCCGCATACATTGGTACACTGTTCCTTTATCCACATGCATCGGTACACTGTTCCTTCATCTGCGTACATCAGTACACCGTTGCTTTATCCACGTAAATCAGTACACTGTTCGTTTATCCATGTACATCGGTACACTGATAGATCGGTACACTGATCCTTTATCCGCGTACATCAGTACACTGTTCCTTTATCCATGTACATCGGTATAGTTCCTTTAACTGCGTACATCGGTATAGTTCCTTTATCCGTGTCCATTGGTACACTGTTCCTTTATCCATGTACATCAGTACATTGTTCCTTTATTCGCGTACATCAGTGCACTGTTCATTTATCCGCGTACATCGGTACACTGGTCCTTTATCCACGTGCATCGGTACACTGTTCCTTTATCCGTGTCCATCGGTACACCGTTCCTTTATCCATGTACATCATTACACTGTTGCTTTATCCGCATACATTGGTTCCTTTATTAACGTTCATCAGTACACTGTTCCTTCATTCGTGTCTATCGGTACACTGTTCCCTTGTCCACGTACATCGGTACACTGTACCTTTATCTACGTACATTGGTATGTTGCTCCTTTATCCACGTCCATCGGTACACTGTTCCTTTATCCACGTACATCGGTATACTGTTCCTTGAACTGCGTACATTGGTACACTGTTCCTTTATCTGCGTACATTGGTACACTGTTCCTTTATCCACGTACATTGGTACACTGTTCCTTTATCCGCGTACATTGGTACACTGTTCCTTTATCCACGTACATTGGTACACTGCGCCTTTATCCACATACATCGATAAGCTGCTCCTTTATCAGCATAGATCGGTACACTGTTCCTTTATCCACCTACATTGGTACGCTGCTCCTTTATCGGCATAGATCGGTACACTGTTCCTTTATCCGCATACATCGGTCCACTGATCCTTTATCCACGTACATCGGTATACTGTTACTTTAACTGCGTACATCGGTATACTGTTCCTTTATCTGCGTACATCGGTACACCGTTCCTGTATCCGCATACATCAGTACTCCGTTCCTTTATCCGCGTACATTGGTACACTGTTCCTTTAATCGTGTACATCGGTACACTGTTCCTTTATCCGCGTACATCGGTACACTGTTCCTTTATCCGCGTACATCGGTACACTGTTTCTTGATCCGTGTACGTCAGTACACTGTTCCTTTATCCGCGTACATCGGTACACTGTTCCTTTATCCGTGTCCATCGGTACACTGTTCCTTTACCCGTGTACATCATTACACTGTTGCTTTATCCGCATACATTGGTCCACTATTCCTTTAATCGTGTACATCGTTAAACTCTTCCTTTATTAACGTACATGAGTATACTGTTCCTTCATTCGTGTCCATCGGTACACTGTTCCCTTGTCCACGTACATCGGGACACTGTTGCTTTATCCGCGTACATCGGTACACTGTTCCTTTATCCGTGTACATCATTACACTATTGCTTTATCCGCATACATTGGTCCACTATTCCTTTAATCGTGTACATCGGTAAACTGTTCCTTTATTAACGTACATCAGTACACTGTTCCTTCATTCGTGTCCATCGGTACACTGTTCCCTTGTCCACGTACATCGGGACACTGTTGCTTTATCCGTGTCCATCGGTACACTGTTCCTTTATCCGTGTCCATCGGCACACAGTTCCTTTATCTGCGTACATCGGTACACTGTTCCTCTATCCATGTACATCAGTATAGTTCCTTTAACTGCGTACATCGGTATAGTTCCTTGAACTGCGTACATCGGTACACTCTTCATTTATCTGCATACATTGGTACACTGTTCCTTTATCCATGTACATCAGTACATTGTTCCTTTATTCGCGTACACCGGTACACTGTTCCTTTATCCACGTACATCAGTACACTGTTCCTTTATCCACGTACATCGGTACACCGTTCCTTTATCCGTGTCCATTGGTACACTGTTCCTTTATCCACGTACATCAGTACATTGTTCCTTTATTCGCGTACACTATTCCTTTATCTGTGTACATCGGTAGACGGTTCCTTTATTAACGTTCATCAGTACACTGTTCCTTCATTCGTGTCTATCGGTACACTGTTCCTTTGTCCACGTACATCGGTACACTGATCCTTTATCCACGTCCATTGGTACACTGCTCCTTTATCCGCATACATCGGTACACTGATCCTTTATCCACGTACATCGGTATACTATACCTTTATCTACGTACATTGGTATGTTGCTCCTTTATCCACGTTCATCGGTACACTGTTCCTTTATCCACGTACATCGGTATACTGTTCCTTTAACTGCGTACATCGGTATACTGTTCCTTTATCCGGGTACATCGGTACACCGTTCCTGTGTCTGCATACATCAGTACTCCGTTCCTTTATCTGCGTACATTGGTACACTGTTCCTTTATCCGCGTACATTGGTACACTTCCTTTAATCGTGTATATTGGTACACTGTTCCTTGAACCGCGTACGTCAGTACACTGTTCCTTTATCCGCGTACATCGGTACACTGTTCCTTTATTCATATCCATCGGCACACGGGTCGTTTTTCCATGTACATCGGTACACTGTTTCTTTATCCGTGTCCATCGGTACACTGTTCGTTTATCTATGTACTTCATTACACTGTTGCTTTATCCGCATACATTGGTACACTATTCATTTATCTGTGTACATCGGTAAACTGTTCCTTTATTAACGTACATCAGTACACTGTTCCTTCATTCGTGTCCATCGGTACACTGTTCACTTGTCCACGTACATCGGGACACTGTTCCTTCATCCGTGTTAATCATACACTGTTCCTTTATCTGCATATATCGATACACTGTTCCTTTATCAACGTGCATTGGTATACTGTTCCTTTATCAGCGTACATCGGTACGCTGTTCCATTATCCGTGTACATCGGTACACTGTTCTTTTATCCACATACATCGGTATACTGTTCCGTTATCCGCATACATCGGTACATTGTTCTTTTATCCACGTACATCGGTACACTGTTCCTTTATCCACGTACATTGGTACACTGTTCCTTTATCCGCATACATCGGTACACTGTACCTTTATCCACATACATCGGTACGCTGCTCCTGTATCCGCGTAGATCGGTACACTGTTCCTTTATCTGCGTACATCGGTACACTGTTCCTTTATCCACGTACATTGGTACACTGCTCCTTTATCCACGTACATCGGTACACTGTTCCTTCATCCACGTACATTGGTACGCTGCTCCTTTATCCGCGTAGATCGGTACACTGTTCCTTTATCTGTGTACATTGGTACACTGCTTCTTTATCCGCGTACATTGGTACACTGTTCCTTTATCCACATGCATCGGTACACTGTTCCTTCATCTGCGTACATCAGTACACCGTTGCTTTATCCACGTATATCGGTACACTGTTCGTTTATCCATGTACATCGGTACACTGATAGATCGGTACACTGATCCTTTATCCGCGTACATCGGTACACTGTTCCATTATCCATGTCCATCGGTTCACTGTTCCTTTATCCGCGTACATCTGTACACTATTCCTTTATCCGCGTACATCGGTACACTGTTCCTTTATCCGTGTACATCAGTACACTGTTCCTTTATCCATGTCCATCGGTTCACTGTTCCTTTATCCGCGTACATCTGTACACTATTCCTTTAATCGTGTACATCCGTACACTGTTCCTTTATCCGTGTACATCGGTGCACTGTTCCTTTACCCATGTACATCAGTACACTGTTCCTTTATCCGTGTACATCGGTACACTGTTATTTTATCCGCGTACATCGGTACACTGTTCCTTTATCCGCGTACATCGGTACACTGTTCCTTTATCCGTGTACATCGGTACAATGTTCATTTACCTGTGTACATCGGCATGCTGTTCATTTATCTGTGTACATCAGTACACTGTTTCTTTATCCGTGTCCACAAATACACTGTTCCTTTATCCATGTACATCGGTACACTGTTATTTTATCTGCATACATCAGTACACTGTTCCTTTATCTGTGTAAATCGGTACACTGTTCCTTTATCCGTGTACATCGGTACACTGTTATTTTATCTGCGTACATCGGTACACTGTTTCTTATCTGCGTACATCGGTGCATTATTCTTTTCCCCACAGACATCGGTACGCTGTTCCTTTATCTGTCTCTGTCAGTACGCTGTTCTTTTATCTGTGTCCATCCGCAGACTTCTTCTGTTGAGCTGACCATCTAATGCTCTCTTGAAAGCCCCAGTTGAACCTGACTGCACCGCAGTTTCAGCCAGTCCATTCCAAACCTGCAAAGAATTTTTCTTCACATCACTGAGCTACTGACGCAAATCATTTTCTGTCTTTGCCTTCCTGTTGTTCATCCTTTTGGATTGAAAGGAATTTAATGTCATGAAAGATGTCCTCTGTGTTAGAGCAAGGGCACGAGGCTGTACTGGGTTTATGGATTTATTTATTTGTTGTCACATATATCTCAAAAGATGCAGTGCAAAAGTGTTTTATTGCTTCAGTCTAATGCCATTTTGTGTTTGAAAAAGAATAAGAAGGAATTACATGGAGTTCATCTGCTGTAAAAGTGGTTTTCAAAACAGGTCATCACAATCTGATGATATGCAAGGTGGAGTTGCTTGTTGTGCTAGAGATAGGGCAAGAGCTTCCTTTCTCCTGACCTGTCTCCACCATCTGCACCCATTCCCTGGGCCGGACATGAGTACGATTGAGAGCCTGGTAATGGCAGCCAAGTTACATGAAGCCCCGATGATAGGGAGGTGCTGGTCAGTTCAGTCCCCCGGATGGCTAGTATGTGGTTTAGCACTGGCAGTGTGAAGTCCTATTTCCTGTTAAATTCTAATGCAGCCAAGTAGGCTTGAGGCCTACCTTGTTGGGCCCTACCTTGGAGTAAGGTGGCAGCAAAGGAGTGGTTCGCCAACATCTGAACAACTGAGAGTGGACTTGGCAGAGGATGCTGATGATCAGAAAGACAGTCAATGTGTGTCAGAGGCATGAGGTTTGCTTGTGAGTTCTCAGCCAACTGCTGCCTGAACCCATTTTTATTCTCGTTTGGTTGAGAGATTTTATTATATACCTCTGGAGCAGGTGGGATGTGGACCTGGCCCTCTCAGTCCAGGTATGGACATTGCCACACAACAGCCCCTTTAACTGCTATTTGAAGGCCATACCTCCAGGCCGCTACTTACGTAATAGTTAACACCTTCAGAGGATTGGGAGATTAGATAGGGTTGGACAGTGAGAGCCTTTTTCCTCAGATGGCGATGGCTTGCATGAGGGGGCATAGCTTTAAACTGAGGGGTGATAGATATGTGACAGATATCAGAGGTAGTATCTTTACTCAGAGTAGTCGGGGTGTGGCGTGCCCTGCCTGCAACAGTAGTACACTCACCAACATGAAGGGCATTTAAATGGTCACTGGATAGACATATGGATGATAATGGAATAGTGTAGGTTAGATGGGCTTCAGATTGGTTTCACAAGTCAGTGTAACATCGAGGGCAGAAGACCCTGTACTGCGCCAGAATGTTCTGATTTGTCCTGTGTACCCTTCAGTTTTCCTGAATACTTATTAACAGACAACTAACCCTTGAGTTTAGAAGACTGAGAGGGGATCTGATTGAGACGTATAAGATTATGAAAGGATTGGACACTCTGGCAGCAGGAAACATGTTTCCGCTGATGGGTGAGTGCCGAACCATAGGACACAGCTTAAAAATACGGGGTAGACCATTTAGGACAGAGATGAGGAGAAACTTCTTCACCCAGAGAGTGGTGGCTGTGTGGAATGCTCTTCCCCAGAGGGCAGTGGAGGCCCAGTCTCTGGATTCATTTAAGAAAGAGTTGGATAGAGCTCTCAAAGATAGTGGAATCAAGGGTTATGGAGATAAGGCAGGAACAGGATACTGATTAGGAATGATCAGCCATGATCATGTTGAATGGCAGTGCAGGCTTGAAGGGCAGAATGGCCTACTCCTGCACCTATTGTCTATTGTCTATTGTCTATTGTCTAACTGTACAGACTAATTGAATTCAAATCCTCCCAGCTACCATGACAGGATGTGAACACTTGTTCCTGGAGCAGTAGCATCAATTACTGAGACAGTTATATTACCACGGTACCACTAAACCCAACCCCCAGTCTACGTTACATGCTTACCTAGATTACATAATTAGCTGTCTGATTAACTAGTTGTCTGCTTGCTTACACACAAACTGTTGACTGAATGCACAGAGTAAGATGGAGAGCTCTCTTATACAAGGTCCCATATGGGAGAGTGATGGGAAAGGTGAGAGCCCATTGGGATCCCAGGAAATTTGACAGAAATGGATGAGTGGCAGGAATCAGAGGGTGATGGCTGAGGGCTGTTTCTGTGACTGGAACCCTGTGTAGAGTGGAGACTCGCAGGGAGCAGGGTTTGGGCCCTTGCTGTATGCCGTGTGCATAAATGGTTACAACTTGAATGTAGCAATCTCCAGCATCAAGTTCATAGATCAAATGAAAATTGATGAGGTGATAAATAATGAGGTGGATTATCTAGGATTACAAGGAGGATATAGACAGGCTGACCAGGTGAGTTGATCAATGGCAAATAGAATTCAATCCTAATATGTGTGAGGTGCTGCACTTGGGCAGGACAAACAAGGCAGGGGATTGGATAATGAACTTTAGGACCCTAAGAAGTACTGAGGATCAGAGGGACCTTGATGTGCATGTACACTAGACCCTTAAGGTATCAGGATGGGTGAATAAAGTGGTTTAGAAGACATATGGGATACTAGCCTTTATTAACTGAGGCGCAGTGTTTAAGAGCAGGGAGCTGATGCTGGAACTGTATTAAAGGTTGGTGACATGGCTAGAGTACTGTGTGCAGTTCTGGAATCAACATTAAAAGAGGGATGTGATAGCACTGGAGAGGGTGCGGAGGAGATTTGCCAGGATGGTTCTTGGGTTGGACAGTTTCAGTTGTGAGAAGAGATTGGATGGAGTGGAGTTATTTTCCTTAGAGCAGAGGGGATTGAGAGGGAGATGTGATTGAGATGTACAAAATTATGAACAATATACATGGTGTTGACAGGAAGGAACTTTTCCCTTTGATGGAAGTACCAATGACCAGGGGTCTGGATTTAAGACAAGAGGCAGAAGACAAGACTCTACACAGGGTTCCAGTCACAGAAACAGCCCTCAGCCATCACCCTCTGATTCCTGCCACTCATCCATTTCTGTCAAATTTCCTGGGATCCCAATGGGCTCTCACCTTTCCCATCACTCTCCCATATGGGACCTTGTATAAGAGAGCTCTCCATTTTACTCTGTGCATTCGAGGAGATGTGAGGAATAGGTTTTTCACCCAAGGGAGCAGTGGGGATCTGGAACTCACTGCCTGTAAGGATGGGAGAGGCAGAAACCCTCAACATTGAAGGAGTATTTAGATGTGCACTTGGGTTGTCAATACATACAAGACCATGAGCCAAGGGCTGGGAAATGGGATTCAAATAGTTAGATGGCTGGTTTTGATCCGTGCACACTCAATGGGCCGAAGGGCCTTTTTTTGTGCGGTACATCTCTATGACCCTGGAGTGTCACATTTCACAGAAATCACAGGCTGCCCCACAGGAATCTGAGATCTGTGCAGAAATACATCGCTTAGTTCCACCTTGGGTTTTACCTCAGAACAACTAATTTTACTGTGAAACCTAATAAAGGCTGACTGAACGATATAGGCTGAAAGGAGGAGAAAGGGGAGGCAGGAGGAGAAACCCGCTTGAGAGTGAGGGGCCCTCTGAACTCCCACCAGAAGTGAGGACCAGTGGAGGGTGAAGGCTGAGTAATTGGTCATGAAATGATGGAATATAGGAAAGCGCGTAGGGGCAGTTCGCAGTGAAGGAAGGAAGGGAGGGTAGCACAAGGCAGTCACCGTAGCTGAGGGGATACAGGATGTAATGGGGCAAGGGGTGACCAACTGGGGAAGGGAATGGGAATGTAGACAATGTGTTGTCCCCAGCCCAAAGCCATCCTGTACTGACAATAAAATAGTGACATCCTGAAACAGCAGCACACCTCCCACCCCTGAAAGGGAAAGTGGAAGAGAAAACCACAGAGAACAGCAAATACAAAGAGATTGGGGAAAGGGGAAAGGTTTAGGGAGAGAGGGAGGACAAGGTTTAAGGTGAGAAGGGAAAGAATTTTGGGGAAAGAAGGGAAGAAACTTGGGGAGAGAGAGAAAGAAGAGGTTTTGGGGAGAGAGGGAAGAGGTTTGGAGAGAATGGGATGAGGTTTGGGGAGAGAGGGATGAGATTTGGGGAGACTGGGAATAGGTTTTGGGAGAGAGCGAAGAGGTTTTGGGAGAGAGGGAAGAGGTTTGGGGAGAGAAGGAAGAGGTTTGGAGAGAATGGGATGAGGTTTGGGGAGAAAGGGATGAGATTTGGGGAGAGTGGGAATAGGTTTTGGGAGAGAGGGAAGAGGTTTGGGGAGAGAGGGAAGAGGTTTGGGGAGAGAAGGAAGAGGTTTGGAAAGAATGGGATGAGGTTTGGGGAGAGTGGGAAGAGGTTTGGAGAGAGAGGGAAGAGGTTTGGAGAGAGAGGGAAGAGGTTTGGGAGAATGGGTTGAGGTTTGGGGAGAGAGGGAAGAGGTTTGGGGAGAATGGGATGAAGTTTGGGGAGAGAGGGAAGAGGTTTGGAGAATGAGGGAAGAGGTTTGGGGAGAGAAGGAGGAGGTTTGGGGAGAGTGGGAAGAGGTTTGGAGAGAGAGGGAAAGAAGGTTGGAGAGTGAGGAAAGACGTTTGGGAAGAAAAGGAAGAGGTTTTGGGAGAGAGGGGAAAAGGTTTGGCAAGAGAAGGAAAAGGCTTTGTGAAAGAGTGAAATTGAAAAAGGGAGTGACAAAACCACTGGGCTAGATGGAGCGAAATGACCCTAACTCAAAGACATGGAGGTAAGACAGTAGATACATTCTCTGGTTTAACAGGCACAATGCCTTAAAAGATAGACTGTTATTCAAAAAATAGTCACTTTACAGCTAATTACAGCTTCCAACTGTGTCAATTTACAAACCACAGCTGGGCCAGTGGAA
Organism: Chiloscyllium plagiosum; assembly: GCF_037043375.1. Classification (NCBI taxonomy): domain Eukaryota; kingdom Metazoa; phylum Chordata; class Chondrichthyes; order Orectolobiformes; family Hemiscylliidae; genus Chiloscyllium; species Chiloscyllium plagiosum. The sequence goes on along the minus strand of NW_028270175.1, from coordinate 36,891,172 downwards.
CAGAAGTCTCCTGTCAAAACATTCAACATCAATCCTGTGTGGCATTGAGTGATTCAGTTCACCACCAACCTCAGGCCAGCAACAGAGGTAGCTTTGTAATTGATGACAGTGTCCTTCATATCCCTGGCAGTCGCTGGAACTTTTCTTTCTATCGATACTTGAGAAGAAAAAGATGAGGCAATGACAAATGTAGATCCCTTACAGTCCGAAACAGGAGAAGTTATAATGGGGAGGGAAAAGGTGGCAGACAATTAATACATGGTTTAGTTTTGTCTGGATCTGTTTGGTTCTGACATTGATAAAGAACTGGTTAGCAGACAGGAAGCAAACCGTAGGAATAAATGGGTCTTTACCAAATGGCAGGCAGTGGCTAGTGGAGTCCCACAGGGATTGGTGCTTGGATCCCAGCTATTCACAATACGTAGGAATGATTTAAATGACGGAATTCAATGTAACATCTCCAATTTGGGTGAGAGGGTAAGCTGTGAGGAGGATGCAGAGATGCTTCAGCTTGATGTGGACAAGTTGGGTGAGTGAGTTGGCGAATGTATGGCAGATGGAGAATAATGTGGATCAATATGAGGTGCACTTTGGGACCAAAAACAGGAAGGCATATTATGAACTGAAAGGCAATAGATTGATTTGGGTTCCCTGTACAGCAGAGTCTGAAAGTAAGCATACAGGTACAGCAGGTGGTGAAGAAGGCAAATGGGACGTTGGCCTTCATGGTGAGATGATTCGAGTGCAGGAGTAGAGATGTCCTGCTGCAATAGCACAGCGCTTTGATGAGCCTGTACCCTGAAGATTCTGTGCAATTCGGTCTCCTCATCTGAGGAAGGATGTTCTGGCTATTGAGGGAGTGTAACAAAGATTTATCAGGCTGATCCCTGGGATGGCAGGACTGACACATGAAGAAAGGTTGGATAGATTGAAACGATATCCGCTACAGTTTAGAAGAATGAGGGGATATCTCAGAGAAACATAAAATTCTAACAGGACGTGACAGAGTCAACATAGGAAAACTATTCATATGAACGGAGAGTCCAGAACTGGGGGTCACAGTCTAAGGGTACGGGGTAGGTCACTTAGGACTGAAGTGAGGAGAAATCTCTTCAACCAAAGAGTGGCAAGCCTGTGGAATTCTCTGTCACGGAATGCAGTAGATTCCAAAACATCGGATGCTTTCAAGAAGGAGGTAGATATAGTTCTTAGAGCTAAAGGGATCAAAGGGTGGGTGGATGAGTTGGATGATCAGCCATGATTGCGTTGAATGGGAGAGCAGACTTGAAGGGCCGAACTGCTTACTCCTGCTCCTATTTTCCATTTTTGTATATTTACTGACCATACAGGCTAGAGTTCTCCCTTTGTCAACTTTAAAAGAAACTAATTTGGTAAAAGCAACATGTACATTGTGGAAAACCATGCCAGTTTGTCCCTGGTACTTCCAGGGAAATGAGTATGACCTGATCCTTAAACCTGATAGTAGATGCTGAGACAATAGTCTATACCATGGGGAGGGTCACCAGAGTTACCAGCTGATGTGGATCAGTAAGATTGCACTGTATTTAGGTTCATGCCTCAGAGGTGGGATTAACAGGTAGGGACTGGTCATCATTACGTTTGCAGTTTTGAGATCACGATTGTTGTAAACTGAGTAGGGAGAGGGGCAGCTATGCATAGAGGAGTGGATTTTGTTTCTCAGAAAGTACCCTCCAATGACTTGATCCCAATTAAAGAGGGGAGGCAATGGCTTCGTGTTAATTCAGAGCCTCAGTTCATGTTCTGGGGACCTGGTTCAAATCCCAACCCTGACAGATGGTGGAATTTGAATGTAATAACAATCTGGAATTAAAAATCTCCTGGAGACCATGAATCAATTGCCAGAAAGCCCCATCTGGTTCACTTCAGGGAAGGAAATCTGCCATCCTTACCTGATCTGGCCTATATGTGATCCAGACCCACAGCCATATGGTTGACTCTCAACTGCCCTCTGGAATGGCTTAGCAAGCCATTCAATTCAAAGGCAGCTAGGGACAGGCAATAAATGCTGGCAAGCCAGTCCCATGGGTGAATTAAAAAAAAGACAGTTAACATTTCTGCTTAATCTTCAGAAGTTTCAAATCATGATGAGTGGTGCATTGGCTTTATATATGTGCAGTGTCCCTAGTACATGTACCGTGAAGCGAATTACAGTGTGGAGTGGGAAAGGTTAACTGTTTGGAATGAATCACTGCTCTCCAAAGCACAGGTATTTGAAATGTGGCAAATTGGAATTGTGAGGCACATTGCTGTCTGGACATTCAGTGAGTTTCAGACATGTTGCTGTGCATGGGGCAGAAGAGGTGGACAGTCTTGACAGATTCACTTCAAGATTTTCGCTGATGCCGCGGTAGATTAATGCTGATACCACAAGACAGGGAGGGTGTAGCCATCCTGTCCTGCGCTGCCTGCCTGACCTGCACCTCATTCCAGAAGAAGCTGGATTCTGGGCAATCAGTCTCTGTCAGCTACATGACACTGAGTGAGGAGTTTGAACAAACTTCAGGTTGCTCCTGTTCTGCAGCTGCTGCAGAGAGAGGCGAATGCACCAATCAGGGGAAAAATCACAGCTTTGTGTTGAACATAGAGCACAACACCTCCCTGTACTTATGTACAACTGCCTCTACCAAGTGAGCTGACTGTATTGCCATTTCCGCGAGTTGCTCTTACACAGGCATGGCGGCCATTTTAACAATTTATTAAACTGATCACTTTAATTGCACACTGGTTGTTTTAATTATACAATGATTAATTTAAAACACTAGTTATTTTAATAAATTGTTTATTTTAGCTATGGATTGGTTATTTTCACTATACCCCAGTTATTTTAATACAATGATTATATGCAATGATTGTTTTAACAAAGGACTGGTTATTTTAACTATACTCTAGTCCTTTTAATCCACTGATTATATACTTTGATTGTTTTAACAAAGGGCTGGCTATCTTAACTATAGACTGGTTATTTTAATAAACTGACTATTTAAACTATGGATTGATTATTTTAGCTGTGTGCTGGTGGATTATAATTATATGCTGGTTATTTTAGACAGTTCAATCAGCGTATTTATTGATTTAATAAAAAAAACTCTTTTTTTCCCTTTGTCACAGAAGAAGAAGCCCTTTCACACTTTCGAGAAACAAAAATAGAAATTGCTGGAGAGTCTCAGCAGGTCTGGCAGCGTCTGTGGGGAGAGAGTTAACGGTTAGGGACCGGTGACCTTCCTTCAGAATTAATGGTAGCTAGGAAAAGATGGTATATATGGTGAAGAAAGGGCATAAGGAGTACATGATAGGTGGAGATGGAGCCCAGATATAGAATGTTAGGCTGACAAAGGAATAGTTAATGAGAAGCTAAAGAGAAAGAAGAAATCTGAACGGGACCATACCTGGGTGAGAATGGTTTGGCTGTGCTGAAAACAGTCCATGTGATGATTGGGTCTGAGTTGTGACACCATGTGATAAATCCTAATTTCAAATGGGCTCTTTTCACTGGAACATCAGAGGCTGAGGGGTGACCTTAATATAGGTTTATAAAATCATGAGGGGCATGATAGGGTAAATAGCCAAGGTCTTTTCCCCACGGTGGGAGAGTTCAAAACTAGAGGGCATAGGTTTAAGGTGAGAGGAGAAAGACTTAAAAGAAACCTTAAAGAGCATTTTTTTCACATAGGGCGTGGTGCATTTATGGAGTGAGCTGCTAGAAGACATGGTGCAGGTGGGTACAATTACAGCATTTAAAAGGCATCTGGATGGGTACATGAGTAGGAGGGGTTTAGAGGGATGTGGGTCAAATGCTAGCAAATGGGACTGCAGGTAAAACAATTTCCTGAAGAAGGGCTTATGCCCGAAACCTCAATTCTCCTGTTCCTTGGATGCTGCCTGACCTGCTGCGCTTTTCCAGCAACACATTTTTCAGATCAATTTCGGATGTCTAGTTGGCATGGACAAGTTGGACTGAAGGATCTGCTTCCATGCTGTACACCTCATGGAATTCCTACAGTTTGAAAGCAAAACATTCAGCCTATTGAGTCCACACTGACCCTCTGAAAAGCATCGCACCCAGACCCTACCTTATTCCTGTAATCCTGCAGTTCCCATGGTTAACCCACCCAGCCTGCACATCCATGGACACAATGGGGAACTTAGCATGGCCAATCCACCCGAACCTGCACATCTTTGGACTATGGAAGGAAACCTGAGCACCCCGAGGGGAACCACACAGGTACGGGAGGATGTGCAAAGGTCCACAGCCTGAGGGTGGAATTGAATCCAGGTTCCTGATGCTATGAGGCAGCAGTGCTAGCCACTGAACCACTGAATCTACGACTCTCTGACAACCCTCGGCTACTTGGGGATGGAACAGGGTCATTTTCTCTATGAGTGGAACATAAGGAATACCTGGGCCTGAGACTGTAGACCCTGCAGACCATTGCCCATTCTCTGAATTTCTGTACTGGGAGATCCACTGCAGGTGGCATCACAACTACACACGCGGTGTCAGCTGAAGCCATTAAATGGTTAATCTTTACATCGAAATATCCCCCATTGATGGTAAGGTTGCTGACCATAGGCATGCTACATTAAATACCACGCTCAGCTTAGATCTGCAAAGGATGGGGCCACAAGGTAATTGAAACTCTATGAACTGCTGCCTCTAACCAGCTGAAACTCTCTCACTCTCTCTCTCACACACACACACCCTCCCAACCTCTGCTCTTTCTCCCACCCTCTGTGAAGATAGCATCTATAACATGTAACTTGGGAAAACAACCATTCACTGAGAATTTCAAATTACCTGAAGATTCTGCTACTGCTGTGGATATGAAGCAATAATGAATCAATGGTCGCTTCAGGTTTAGAACTGAGCAGCTCAGAGACTCCAAGGATTTCAATGTTTGGGAGAAGATTTGTAGCTCGGGTGCTCGTTGTTGTGGTTCTGTTCACCGAGCTGGGAATTTGTGTTGCAGACGTTTCGTCTCCTGTCTAGGTGACATACTCAGTGCTTGGGAGCCTCCTGTGAAGCGCTTCTGTGATCTTTCCTCCGGCATTTGTAGTGGTTTGAATCTGCCGCTTCCGGTTGTCAGTTCCAGCTGTCCGTTGACTCCTAACAGCACACAAACCAACAGCCACCCTCAGACAACAACTCACCAGAACGAAGGACCCGATACCCAGCATGAGCAAAACCAATGTAGTGTACAAAATCCCATGCAAGGACTGCACAAAACACTACATAGGACAAACAGGAAGGCAGCTAACGATCCGCATCCATGAACACCAACTAGCCACGAAACGACACGACCAGCTATCCTTAGTAGCCACACACGCAGATGACAAGCAACGTGAATTTGACTGGGACAACACTACTATTATAGGGCAAGCCAAACAGAGAACAGCCAGGGAATTCCTAGAGGCATGGCACTCATCCACAGATTCAATCAATAAGCACATCGACCTGGACCCAATATACCGACCACTGCAGCGGACAGCTGGAACTGACAACCGGAAGCGGCAGATTCAAACTACTGTAAATGCCGGAGGAAACATCACAGAAGCGCTTCACAGGAGGCTCCCAAGCACTGAGGATGTCACCTAGACAGGGGACGAAACGTCTGCAACACAAATTCCCTGCTCAGCGAACAGAACCACAACTCCAAGGACTTTTAAGCTATGTAGTATTTTTCCCTTTGTCTGCATCACTTTTATTAACTTATGGTGTGTGTGGAATAAATTTTAGTTTTCTAACTCCATACAGTAAATTTGATTTTGTTTGTTCAAAACTATAGTGTCTTGTGGTTTTGTTTCCTTATATTTCTGTTGTTTCCTTGTATTCTCAAATTTTGCCTCATTTAAAGCAAGAAAAAATGCTCCAGCCCCCAAGTCTGTTAGTCAGAAGAAGGTTATCTTAGGACTGGTGGCCAATCAGATGGTTAGGAATAATAGAAGAGACTCCGGAAGAGGTGCGACTGTAGCAGGCTGAGACCAATAGGGCTCTCAGAAATTTGTGATGTTGTAGCAGGTAAAATTTGGGTTTGGCTGCTGCTGAGATTGGGAATGAAGGAAGCCCACAAGCAGCATTTGCTTGGTGCAGCCGAATAATGATTAGATTAGATTAGATTACTTACAGTGTAGAAACAGGCCCTTCGGCCCAACAAGTCCACACCAACCCTCTGAAGAGCAACCCACCTAGACCCATTTCCCTACAATTTACCCCTTCACCTAACACTATGGGCAATTTAGCGTGGCCAATTTACCTGACCTGCACATCTTTGGACTGTGGGTGGAAACCGGAGCACCCGGAGGAAACCCACGCAGACACGGGGAGAATGTGCAAACTCCACACAGACAGTTGCCTGAGGCGGGAATTGAACCCAGGTGTCTGGCGCTGTGAGTCAGCAGTGCTAACCATTGTGCCACTTGGGTGTGCAGTTAGCTTAATAAATCCACCTTTCTGGAAAAACGATCTGGGAATCTGAGAGTAGATGCTGACATACAGTCTCAGGAAGCTAGTATCATGCAATCCCAGGGAAAGAGATTGAATTACCCGGATATGAGCAGGCATTGAGGCAGTCCATTACAGATGGGCTTTTTAGGAGGTTTCAGAGCTAGAATCACAGCAACCCTACCGACCTTCTGAAGAACATCTCTCCCAGACTCACACCACTACCCTACCCTTGTCATCCTACATCTCCCATGGCTCATCCACCTAACCTGCACTCCTTTGATCTATGGTAGGAAACCGAGCACCCACAAGCAACCACGCAGACACAGGGAGAATGCGCAAGCTCACACAGACAGTCATCTGAGCCTGGGATCGAACCCAGCTCCCTGGCACTGTGAGGCAGCAGTACTTGTCACTGAGTCACTGCGCTGCCCATGTTCATAAATAAAGCATCGGAATTCCTTATGAAGCAGACAAGGCTCAGATGGGAATTGGTGACTCTCAGTGGCACTGTTATCTGAGAACATCACAGGATCTGTCTTGACTGCATTTGCTTTTTGATGGGCTCTGTGGGATATTTGACCATTGGTTGTCTGTGACCTATTTTATGTCATGTTAATCATGGATGTTAGAATATAAGTTGTGTTGTGTGTGCATATGAGTGGGCATACATGTGTATGTGTTTTTGATGTTGAGTTTTTATTACTTTTTGTTGGGGTCTATAGTTAATAAAATTCCTCTTTTTGTCACTGAAACCTACCATGGTAATACGCTTTTTCATTTTCTGATGAACCATACTTTATTTTAAGTATAATAACTGTGTGCAAAAGAGAAATTAAAAATATACTTGTTGTGGCTGCCTGAGAGAGTGTATTAAAAAGCAATGAGTTAATTCCCCTTCTTCATCCCAGCATAACAACTATCAGCTGTAACTTTGGTAAGAGATGTTCCAGTGGTGGGGCATAAATGGAAACCTGATTGGAGAGATTTAAATAGTGGATGGGCACAATTGGGAGGTGACAATGTTAAAGGATTTTGGAGAGTTGAAGGAGGTTGGGGATGTGATGGTACTGCACTAAGACTTCTCCAGAATAACATTCTTCCACAACTCAGCCAACCCTTCTCTAGTCTCTCCCTCAAGGGCATTGTGGGTCAACCCTCAGGAGGTGGCCTGCAGTGGTTCAAGAAAGCAGCTCACCACCGCCTTCTCAAGGGGAACTACAGATGGATATTAAATGCTGGCCCAGCTAGTGATGCCCATATTACAGAAGGGACCTAAAAAATGAAACATACAAGGTCCTTAAGGGGAGATTGGAGAGATTGTTTCCCTTTCTGGGAGTGTCCACGTTTAGAGAGGATACCCCAGAGTAAGGTGTCACCCATTATAGCAAAGGTGATTTTATTTTTCCCTAAGCAGTGAATTCCTTACTGCAGAAGGCTACATAAGTTGGGTTGTTAAATATTCAAGGCTGAGACAGAGATATTTTAAATCAGTAGGCGAACCATGGGTTATGGATAAAAGCAGGAACACGGAGGTGAGGGTTATCACATTACCCATGATCTCATTGAATGATGGAAGAGACTTGATGGGCTCCATGGTCTACATTTGCTGCTGTATCTTATGGTAATGCCCTCATTAACAACCAATTCCTCATCCAAAGCACTGTGCAACAAGACCCTGTTTCAGCTCAACTGATGTTGAAATGTTTACTCCTGTCTTTGTTGCTCTAGATTTGTCTATTCCAATGCAGCCCTGTTTAGCTTTCAAACTTCCACCCTTTCTGCTGCTTGTGACATTAATTGCACCAAGTCCTGCACATCTCTCATCCTTGCAATCACTGACCACACTGGCTTCTGACTTTTAAACTCACTTGTTTCAAAATCCTTCCATGGCCCCACCACACCCAACCTCTGTAATCTCTTCCAGCTCTCCAACACTTCAAGGTGTGCACACTTAACAAACTCTGGCCCCTGGAACATACCTAGTTTTAATTGCTCAATATCCACTTTCAACAGCGTAAGACCTAAATTCTTGCATTCTCTCCATAAACCTGTCTGACTCTTGACCTTCATCCTCTGTTTTTCCCTTTAAGGCACACTTCAAAACCCAGCTCTTTGACTAAACCTTTGGTCCATATCTGTCCAAATTCCACCTTATGTATGCTGGCAGTTGATTACGTTGCAGTTTGAACCTTATAATTCTCCTCTGACATGCCTTGGAGGTATTTAATTATTTGAGAATAAATACAGTCAGACGTCACACAGTACCAGGTTATAGTCCAACAGGTTTAGTTGAAATCACAGGCTTTCATCCACCTGATGAAGGAGCAGCGCTCCGAAAACTAGTGATTCCAACAAAAACCTGTTGGATTTTAACCTGGTGTCATGTGACCTCTGACGTTGTCCAGGCAGAAGTGGATACTGCAGATGCTGGAGATTAGAGTCAAGATTAGAGTGGTGCTGGAAAAGCACAGCAGGTCAGGCAGCATTTGAGGAGCAGGAGAATTGACATTTCGGGCAAAAGCCCTTCATTCCTGATGAAGGGCTTTTGCCCGAAACGTCGATTTTCCTGCTCCTCGGAAGCTGCCTGACCTGCTGTGCTCCTGACTTTGTCCACCTCAGTCCAACACCGGGACCTCCATGTCATGACAATAAATATAAGTTGCAGTTGGAGCTGATTTTTCTTCTGAGTTTAAGGCTGGAATACACTGGTCACATTGAAGAAGTGGAGATTTCTTCAGCATTTGACCAGTCTTTGCTGAGATTGCTTGATAACAAAACTGCTCCTCACCTCTGTGAACACAGACTTCATGTTTTTAAAAGAAAAGAGTTCTCCCTGGAGGGATTTCATTTTCCTGGCCACTCAGCCAGAAATAGCTGAGCTTTTGAAACCTGCTGTCACTTGTGTTAAATTCTGGCTCAAACCAATCCAGTCGCAACCAGTTTCGAAAACAAACGCACCATCTGCTTGAGGAAGTTGAAGAATATATAATACCTTTGGCCAGTCTCCTGAGATCACCCCCTTTACTGGCCCTCAGCAAAGTGACATATCTTGAACCAGTGCAAGTCATTCACATCCCAAATGAAGGCTGAGTGTCTGGGAGCCTTGTGTTTCCTTGCATCTCTGTGTGACATTCCCTGAGGATAGACCATGAAAAGCTAACTTTATCACTGATAAAAAAGCACCTGAGTATCTTCAGCTCAAGTCATTAACTGCAGCATGTAAACATGTCATACCATCAAACTTGATTAAATGGTGGTCCTCTATGACCAGATTTTCTAGTATCATTGTAGACTTGATATATGAGCATTAATTCGAGTACATTACATTAGTCCTTGATACAAAGTCATATAATTCAGCTCACAAACCTTTGTGGTTTAAACAAAACTCCAAGGCTCAGAGGAGACAACAGTTTATATTCAGCAAGTTATATTCCAAATGGATTTCCAAAGTTTTTTGGGGTCATTGATTCTTTTTCTTCTTACTTCAGTCAACAGATATTGAGGAATACTCATGGTACCTTTAATGTTTTTATATGTCAGTGGTATTTACTCATTACAATTGATTTAAAATTGAATTCTCTGAATGTGGACTCATTGGCATTAAGTATCTGTCCCTAATTGGTAGTTGAGTGTGTATCTTTATCTTGATGAATGACTGAAGTCCATGTTGTGAAGATGCCCCCATAATGTTAGCTCTAGTGTTCTGAACTGATGAAGAATCTGTGATTGGTCAGAGCATTGAGTTTCGGATTGGGAAGCCATATTGCATCTGTACAGGACATTGGTTAGGCCACTGTTGGAATATTGTGTGCAATCTGGTCTCCCTCCTATAGGAAGGATGTTGTGAAACTTGAAAGGGTTCAGAAAAGATTTACAAGGATGTTGCCAGGTTTGGAGGGTTTGGGCGAAGGGAGAGGCTGAATAGGCTGGGACTATCTTTCCCTGGAGTGTTGGAGGCTGATGGATGACCTTACAGAAGTTTATAAAATCATGAGGGACATTGATAGGGTAAATAGACAAGGTCTTTTCTCTGGGGTGATGGGGTCCAGAACTAGAGGGCATAGGTTTAGGGTGAGAGGGGAAAGATTTAAAAGGGACCTAAGGGGCAACATTTTCACTCAGAGGGTGGTGTGTATATGGAATGAGCTGCCAGAGGAAGTGATGGAGGCTGGTATAATTACAACATGTAAAAGACAGCTGGATGTGTACATGAATAGGAAGGGTTTAGAGGGATATGGACCAAGGATAGCAAACGGGACTACATTAGATTAGGATATCTGGTCGGCGTGGACAAGTTGGGCCCAAGGGTCTGTTTCCATGCTCTATGAGTATATGAGTCCCTGTGAAATTAATGTGTGATTTGGCTGTGAACACTGGAGGTGTTGCTGTAGTCATTCAAAGTGGTACAGGATGAATTTTTGCGAGGGGCTACTGAAGAATTCTTGGCAAATTGCAGCAATGTGTCTTTTTGATCTGATTTGATTTATTGTCATCATATGTATCTTAGTACAGTGAAAATTTTTGTTTTGCATGTAGTACAGGCAGATCATTACAAACTAGGGCAAATAAATCAGTCTATTTGAACAGAGCAATACATTTAGGGTTACAGCCACCCAAAAGTTGCACAAAAGCAAGATCGACATTAGATTTGAAATTCGTGAAATCCATTCATCAATCTAATAACAGCGGGGAAGTAGCTATTCTTGAACTTATCGTAACATGTGTTTAAGCTTCTGCCTGATGGAAGAGGTTAATAGAGAGTCGAAGCGGGGTGGGAGGGGTCTTTGATGATGTTGCTGAAAATGTGTTGCTGGAAAAGCGCAGCAGGTCAGGCAGCATCCAGGGAACAGGAGAATCGACGTTTCGGGCATGAGCCCTTCTTCAGGAATCCTGAAGAAGGGCTTATGCCCGAAACGTCAATTCTCCTGTTCCTTGGATGCTGCCTGACCTGCTGCGCTTTTCCAGCAACACATTTTCAGCTCTGATCTCCAGCATCTGCATCCCTCACTTTCTCCTCTTTGATGATGTTGGCTGCCTTTCTGTGGCAACGAGAAGTATAGAAGGAGTCCACGGATGGCAGGTTGGTTTGTATGCTGGACTGGACACCTTTCACAATTCTCTGCAGTTTCTCTCCTGTACTCACTGCAGCCAAGTGGTGTGTATTTCAGTCAATGGGTAAGAATTGACTCTGCATATTGACTATTTGGATAAATGCGTCTTCATAGCAGGTGGCACTGGTTTGCAGAAGGAGGACAACATTCAGGCTCTGATCCTTGGCTAGTCAAGCTGATTTCCTTCACGCAGAATATGCAACGCAGAAACAATTCATTGGGCTATATTGGTCATAGATCATAGAATCCCTACACTGTGGAAGCAGACCATTTGGCCAACCTCATCTACAGTGACCCTCTGAAGAACATCTCACCCAGATACCCCCCCCCCCATCACTTTATCCTGTAACCCTGCATTCACCATGACTAAGAGAAAGTGAGGACTGCAGATGCTGGAGATCAGAGTCGAGAGTGTGGTGCTGGAAAAGCACAGCAGATCAGGCAGCATCCGAGGAGCAGGAGAATTGATGTTTTGGGCATAAGCCCTTCATCAGGAATGTTGGGGGGGGGGGGGGGGGGGGGGGTGGGGTAAAGTGGGCTGAGTGATAAATAGAAGGGTGAGGGTGGGTTGGGGACTGTGGGTGATTTAACTGGGAGGATGATAGGTAGATGAAGGTGGGGGGTGATGGTGATAGGTAGGAGGGTAGGGTGGAGTGGATAGGTGGGAAGGAAGATGGACAGGTAGGACCGTTTAAGAGGGCAGTGCCGAGTTGGAGGGTTGGATCTGGGACAAGGTGGAGGGAGGAGAGATGAGTAAACTGGTGAAGTTGACATTGATGCCATGTGGTTGGAGGGTCCCAAGGCAGAAAATGAGGTGTTCTTCCTCTAGGCATGAGGTGGCTAGGATTTGGCGGTGGAGGAGGCCCAGGACTTGCCTGTCCTTGGCAAAGTGGGAGGGGGAGTTGAAGTGGTCGGCTACAGGGTGGTGGGGTTGTTTGGTGGTGGGGTTGTTTGGTGCCAGAGATGTTCCCTGAAATGTTCCACATGTAGGAGGAAATGGAGCGCCCAGAGGAAACCCATGCAGACTTGGGGAGAATGTACAGACTCCACACAGGCAGTCAGGGGAACGTGAGGACTGCAGATACTGGAGATCAGAGTCGAAAAGTGTGGTGCTGGAAAAGCACAGCAGGTCAGGCAGCGTCCGAGGTGCAGGAGAGTCAATGTTTCATGCAAAAACCATTAATCAGGCACGTGGGGGTGGGGGGAGGTATTGAGGAAGGGGGCTGAGAGATGAATAGGAGGGTGGGGTGGGGTTGAGGAAGGTAGCTGGGAAGGCGCTAAGTAGATGTAGGTGGGAGGTGGTGATGTTGATTCACACAGCCACCCAAAGGTGGAAACAAAGCTGGGTCCACGGCGCTGTGAGGCAACAGTGCCATCGGGCCACCCAAGAGAGTTGATGGTGAGAGATTCAGATCAATGATGGTTCGACTTCCTCTTGTCAACTGACCAAAATCATCACTTCTTGTTGGTTTTTGAACCTTGGGAGCAGGGCTATTAAACAGAGTCACAGTGGCTCTTGGTCAAAGGTGAGTGTACAGGTTGTGGTCAGGCAATGGTGATGCCCACGAGGGTAGGATGACCACTAAAGAAGAGCGTTGAAGATTATAGAAAATAGCATGTTAAAGACAAGACAAATTATTGATGTACACGGATAGCAGAGATTGTTACATCTGGGATATTTGCAGCATGTTGTCCTGAGTCAACTTCAATATGTGTATGAACAACATTAAAAATAATATTGAATATAGTGAATGCTGACAGATTGACATGTTTAATTATGACTTGTAATGGCTTAACTCTCAGTTGAATCCTTATTTGTAGTTTTAATGTATGTAATGAGATAGTTGACCCAAGCTTTGACCCTTGCTGTAGTGATGCTTCATATTCTGAGGTAACCTAGATATTCTCTCAAGTGTGGCTGGATCATTATTTCAAAGCGAATTAATTAGGAGCTAACTTTATTAGTCACTTGGTGAAGTTGCATTGTAACAAACAGGAAATAATGTACACATTGTCGAAATTGCACAAACTGCGCTATTGTCCCTGTTACGATGTCCATCCATTTTATCAATCCTCTGAGAGACGATTTCTAAAATTTCTTCCTGATTTTTAATCATACTGGAAACAAAGAGCCACTTCAACTTCCGATATCATTGTTAACATAACTTACCTCTCGCTCTCCCTCTCACCTTCTTTCCCCTCATTGCTAACATCCCTTCTTCATTTCATCTTCATTATGACCTATACATCGTAATCCCAATGGAAATCATTTCCTTTGTCTTCACATCCCACCTCCCTCTCCTCTTCAGCATCCCACTTCCCCTCATCTCCATCACCATGTCCTCCTTTTATTAACATCAAAATCTCTTCATCTCTGCTAATTCAACCTGGGCTGTTCGCTTTGTGTCAATGACAGTTCATTAGTCACAGTAACAAAAGCAAGATGTTAACTAAAATAACTCAACAAAGGCTGGTATCCCCTCAGCAAGCCACCCTTTATTTACATGACACTGGCCCTGCTAATAGAAGAATGTGGTGCTGGAAAAGCACAGCAGGTCAGGCAGCATCTGAGGAGCAGCAGAATCAATGTTTCAGGCATAAGCCCCTCATCAGAAATGAGGCTTGTGGCCCAAGAGAACTGAGAGATAAATGAGAGGGGGTTGGGGCTGGGGGGGAAGGTAGCAGCCAATGCGCTAGGTAGATGAAAGTGGAGGGTGATGCTGATAGGTCGGAGAGGAGGGTGGAGCGGATAGGTGGGAAGGAAGATAGGTGGGTAGGACAGGTCATGAGGGCGGTACCGAGTTGGAAGATTGGAACTGGGATAAAGTGGAGAGAGGGGAAATGAGGAAACTGGTGAAATCCACATTGATCCTGTGTGATTGGAGGGTCCCAAGGCAGAAGATGAGGCATTCTTCCTCCAGGTATCAGGTAGGTAGGGTCTGGTGGTGGACGAGGCCCAGGACTTGCATGTCCTTGGTGGAATGGGAGGGGGAGTTGAAGTGGTTGGCGACAGGGCGGTGGGGTTGGCCAGTATGGGTGTTCCAGAGATGTTCCCTGAAATATTCCGCAAGTTGGTGTCCTGTCTCTCCAAATTAGAGATGACCAAATCGGGAGCAACGGACACAGTAGATGATGTGTGTGGAAGTACGTTCTAACATTCCAACTTGGCACTGCCCTACCTGTCTATCTTCCTTCTCAAGTATTGTTACACTCTCCTCTCCAACCTCTCACCTTGCCCCCCCCACCTTCATCTGCATATCACATTCCCAACTACCTTCCCCCAGCCCCACCCCCTCCCATTTATCTCTCAGCCCCCTCAGGCCACAAGCTTCATCCTGATGAAAGTCCTATGCCCGAAACGTCGATTCTCCTGCTCCTCGGATGCTGCCTGACCTGCTGTGCTTTTCCAGCAACACACTCTCGGCTCTGATCTCCAGCATCTGCAGACCTCACTTTTGCCTAACTGACCCAGCTAGCACTGAGCTGGCTCCTAGAGTGACTAGCACTCCTGAAACTCCTGTTTATATCTGTCAGCCTGGGCTCCCTGATTGGGTCTATTAATCTGGTCCAATCAGGGAACTCATATTCTATGAGGTCCACATGTTTGTCCTCATTACAGTCACCACATTGACTCTTTATGAAGGTGCACATTTACACATAGACACATAGAACATATCTTGTAACAGTTTTATGCCGAAATGATCTTCTTCAAAATGGTAACCTAGAAACATCCACAGCAGTTTGACAGTTCTGTTCAAATGCAAAGGTATTTCATAGAATTGTTCTGTAACTGGGGATATCTACTCTGGAAAATTGCAGTTTAAATCATTGTTTTGCTGATATTTATCAGTAACAAAGATAAAGGCTCTGGAGTGTGCAGCAGTTACTCATTTTCCTGTGGATTGTCAGTATGAATGCAATTAGACCATTGGATCAATGGACTCCTCTTGCCTGAACTTCGTGGTTTCTACTTTAAAGACTGCACCACATAATCCAGGAAGTGCAGTACAGTGCTCCTCAGTTACAGATGCTGCCTGTCAGGTTCAGCATTAATCCAATGCCGTATCCATCGTGCTCAACTCGATGAATAAATGTGAGAAGTCCCAAGGCACTATGGGAAGGCAAGCAAGGATGTCTCTCCAGTGATGTCATGCCTGCTTCTTCCTGAAGCCAGTTCTTTGGCATGTTGGCTGCTGACACTACATCCAGCTGAGGCGGTGGCAGTTTGGTAGTGATAGATTTCCATTGCCTTCCACCCTCAGGAATTGAGCCCACGCTGTGTGTGTGTGTGTATATACGTGTATGTGCGCATGCAAATGTTCGCGCATGCATGTGTCTGTGTGTGTGTGTGTGAGTATGTGTGTGCGCGCGCGTGTTTGTTCATGTGTGCGTGTGTGTGCATGCGTGCATGAGTTCGCGCGTGCGTGTGTGTTTGTTCGTGTGTGTGCGCGTGCGTGCATGAGTTCGCGCGTGCGTGTGTATGTATGCATGCTTGTGTGTATGCGTGTGTGCATGAGTTCGCGCATGCGCGTGTGTTTGTTTGTGTATGTGTGCTTGTGTATGTGTGTGCACATGTGTGTTTGCTCACGTGCATGGGTTCGTGCCTGCATGTGTGTGTGTATGTGCGTGCGCGTGTATGTTTATTCGTGTGTGTGTGCGTGCGTGCATGAGTTCGTGCATGCATGTGTGTGTGTCTGTATGTGTGTGCGTGAATTTCAGCCTCACCGTGTGTGATGTTTCTTGCTTTCTCTTTGCTCCCAAATCCAATGGATGCTTTCTCCACTACCCCCCAGGTTAGATTGCAGCTGGACCTCCTTGCATTCTTCCGTCTGTATACTTCGCAGCTCCTCCTGCAAGCAGAGTGTGTGAGGCTCTGCCCTAAGATAGAAACCACACAACACCAGGTTAGAGTCCAAAAGGTTTATTTGGAACCACTAGCTTTCGGAGCACTGCTCCACCACCGGCTCCTCCACATCAAGGCTCGACCCTGAACGCCTTTGAAACTATATAGATCGGCTCAGCAGAGTGAGCATGTTGATAGGGGAGCTCAGTGCATTGAGATAGAGGATGAGCCACAATGGTATTGAATGGTGAAGCAAGGTCAATGGGCTGAATGGCCTGCTGCTCCTAATTTCCTACCTCTCCATGGGACCAAGAAGCAGAGTGTGTGAATAAGAGAGAAGACTTGTTTGTCAGAGTGATGGCAGCTATTCAGTACAAGCACAAGCATCCAGTGTGATTGGGAAAGAGTGAGGGAAGGAGGAAAATGGTGATCCGTCATCAGTTCTGGGATGAAACTAGGATGGTGCAGTTCTGCTTAAAGAGGCTTATGAAGAGGTGTCTTGACTTGGCAGTTCCAGTGAGGTTATTGTATTTTTTTTGATTAAGGCAAAGAACTAGAAGACTGGTATTAAATTATTCAGAAAACCCTGTCGTTTCTCCTAACTATGTGTGTGTTTGTTGTAAACAAACCTTATTATAATGAAAGTTTGTTTTGTAACATGTTGTGTCCCTGATGTTATATTGTTTAGTTGCCTATGCAGGCTCTCTCAGTGACAAAAGTGAACAGTTATTCAACAATTTCAAAGGAGAATAAAGGATTTGCAAAACTCCTTCTTTCAACCTTTCTGCCCGATGCGAATATATAATGGGAAGAGAAGGCAACATTATTCAAAGGTGTCATTTCCTGGAGAAAATTGAAACCTGTCAGATTCTCTGGAGCTTCTTTCTCAGTTGGAGGGATGCAATTGGATGGCATGTGGTATCTCAGTGAATGGGGTTTGAAGTGGGTGGACTGTCAATGTGAACAGGCGAAAGGCGTATTAGCAATGAGGTGCATTATCTAACCTGTCGGGGGTGAAATTCAATTGGACATATCCGCACTTGAAGTGTGATCCATTTCTCCTGCAAGTTGGAGCTAGGCTGCTTTCTTCAAGAAATATAACAAGTTACAGCCCGTCTACCTAACACTGAGGCCAACAGCTTCATTTGTTGATGATCTGATAGTGTGCACCAGGCAGTATTTGCAAATTGTCCTCTTGTTTTGAATTGATCAGAATACAAAATAACTCATGCTTAAAGCAAGTGAATGCGTGGCCATGCAGAGGTCAGTGTGGAAACTGAATTTAAAAAGCTAGAGGCATTGACATTGTATCTCAGATAACCAGTCACTGAGACAAAAGATAAAGACAGATGCTTGTAGATAATTTAATACAAAAACCGCTTATGGGTTGAACAAAAATGTTGGGTTTGTTAACAAACGTGGGGGTTATGGTGCATGATTCACCTGAGTCTAAAACAGGTCGCTCATAAACCTTGGTGTGTAGACTAGTGCTAAGCACAAAACCAACTAAACCAGGTTTTAAGAAATTGACCTGCTTCCTCTTATAAGGGAGCTGCACTCAGACTGCAGTTATTCATTCACCTGGCCAAAGATTAATGTCAGGGACTGTATTAAGCTCCACCCAATCTGATTATGTTCATCTGCACATGGGCGGAGAGTGGAAAAATAGCTCAGGATTTTGAAGAGGACTGTTGCCTTAGGTCTTCTCATACTCTCTGTGATAATGTCTAACTCAGCAATGTAGCTTGTGATTGCAGTAAACGATATCTTGCTTTATACAATAGCAACGGCTTGTTATGCTCATTGGTGGTTGTTCTGTGTGACTGCAAATCACAATGTGGAAGTGCTGGTATTGGACTGGGTTGGACATGGTCAAAAATCACATGACATTAGGTTGTAGTCCAAGAGGTTTATTTGAAAACACAAGCTGTCAGAGTGCTGCTCCCTCATCAGGGTGTTAGGGAGCGTTCACACCTGGGGAAGGAGCAGCGCTCTGAAAGCTTGTGATTTCCAATAAACTTGTTGGCCTATAACCTGGTGTCACGTGATTTTTGACACTGTAAATCATAAAGATCTTTAGATCCAATCAAGGATAGAAGATGGTTACAGCAACTACCCCAACCACAAGCTGGTAGTGATTGGCATCACAGATGTTTAATTGCAGGCAAGATGTTGACTCACCAACTTTAAGGGCATTTAAATGGTCATTGGATAGACAGATGGATGAAAATGGAATAGTGGAGGTTAGATGGGCTTCAGATTGGTTTCACAGGTCTGCACAACATTGAGGGCCTAAGGGCCTGTACTGCGCTGTGATGTTCGATGTTTTATGTGGTCTGGCAATGCCAGAACAGTCAGGGAGTGCTGGAGGTTGGTTTATTATGCCCCAGCTCCCTGGTTCTGGGCTTGTGTAGTGAGTTGTGGTGAAAAACACAGGAGGCCTATGCTTAAAAACAAGCTCCGTTGAAAGTATGTACAATAACTGAAAAAGAAAATGAATATTTCAAATATCCCAATTTTCTGGATAGGTGATGTGAGATTTATCTGACAGCTACCTAGCACTCCAGTTAACCCTTGCAGCCCTGACTTGGTCCAGTAGGGTTTGAATTACAGAGAGCTGCTAACTACTGGGTGACAGGGGAAAGGGAAGAGAGAGAGAGGTAACGCTAATCCTGGGGTCCTATCCTGTTGCCCTCTCCCATGGGTGCCCTGCACCATCAGGCCTGAAGTCCACCCTTCCTCCCCTATCTAACAGGCAAAGGATCTCGATGACCTTATGTTCACCCCTGAAGTGGGTTTGGACAGTGGTGGGTGTCGCTAGCATTTCCCCGATTGGTATCTCAGCTTTCTGGTCGCTGCTCATCGGCGTGTGGAGGAGTTCCTGGATGAGAAGATGGTTTGCTCTCTTTCTTTTCCAGAGTCTATGATGGTTACAGTCTGTGACTCACTGCAACCGGCTGTGGCTGATTCTCTCCACTGAAACTTTCGCTGAACTGAACCTCGCTTAGAGATCAGAGCACCCCAGTTATACCAACAGTTGGTCCCCCCATCTCCTGATCAATCTGGGTTTGATTGCTGAGCTGTGTTCCTCCTTTTGGAGCTGATTATTAGATGCAGTGTGAATGGTTTTCCGATTAAAGTGAATCTGATTCTGATAGTTTTGACTGTCCAGTATTTCTCTTGGATGGATGTAGGTTAAAGTTTTTTACTGGTAGTGTGAAGGCTTTCACATCCAAAGGCAAACAGGTTTGCATGTAGTACAATGGTGTGGAATGTTCAGTACGTGTCCGAGTTAAAAGTTCATAGAATCACATGGATTATAGAATCCCTACAGTGTGGTGAGTGGCATTGTTGAAACCATCCAAAATGGTGACATGTTCCTTCCTGATGCGCCTTCTCAACTCCAACTTCAGCCTCGTCCTGCGATCAGGTGTGGTGAATAAGTAGCCGAGGAGCATTGACCATGGACCTCTTACTTTCCATAGCGCCCCTTCTCTCATCTGAACCCTCCCCTTACACTTTCATACTGTTGTGAGTTGTTAGCCAGTAGTATAATGAGGTTGGCCTTGATTTGATTTGATGTATTATTGTCACACACACCCCTTGATACAGTGACAGGTTTTGTTTTGCATGCACGACGGGCAGATCATACCATACAAAGTGCGTTAGGGTAATAGAACAGAGCGAGGGATACAATGTTACAACTGCAGAGAAGGTGCACAAAGATTGAGATCAACATTAAATTTGAAACTTGAGAGGTCCACTCAGAAGTCTAATAACAGCGGGGAAGAAGCTGTTCTGGAATCTGTTGGTACATGTGTTTAAGCTTCTGTCCAATGGAAGAGGTTGGACAAGAGTATAACCGGGATGGGAGAGGTCTTTGATGATGTTGGCTGCCTTTCCGAGACCTGATCAACTACTGTGTCTCCCTGAAGCAGGGTAACATTAATAATAAAAATACAAATAGTCTCTTCCAATTAACGTTAGGTGCCCATGAATCAAATGACAATCTGAAAGTTTAAAGGCATGCCTTGCGCAAGTGGAGGAAACTATGGTTTTCAATCAGTTTCGGTTTATGAAGCAGCTTCAACTGTTTACCAACCCTGTGATAGGTTCCAATCGAAACAGAAAACCTCCTTTGTTATATTTTATTGAGAGGGGATGGGCAGCAGAATGGGCACAGGGTACAGAATTGTGGCTTTATGAGCTAAGAATTTATCAGATTGCCCAAGCTCTGCAAACGCTATCCTGCCATTAATTCCTAGTTTTATTAACTTGGAGCAATTGCTTGTTAAGCAGAAAAGTTAAAGTTTTTTTTTTAAGTACACTGGACTTTTGAGCGAGTTTAGTCATTTCAGTACAACTAATTAGAAGACATATCAGTGTATTCTAATTCATTTCTTGCTGAAGAACTGTAATCAGCTGATAGCAAGTGCAGGAAAAACAATTAGTTCTGTAAAGGAAATCATCTGGGTACATATCTTCTATTTTTAATTGAGTTTATGTAGAAGCAAGATATTAAAGGGAATGAAGTGGTGCTGAATCAAAGGTAGAGTTATTCAAAAAACCTAACTTGGTGGAGTAATAGTTATTTGCATGATAAGTCCCATTTTTTAACCATTTATGCTGTGGAAGACAGAAACCTGTGACTATTATCACAATCAAGGGGCAGAGTGGTCCACTGCTGGTAGGTAATTTGACCATGCCTAAGAACAAGTATGGAGCTTTTTTGGAACTTATTAATAGGTCACATGGAAGTATTTAAGGGTGATTTAGCAGCCATTCAAGAGACAGTGTCAGTCTACTCTCAGTTGATCAGAAGAAGTGGGTAAAGATGGTTACCTTACGGCTGCTGGCCAACCAGTTATTTAAGAACAAAGGAAAAGCCTCAAGAAGACGCACTAAAGTAGCACACTTAGACCAATAGGATTCTCAGAAATCTTGGGGTTCAGTAGCAGATAAATTTAGGTTTAGATGCAGCTGAGACTGAGAATGAAGGGAGCCCACAAGCAGAATTTGCTTAGTGCAGATAACAAATACTGGAGTTTGGAGAAACATAGGTATAGAGCCAACTCAAAGAATCCATCTTTCTGGAAAAGATCTGGAAATCTGAGCTTAGATACTGCAATCCTAGGGGAAACAGCCATCCCCCACGGACAAGCTCTACGCATACACAGGATCTGTTCAGATGAAGAGGAACGTGATGGATACTTGGAAGTACTCAAGGATGCCCTCATAAGAACAGGATATGATGCTCAACTCATCAACCACCAGTTCCAATGTGCCACAGCGAGAAACCGTAATGACCTCTTCAGGAGTCAGACATGAGCTGTAACCGACAGGGTCCCCTTCATTGTCCAGTACGTCCCAGGCGCCGAAAAACTACGCCATGTTCTTCGCAGCCTGCAACACGTTATCGATGAGGATGAACACCTCACCGAGATCTTCCCAAGCCTCCACTTCTCACCTTCAAACAACCACCAAACCTTAAACAGATCATTGTTCACAGCAAACTGCCCAGCCTTCAGGACAACACCATGCAATCCTGTTACAGCAGGCACTGCAAGATATGTTAGAGTGTCAACACAGATTCCACCATTACACGTGGGGACACCTCCCACCATGTACACGGCAGGTACTCATATGACTTGGCCAATATCGTCTATCTCATATGCAAGGATGCCCTGAGACATGGTACATTGGCGAGACCAAGCAGAGGCTATGGCAATAGATGAATGGACACCGCACAACAATCATTAGATAGGAGTGTTTCCTCTCAGTCGGGGGACACTTCAGCAGTCCGGGACATTTAATCTCGGACCTTCAAGTGACCATCCTCTAAGATGGACTTCAAGACAGACAACAAGATAAAGTGGCTGAGCAGAGGTCGATAACCAAGTTCGGTAACTGGGACCATGGGTTAATGTCACTCTAAAGGGGATCCTACTGTATGATAGACACACCCATACACTTTGTGGGGTGAGTTTGTACTTGGAGAATGACATTTTATTTTGCTCACAAACTGCATAAATCCATGTAAGATATCAAACAACTGTGAGTCAGAATACAGAAAGGAGAAAGAAGGCTTGGTGTCATGGCCTCTCTCCTAATGTCAGCAAAACTGATCACGGACTTCACAAGGAATGGAGGAGAACACTCCTCCATCTACATCAATGGAGAGGCAGTTGAGAGGGTGGAGAGCATCAAATTCCTAGGAGTGACGATAACCTTCAACCTGTCTTGGACCTCCCATGTAGATGTGACAGTCGAGAGGCACAACAACGCCTCTTCTTTCCCAGGCGGCTCAGGAAATTTGGCATGTCCACAAGGACCCTCACCAACATTTACAGATGCGCCACTGAGAGCAGACTGTTCGGGTGAATAATGGCCTGGTATGGCAACTGGTCTGCCCAGGGTTGTAAGAAACTACAGAGGGTTGTGTTCACAGCCCAGACTGTCATGGAAGCGAACCTTCCATCCATGGGCTCCATTTACACTTCTTGTTGCCGCAGAAAGTCTGCCAACATCATCAATGGCCCCTCCCACCCCAGTAATGCTCTCCTACAACCTCTTACGTCAGGCAGAATGTACAGAAGCTTGAACACACACACCAACAGGTTCAAGAGCAGCTTCTTCCTTGCGATTATTAGACTGATGAATGGACTGTCTAACTTCAAATGATGTTGATCGTGTTAATATTGATCTTGCTTCGTGCACCTCCTGTGCATGTAACTTGTATGCCTCACTATGTCTAAGCACCTTGTCGTCGGTATGTTCTTGCTTACTATGATTTGCTTGTACTGTTCGCAAACAAAACTTTTCACTGTATTTTGGTACACATGACAATAAATCAAATCAATCAATATTGCAGTGCTACTGTCACTTGATCCTGAGGTCTGGCAAACACAGGTTCTACAATGCCGTTTCCCACCACCCCCACACACACACACACAGATGCACACACAGATACACACCCACACAGATACACACACAGATACACACACATGCACACGCACATGCACACAGATACACACACACAGATGCACACACACAGATACACACACAGATACACACACATACATGCAAATACACACAGATATACACACACACAGAAATACACACACAGATACACACACACACACAGATACACACACAGATGCACATACACAGATACACACACACGTGCAAATATACACACACACACAGAAATACCCACACACAGATACACACACACACACACACACACACAGATACACACACATGCACACGCATATGCATACAGATATACATACACAGATGCACGCACACCATGATATTGCAGTTTCCTCATTGTGGGAACTGCCAACAGTATTGCACACAGGGAACAGAGGCCGTTGTGTTTGAATGGCCTCTGTTCCCTGTGTGTAACACTGTTGGCAGTTCCCACAATGAGGAAACTGCAATATCTCCCCAGCCTGCAGCCTTCACACAATTGACCTGAGTGATCCAATTTGAGTTAACATAGTGATACTTCTGCCTATCATCATGGCCTCTCCTGACCTTGGAGCAATTTACTGAGACACCAGAACTAACAGTTCCAGCAGTTCCTACCAACACCCACAGCGGGCTTGACAATATCAGCAGTGAATTGGAATTAACATGATAGCTTTGTCTGATGTGGGATGATCAACATAGCGGGGACTGAAAGCTGAGCTAGGGCTATAATGAAGGAAAAGTTCAACACATTGCAGTCTTTATTAAGTGGCCAAAGAATTATTATCATGTCATATTTTGGTAGTCCCATATAGTATTGAATCATAACATCATTTCTTTTCATTCACAATATGACGGCATCATTGGTTAATACAGCATTTATTACCCATCGCTAATGACCCAGAGAGCAATTAATAGTTAACCACATTGCTGGGGACCTGGAGTCACATGATGACAGTTTCCTTAAGGATATTAGTGAATTAGATGGGTTTTTCTCCCCACAATCAATTCATGGTCATCGATAGACTCTTCATTGCAGACTTTTTTAATTAATTCAAATTCCACCATCTGCCGAGGTGGGGTTCAAACCTGGGTCCCCAGAACATTATTCTGGGTTTCTGGATTAACACTCCAGTGATAATACCGCTAGGTCATCATCTCTCTGTCCTGTTTAATAGTGTTAAACCATGTTTCATAGTGTTCAATTTATACTCTTGTAGTAACCATCCACTCTGAGAAACTTAACTACCACAAAGACTTTCCAAACTTAAATGTATGTCAGAATGCCCCTGGATTTTACATGCTTTCATTGGCAGAAACGTGGAGTTGAGGATAATCAGTTCAGCCATGTTCTCACTGAATGACAGAGCAGACTCAATGGGCTGAATGGCCACTTCTGCTTCGATGACCTGTGTACAGAGGTTGATAAATTCCCTTTCACTTGTATAAACCTATAACGGCATGGTCAGGGTTAGTG
Source organism: Chiloscyllium plagiosum (assembly GCF_037043375.1). Lineage (NCBI taxonomy): Eukaryota > Metazoa > Chordata > Chondrichthyes > Orectolobiformes > Hemiscylliidae > Chiloscyllium > Chiloscyllium plagiosum. The sequence continues at coordinate 36,866,285 of NW_028270175.1, read as the reverse complement.
GTAAGAAACCTTTCTCTTGGTGGAGAAATTAATGAGTTGGGGTGGGGCCATAGGAGAGGAGCAGGTGGTTTTGTGGAGGAATGAGAGAAATATATTTCACCCTGAAGGTGGTGGGAATCTGGAACTCACTTCCTGTAAAGATGTTCGCTGCAGAAACCCTCAACACATTTAAGAATGATTTAGTTGTGCACTTGTGATGTCAAGGCAGACAAGGCTATGGACCAAGTATGGGAAATGGGATTAAGATAGTTAGGTGACTGTTTTTGACTAGCACAGACTTGATAGACCAAAGGATCTTTACCTGTGCTATAGAGCTCCATGACTCTATAGCACAGGTTTATCCATTTTTCTGTTAGTCACTTCAAAGAATCTTAGATTCATGGTCCCATCAAATGGTCAAATATCCTTATTAATCTGCTAAGTGGTGGACTTGTGTAGATCAACTATTGGATTAAAAAGTTCTGCAAACCAATGAACATCTTGTTCCAAATGCCAATCACCAGAGCTCGTTACCTGAAGAGAGTCAGCGACATATGGAAGATACATTTCTTATCCATGATCATTCCTAGTTGGTCAACAAATAGCAACCCTAAAATCAGTTGAAATCCTGGTAAATTATAACAGGATGGAATTCTCAATGGAGAGGCAATGGCCGAGTGGTAATATTGTTGGACTATTAATCCAGAGATCAGCATCAAATTCTGGGGAGCTGGGTGCGAATCCCACCATTTGAATTCAAAAAATTTTTAAAAGTCTAAATTGAGTGTTTAAAGATGACTATGAATCCATTGCTGGGGGAAATAACCCAACTGATTCACTAACATCCTTTAGGGAAGCAAGCTGCCATCCTTACCTGGTCTGGCCTACATGTCACTCCAGACTCACAACAATGTGGTTGACTCTTAACTGCCCTCTGGGTAATTAGGGATGGATGGACAATAAATATCGGCTTAGCCAGAAATGTCCACATCTCATGAATGACTGAAAAAGAATGCAAGCACACTGGGGTTAATTACATTAAATTGGAGAGTTGTCACTCAAGAACTTCTTGAGGCTCTGTAAAAGTAATGTCACGGAGCCTGAGGAGGTGTGGTTACATTGGTAGCTGAGAACTTTGGGTTAATATATTGAAGGCATGGATTCAAAATCCATTATGGCAGACAGTAAATCTGAATGGAGTTAAAGACTAGCCGATTGTAAACACCCATCTGGTTCACTGAAGTCCTTTAGGGAAGTTCACTGCTGTCCTTACCTGGTCTGGCCTACGTGTGACTCCATGTAGGCTATGTGGCTGACAGTGAGGCTCACGTCCCATGAAAGAATAACGAAAGCTTGTTGATTGGTGCAGAGGACAGGCCAATCAATAGCATGTCATGGCCTGCTAGTAATCCTTTGTTAGCCACAGGTTCTTCACTCTAGTCACTTTGCTAAATGTCTAACCCGATAGATTCTCATCAATTTGAGTGCGACCTGAAGCAAAACTAACTCGATGTCATTAAGTGTGCTACCAGTAGGAACCATTACATCCTTTTCAGTAACGGTGGCAGTGAGGGAGAGGACTTGATTAATAATGCATTGTCTGGTGACATGCTAATTAAAGACTCATTAGAAGGAATAATTGGGGAGGTTAGGTCGAAAATTCTACTGTCTGAGCTGACTGCTAATTTGATTTTTGCTCATGTCCAGTTAGTCTTTCATATAATTTGGGTCAAAATAATAATTAAGATGTTGATTATGATAGATCAAGGCAATAAGTGCGAGGAAGGGAAGGGTGGTTAGTGGCTGCAAAGCATTTCAATAAGCCTCTGTCAATGGAAAAGGAGGATTAAGTTGGCTCAGTGTAAAAGAATGTGATTTAAAATTTAAGTACAGAAGTGCAGCTAATAATGTTACGTAAGGCCGCTGCTCAGGTTAGTCTGCTGCCTTTATTGTCCCTGTACATATATTGCAGATCAGTCAAACAGTCAGTTCTAAAAAGAGCAACGTAATAGCTTCTAATTCCTCCAAATTATAATTAGTGGCAGGTCCTGAAGCCCGTCAAAGGTGATCTTCGAGTGAGAAAAAGAGAAGCAGAAAGAGAAATTGTTGATAAAATCTCAGCAGGTCTGGCAGCACTTGTGGAGAGAAAGCACAGTTAACGTTTCAGGTCCAGTAACCCTCCTTCAGGAAAAGAATAGTATTTATGCAGAAGATGGGCTGGAGGGTGGGGGAGTAAACAGTTGGTGAAGATAGAGCCCAAAGAGAGACAAACAGTTGGATGGACAAAGGAATAGGTAAAGGTTAGCAGGAGAGAATGAACAACTACTAATGGGGGCTATTAGAGACTGACACTGGATTGTATGGGGTAGCAGCCCATGTGGTAACAAGGCCTGGTCTGTGGGGACTGGGGTAAGGGCATGGGAGGGGTGCCTGAAACCTTAAAACTATTAGGAGAAAGTGAGGACTGCAGATGCTGGAGATCAGAGGGGAGAGTGTGGCGCTGGAAAAGCAGAGCAGGTCAGGCAGCCTCCGAGGAGCAGGAGAGTGGATGTTTTGGGCACAAGCCCTTCATCAGGAATCAGGAACAGCTCTGTCAACGTAGAGCAGGGAACTAAATGGCTTTGCCATTTTGATCTTCAGATGTCAACTGTGAAGTATTTTGACCTTTCTGTATTAAAAAAATGAACATAATTGATGATGATAAGTCTTTTTTATCCTTCATAATTAATAGATTCCTAATGCACCATTCAGTATTCCTTTCACTCGCATTCACTCTGCTCCTTCACTAGCACTCAGTAAATCTTTTCACTGCCATCTAAGCAACCATCTGGAAAATAAAACCATCTATCAAGTGAAAATCTTAAATAATGTCAAAGCAGCTTGCTGTTGCTGTCCCCAATTGCAAGGGCATAATTTGCTTCTTCTGAATAAAGAAGGCTCCGGCCTACATGAATTCAGCCAGTTCCTTAACTCCCTCAGTGGCAGCAAATTATTTCTAAATGATTCCCAGCGGTTTTTTTGCCTGAGAAAAAGAGAGAGAGAGAGAGAGAGAGAGAAGATCTGCAGTGTCCTGTGAGACCTTTATGGAAGAGAGCCAGCCCTATGTTGGAGAGGGAGGAGATTTCTGTGGCCCAGCATGGGTCCTTGCTCAGATACCCTTGCTCAGATGGATGGAGCTAGATAGAGAATAAATAAAGTGAGTTTTGAGAAGCTTTGTAGCTCAGGTTGAGGTTCTGGATGTAGGTTTGCTCACTGAGCTGGAAGGTTCATTTTCAGATGTTTCGTCACCATGCTAGGTAACATCATCAGTGACCTCCGAATGAAGCTTCGTCCAGAGATCACTGAAGTTGTTACCGAGCATGGCGACGAAACGTCTTGAAATGAGCCTTCCAGTTCAGCGAGCAAACCTACATCCAGAGTAAGTAAAGTGGGATTTTCTGAAATTATCATGTAGAGTTTTAATGAAGAATGTTATGTTCACAAAATTGAGTCGAACCTACAAACCAAATTCTTTGACCTTTATTCAACAAGAGCACTTGGGTAAAATGTTTTTAATGCATCAACTGGTCAAAGGATCCAAAGCACGGACAACAAAAGAATTTCTGACCAGTGTCAAAAGTGCACAAAGTGCTTCCTAGGCTGAAATCCATCATCGTGTCTCTGACCTTTCACATGTGGGGCTAAGCCTTCCCTATACTGATTTTGATTACGATTCAGATATTATTGTCAGGTGTATTGGAGTACAGGAGTATGGTGAAAAGTGCACAAAGTTACCATTCTCCACCAACCACTGGCCCTTAAACATAGAAAGTTCCCCTGCCAACCAATGCCGAGATTGTGATATGGTACTCAATGTGCCATGTGGCCAGAGCTCTTTACCCATACCCTCCTCTGGCTTCAGAAAGCAAGATCGAGTGTTCTTATAGCGCTTTTTATGATGCCAAAGCCAAGATGTACCATTGCAGTGCAGTCCTTGCTCTCTTGTAGGAAAGTAGCCAACTCATGCACAGCAAGGTCCCACAGATTTGGAGATAGTGAGGACTGCAGATGCTGGAAAGTCAGAGTCGATAAAGTGTGATGCTGGAAAAAGTACAGCAGGTCAGGCAGCATCTGAGGAGAACGGACATTTCAGGGCAGGCCCCTTCATCAGGACTGGAGAAGGGGAAAGGGGCTGAGAAATAAATAGCAGGGCAGGTAGGGCTGGGGGAAGGGTAGCTGGGAAGGCCATAGGTGGATGCAGGTAGGGGGTGATTGTGATTGGTCAGTGGGAAGGAAAATGAACAGATTAGGTCAGGCAAAGGGGGTGGGGCGGAGAGGAAGGATTGGACCCGGGGTGAGTGGAGGGGTTGGGAGATTTAGAAACTGGTGAATTCTATGTTAAGGCTGTATGGTTGTAAGCTCCCAAGGTGGAAGATGAGGTGTTCTTCCTCCAGTTTGTGTGTGACCTTGTGTCAAGGGTGGCTAGGATGGACATGTCGTTGGGGAGTTGGGAGGGAAGGTTGAACTGGATGGTGACCAGATGGAGTTGATTGGAGTGTACAAACCAGAGGTGTTCCCTGAACTGGTCCCCAAGTTTGCGCTTGGTCTCTCCGACGTAGAAGAGACCCAAATCAGGAGCAACGGATGCAAATCAGGTTAGAAGAAATGCAAGTGAATCTTTGCTGGACCTGGAATGATTCTTTGGGGCCTTGGATGGAGGTAAGAGGGGAGGTGCGGGGTAGGTGTTGCAGCCACAGGGGAAGGTGCCAGGTATGGAGGAGAGGTCGGTGGGGAGTGTGGACCTAAAGGCAGGAGGTGGGCACTGCAGCCAAAGCCTTATGTTTAGTATTTCATCCAAACAGCAGCACCTCTCCCCGCACTGCGCACGGTCACTGGTCTCGACTTTATGCTGGAAAGGTCACGTCCGTGAGATTGGGTGGTGGATAATTGTTTTTCAGAACCTCTGGCATAATCGCAGGCGAGCAGTGAAAAAATCAAGGGGAAAAATTGGCAAGAAACAGAATCTAATTGTTAATCATGGCAGGATTTTTGAGTTACGGGCTCTTCAGCTTAAAAAAAAAGTTTGTTTTGCTTTTCTACTTCTGAAGACACCAGGGAGAGTTCATTAAGCATGAAATGTAGTTTAAAGCTCCATGAAGGTGCTTATTTCACACTGCTGTGGTTCCAGATTCAGGTATCAGATTGAAGTGAAGCTCAAGCACTCTGTGTGTACAAAAGCCTTCATCATGTTCTCTACCAGGGCAATATGTGAAGTGCTGCTGTCATTCTGAGCCCCAGGCTTTCATCCACTCACTTCTATTGCTCATGTTGATTCAACGATTCACTCCTCAGACACAGACAGCTGATGCCTTGTAGGAGCCGAGAAATGTTTTGACCTTTGACAGTTCTCAGCAACATTACCTGAAAGCCTGTGTTATTTTTTGTTTGCAATGTAATCTGTTCGACAGTAACTTGGAAAGCTTCCCGGCATCGCTTTTCTGAACTGTAAAATCCAAATTTACATTGGACAGTCATGGAACGTCTGTGTTAAAAAAAGTCAAGTAAGTGATAGTTTCAAGTCTCGCTCTGCAACATCAAGAGTGTGAATATTTCAGACAGCATTCCGTGTCCAAACAACCAATTGCAACAATCTCAACAAACTTTTATTTATCTTCGACCTTTCTCAAAAATATTCCATCATGTTTCACATGAATCTGACAAACGGGAAGTTTTTATCTTGTGAATAAACTTGCACGCCACACTTGAATCGTGGCAAAATATTGTTGATGCTGGAAATCTGAAACAAACACAGAAAAAATTGCTGGAGAAACTCAGCAGGTCTGGAGAGAACCAGAGTTAACATTTCAAGACTGGTATGACTGTTCTTCAGAAGTGGACTGATGAAGGGCTCCTGCCCGAAACATGAATTTTCCTGCTCCTCGCATGCTGTCTGACCCGTTGTGCATTTCTAGCACCACTCTAAACTTGACCCTTCTTCAGTGATAGAGTCATACAGCATGGAAACAGACCCTTCGGTCCAACCAGTCCATATTGAACTCAATATTGGACTTGAAATGCTAACTCTCTTCTCTCTTCACAGGTGCTGCCAGACGTGCTGTGTTTCTCCACCATTTTCTGTGTTTACCTCATTTTAATGTTCGTTTTATTCATAGGATTCCATACATTCCACCCAAAACTAGATGCAACCCCACTTATACTTATTCCAGTTTGCACTGAAACTATGTTTGCAGCAATAAAGTCATCTGGCCTTTGTCAGAGGTTGAAGTAGCTCAAAATTTCATTCCGTGATCAGCTCTGTGGGGTTCACACAAGCACAGGCTAAAATGTACAATTCAAAATTGCTTGCGCCAGCATCAAACAATGTGGAGACTCTTAACTAGGGATAGGCACGAATTGCCAGCCAAGACAACAAAGTCTGTGTTCCATGAAGTACTGAATGGGAACAAAAATCAGTGTTAGTTTGTTCGTGACCCAAAATGCCTCCTCAGCACCCTTCCTCAGAACCATCTGGTGTCATCTGGTACCATCCCCACTGGAAGCGTGCATGTGCCCTTGATCTCCATTTTGAGCATTGGGTGGCTACATTGCAGCTAGAAATGGGAATTGCACAGTTCCACTTAGCCTTCACCTCGGCAACCATCGTTTCTTCAAAAATTACATCAATTTGATGCGAGATGGCTCCAACATGGCAGCAGAGATCATCTGCTCCGACCGCTTCTTCATTTCTTTCCTTTTGTTTTAAACTTACTTACCTTGCCCGGAGAAATAGAAATAGAAATGGCAAGATTAGGGAACCGTGGATGACAGGTGAAACTGTGAGACTAGCAAAGAGGAAAAAGGATGCATACATAAGGCCTTGGCAACTGAAGACAGATAAAGCTTTGGAAGAATATCGGGAAAGTAGGACCAATCTGAAACGAGGAATTAAGAGGGCTAAAAGGGGTCATGAGATATCCTTAGCGAGCAGGGTTAAGGAAAACCCCAAAGCCATTTATTCATATATAAGGAGCAAGAGGGTAACTGGGGAAAGGGTTGGCCCAATCAAGGACAGAGGAGGAAAGATATGTGTGGAGTCAGAGAAAATGTGTGAGATTCTTAATGAGTACTTTGCATCGGTATTCACTGAGGAGAGGGACATGACAGATATTGAGGTCAGGGATAGATCTTTGATTACGCTAGGTCAAGTCGGCATAAGGAAGGAGGAGGTGATGGGTATTCTAAAAGGCATTATGGGGGACAAGTCCCCAGGTCCGGGTGGGATCTGAGCCAGGTTACTGAGGGCAGTGAGAGAGGAAATAGCTGTGGCTTTACCAGATATCTTTGCAGCATCCTTGAACATGAGGGATGTCCCAGACGACTGGAGAATTTCTAATGTTGTCCTCTTGTTTAAGGAGGGTAATAGGGATAATCCAGGTGTGAGCCTGACCTGTGAGCCTGACGTCAGTGGTGAAGATATTGAGGGATAGGACATTTACCCATTTGGAAGAAAATGGGCTTATCAGTGATTGGCATCATGGTTTTGAGCAGGGAAAGTCATCTCTTACCAACTTAATAGAATTCTTTGAAGAGGTGACAAAGTTGATTGATGAGGGAAGGGATGTAGATGTCACATACATGGACTTTAATAAGGCGTTTGATAAGATTCCCCATGATAGGCTGATGGAGAAGGTGAAGTCACATGGGGTCCAGGGTATTCTAGCTAGATGGATAGAGAACTGGTTGGGCAACAGGAGACAGAAGGTAGTAGTGGAAGGCAGCCTTTCAAAATGGAGACCTCTGACCAGTGGTGTTCCACAGGGAACTGTGCGAGGACCACTGTTGTTTGTGATATATATATAAATGATTTGGAGGAAGGTGTAGGTTGCCTCATTAGTAAGTTTGCAGATGACACCAAGATTGATGAAGTAGCAGATGGTGAAGGGGACTGTCAGAGAATACAGCAGAATATAGATAGATTGGAGAGTTGGGTGGAGAAATGGCAGATGGAGTTCAATCCAGACAAATGCATTTTGGATGATCCAATTCAAGAGCAAACAATATGGTAAATGGAAAACGCGTGGGGAAAATTGATGTACAGAGAGATCTGAGTGTTCAGGTCCATTGTTCCCTGAAGGTGGCAACGCAAGTCAGTAGAGTGGTCAAGAAGGCATATGGCATGTTTTCCTTCATCTGACGGGGAATTGAGTACAAGAGCTGGCACATCATGTTACAGTTGTATAAGACTTTGGTTTGGCTACATTTGGAATATTCTGTACAGTTCTGGTCACCACATTACCAAAAGGATATGGATACTTTGGAGAGGGTGCAGGGGAGGTTCACCAGGACATTGCCTGGTATGGAGGGTGCTAGCTATGAGGAAAGGTTGAGTAGTTTAGGATTATTTGCATTGGAAAGGCAGAGGTTGAGGGGAGACCTGTTGGAGGTTTACAAAATCATGAGAGATGTAGAAAGGATGGATAGCAAGAAATGTTTTCTCAGAGTGAAGGACTCAATTAGTAGGGGTCACAAGTTCAAAGTAAGAGGAGAAACGTTTAGGGGAGATATTTTATACATAGGGTGATGGGTGTCTGGAACGCATTGCCAGTGGAGGTGGTAAGGGCGGAACAATAGAATAATTTAAGATGTATTTATTCAGATACATGAATGGTTAGGGAGCAGAGGGATACAGATCCTTAGAAAATAGACAGTAAGTTTAGATAGAGGATCTGAATTGGCGCAGGCTTGGAGGGCAAAAGGGCCTGTTTCTTTGCTGTAATGTTCTTTGTTCTTGGACAAAATCAGCCACAGTGAGAGCCCAGCAAGTGGACCTTGAGTGGACCATGGGTGCGGACCCAGGTCAGAGGAGAGTGGGCCCAGTGTGGAGGGGAGTGGTCCCAGTACAGAGGAGAGAGGGCCCAACGTGGAGGAGAGTGGGCCCAGCGCAGAGGAGAGTAGGCCAAATGTGGAGGGGAATAGGCCCAGTGCAGAGGAGAGTGGGCCCAATGCGGAGGAGAGTGGGCCCAGTGTGGAGGAGAGTGGGACCAGCGCAGAGGAGAGTAGGCCCAATGTGGAGGGGGGTAGGCCCAGTGCAGAGGAGAGTGGGCCCAGTGTGGAGGGGAGTGGTCCCAGTACAGAGGAGAGAGGGCCCAACGTGGAGGAGAGTGGGCCCAGCGCAGAGGAGAGTAGGCCAAATGTGGAGGGGAATAGGCCCAGTGCAGAGGAGAGTGGGCCCAATGCGGAGGAGAGTGGGCCCAGTGTGGAGGAGAGTGGGACCAGCGCAGAGGAGAGTAGGCCCAATGTGGAGGGGGGTAGGCCCAGTGCAGAGGAGAGTGGGCCCAGTGCGGAGGAGAGTTGGGATCAGCGCATAGGAGAATGTGCCCAGTGTGGAGGAGTATGGGGCCAGTGCAGACGAGAGTGGGGTCGAGAGTGTGGTGCTAGAAAAGGACAGCAGGTCAGGCAGCATCTGAGGAGCAGGAGAATCGACGATTCGGGCATAAGCCCATCATCCGTATTGAGGCTTGTGGGTTGGGGCTGAGAGATCCGACTTACTTTTCCAGAACAAGCCCAGGACCTGGAATCGGCAGTTGCTACTTTGGGAGAAGGAACGTCAGCGAGGTAGGGACAGCAGCAAAAGATGATGCCTGAGGATTTGCAACTTTGTCATTAGTTGGGTCAGGTGCTGGCAGCGGTGAAGCTGTGGCAGAAGGGCATCAACAAGTGGGTCCAACGGTGAGAGACACGATTCTGACAGTGTGCCCGTCGCAGGTGACTGTGGAGGAGCATTGGCCCAGCAGCAAAGATGGCGCCTGAGGTATGGTGACTACAACGTGGGTTGTATCTGCAAAGTGGTGGCAGAGGATTGGGGTGGTACAGGCATAGTTGGCGATGATGAGCTGGCTCAGGACTGATGGACTCTCTTCAAACTATACCTTTCTTTCTTTTCCCTTATTCCAAAATTATTCAAAATGGCACCATATTGTGTTAACAAATGAAAGCTTTTCACTGTATATTGTTGTATTCTTACGGTAAAATGCACCTAGCAATGAAATCAAAATCAGATGTTCCCACTTTTCTGGCGATTAGTTGATTTTCTTGTTTTGCGTTCAGTGCACATGACTTTGTTTTTCTCTCTCTCTTTCTTCTGGGAAAACATTGCCTGTCTCACTTAGTGAAAATCGAACCTGTGAGTCGTGTTTATTTCCTGGGGTGTGGAGTCTTTCCTCATCAGTGTTTGAGGAATACCTGCTGCAAATAAAATAACTGAAAGGAAATGACCTTCAGTAAAATAAACATGGCCATAGTTTGTGAAATATGTGTGCAACAAAGGGCATCAAGAAAAGTTAAAAGGGATTACTGAGGGACAGTGGAGAGTTTTTATTAGGAGGCTTGTTTCCAAAGAAACTAAATAAGACCCACGGGGAGTTGCACAACAGAGCAAAATCAGAATTGACCAATTTCTCTTGTGGTTCCATTATCCGAGAATTTTATAATTTTAAATGAGGCCATTTGGCCCAGCAACCCTTGCTACCTTTTGGAAGAACTATCCAATTGTACTGACAGCCTCTACTTTGCACAGAATGTCTGTGCCAGTTGAAAGACAAAATAATGTAAAATAAGTAGTCGTCCATGAAGTAACTCCACAGAAACAGATTTCCTGTCTCCAAGTCCCCCTTTATTTACATGTGGAGAGTCCTTAACACTAACCAGCTCCCTCAGAGCCAGTTCTCAGAGTAAGCAGAACCCCTGACACTCCTGTTTTATAGCTGTCAGCCAGGGCTCCCTGATTGGACCAGGTTAACAGCCCCAATCGGGGAACTCACATTCTATGAGATCCGCCTTGCTGACCTTGGTACAAACTCTACAGGCCGTTCCCCTGCCACTTCCCCAGCTCCTGCTCCACAGCCTGCAGGTTACACAGTGCCTCAGGTGCAGTACCAGGCTCCCTTTCAATGAGTTTTTGTCTCCATCATCAAACTGGACAGTGAATTCCAGAAACCTATCACCTTCTGGGTCAAAGTGTTCTTCCTTATGTCCCTGATAATCCTTGCACCATTCACTTTAAATCTGTGGCCCCTGATAGGAAGGGGAGGCAATGGCCTAGTGGCATGATCATGAGACCTATTGACCCATGTAATGTTCTGTAAACCTGGATTCAAATCTCACCAGGGCAAATCGTGGAATTTGTATTCAATGAAAATCTGGAATTAACGGTCTAATGTAATTGTCCAGGAAAAAAAAAACTTTAATATTCTTTTGTTAAAAGTACACTGACAGCCTCTTATGGATATATTCAGAGACTGACCTCTGCAGTAAACAAATTTCAAAAATAAAATTTGTGGTCCATCAAACCAGATTTAGCTTTTAGATTTGACATTTCCAAATTGGTTTGGATCAGAACACAGGAAACACCACCCAACTGTGATGATCCCTGGGGTTTGGGTTAGAGTAAGGGAACATGTAGAAGACAGAAATGGAGCTTGTGCACTGCTAACAATCTCCATACTAACGTAAGTCGCACCCTCAGCAAAAGTTAATAGATGTTGTAATGCAACAAACTTTGTATCGTTTTCTCAACAAAACTCATCTAGTTAGATCAGAGAGCTTGATAACCCATTCCACACTAGATCGCTTCCGGCAACGGTATCAATATTTGATTGAAAACAATGAGCACTGTACTGGTGCCATTGTGTCAGTATGAAGGAGGTTGTAAGAGACAGACATAGATTTAGTATACTCCTAACTGTCTCTATGGCAAAAAGAACATAAGAACTAGAGGATGAGTGGACAATTCTATCATTCTAAGTGATGTAGGTCATGTTCAGGTAGTCTGCAACCAGTTGACGAGATGTAATGGACTTTAGTGTTTACTCAACAAGACTCTTCGAGTTAGGCCAGAGAGCTGGAAACCTTAAGTACACTATGTCACATTGGACTTAAAAAGGACCCACACACAACAGTTACTAACTCTTCAGCCACTGACAACATAGAAGCATAGTTACTAGATGCAGGTGGAGGCCATTCAGCCCTTCGAGTCTGCACCATCATTCAATATGATCGTGGCTGATCATCCAATCTCAGTATCCTGTTCCTCTCTCCGTTCCCCTTGATCCCTGTTGCTCTCCCTTGAATGTATCTAATGAACTGGTCCCAACAGCTTCCTGTGGGAGAGAATTCCACAGGTTCACAACTCTCTAAGTGAATAAATCCTTCCTTATCTCAATCCTGAATGGCTTATCCCTTATTTTAGACTTGTTCTGGACTTCCCCAACATCAAGAACATTCTTCCTGTATCTAGCCTGTCCAATCTCATCAGGATTCTATATGTTTCAATAAAATCCCCCTTTCTGGATGCTAAATTCCAGTGAGTACAAGCCTAGTTAATCCAATTTTTTCTCATATGTCAGTCCTGCCATCCTGGGAATCAGTCTGGGGAACCTTTGCTGGATTCCCTCAATAACAAGAGTGTCCTTCCTCACTAAAACAGCACACAGTACTCAAGATATGGCCTCACCAAGGGCCTGTATGACTTCGGTAAGGCATCCTTACGATGATATGCAAATCTTCTAACGATGAAGACCAGGATGCCATTAGCTTTCCTCACTGCCTGCTGCACCTGCATGTCAACCTTCAGTGACCATTCCACAATAACACCCAGATTTCATTTCACCTCACCTTTTCCTAACATGCCACCATTCAGATAATCAGCTGCCTTCCTGGTTTTGTGACCAAAGTGGATAACCTCACATTTATCCACATTATGTTGTACTTGCCAACTATTTGCCTACTCAGCCAGTCTGTCCAAGTCACCCTGCAAACTCTTAGCATCCTTCCCTCAGCACACACTGTCCCCAGCTCAGTGTCATCTATAAATTTGGAAATATGGCATTCAATTCCTTTGTCCAAATCATTAATCAACATTATCTCTTTATGTACTCTACCAAATCTGCAGGACTGATTGTTTAATGGGGTATTCCTGAACAGATGGATATTTAGTTCACAGGCTTGTGATATTTGAACCATCATTTTCTATATACGGTTTGACCAGCTTGAAGGACCTGATTAGGAAATGGGATCCATATTCCAGCATAGATTTTATCCAGGTTATAGACTTATAAGGTTAGGCTGAATAGGCTAGGGCTACTTTCCCTGGTGCATCATAGGCTGAGTGGTGACCTTATAGAGGTTTATAATATCATGACGGGCATGGATAGGGTAAATAGCCAAGTTGTTCTTCCTAGTGTATGGGGAGCTCAAAACTAAAAGGACATGGGTTTAAGGTGAGAGGGAAAAGATTTAAAAGCGACCTAAGGGGCAATATTTTCATGCAGAGGGTGGCACGTGTATGGAATGAGCTGCCAGAGGAAGTGGTGGAGGCTGGTACAATTACAACATTTGAAATGCATCTGGATGGGGATATGAGTAGGAAGGGTTTAGAGGAAGATGGGCTAAATGGTCCCAAATAGGACTATGTTAATTTAGGATATCTGTTCGGCATGGGTGGGTTGGGAGGAAGGGTCTGTTTCCATGCTGTACTTCTCTATGACACTATGTGACGTCTTTCATATTCTTTCTCTCTTCTCTTTCTATCCTTTCTTTGTATCTCTTGATATCACTCTTTCCTTCCTTTCTTCATCTCTCTAGATATTTCTGTTTTCTTCTCTTTCTCTCTCCTTCTATATACGTTTCCCTGACATGGATCCATTACTGTGTCGAAACACTCGAACTTTGCTTTCCTTTTCAATGTTTATTTATGTAAAAGGTTAAAAAGGCTTCCAGTTTGAGGTATTAAACCTGTAAAGGGTTTGGATGATTGATGTTTTATTGTCCTGTAGAAGAAAGGATTTTTTTTTTACATAGTGTAAAGTTATTCCTTAAACAGCTATTATTTATGTATCTAATTGTCACTATAAGGATAACTGGTTCAATACAGTGTATCATGAGTGAATCAATGTATAGATGCCATTACAAGACATGGGAGCTCTGAAGAGCTGTGGGGATTGTGTGGAGGGCCATACCTAGGAATGAGGAACATGAGCAGTCACAGGAAGTGGAGGAGCTTGCATAAAGTGATATGGATTAGGATCCTAGAGGAGGGCATGGGAGTGGAGGAGTGTGAGAGTTGAGGATTAGGGGAACTTGCTATTTTTACTCTAACTGTGATGATGTCCCACAGCACTGAGCTGAGTCGTTTTAAACCCATAGCCACAGCAATGGCTGCCTTTGGAGATCTTTTCTGGACTCAGCTGTCCCGACATCAGGCAACACCAGCCATCCAGCAAGGAAGATCCTTACAGCCACTCTGCCCCATGGTGGCAGAGACGACTGGGACTTTTCCCAGCTCTCCCCACCCTCCTTGAGGTTAAAACCCAGACCTTTGATTATTTTCCTCTCTCAAAAAAGTGTGGCGCTGGAAAATAGCACAACAGGTCAGGCAGCATCAGGACTGCCTCTCTCTCTCTCACCTCGTTGCCTCTCTCACCCTCACTATTTCACTCTGACTCTGCCATTTTATATCTCCCTCTCTCTCCTTTTCTCTTTTCCCACATTTTTCTTTTTCTCCCTCTTTGTCTTCCTGGATTTCTCTCTTTTTACCTCTTCCCCTGTGTCTGTCTGTCTCTCTCTCTCTCTTGACTCTCTTTCTCATTTTATCTCTTTCTCAAACTAAATAGAAAACTTTTAAAGGAAATGTATTTAAAGCTGTTGTGCCACTAAATGATAAAACTCAGGAGCTGTGTTATTGTGGAACAACTGAAATTCTGATGAGTCTGGAGACGCATTCAATCATGGGAGTGAATGATGGTTTAATATAAAACATGACTGCAGAAGCCCAAAGCTGCCGCTGAAACTGGAATTTCATTCTCTTCCACTTAACACAATAAATAGTCACACAAAGGGAAGAATTGTATTTTATTAGCAACTTTACACAAAGGTCAAACATTTCTCCAACACACTGTTGCACAGTACATAGTCTGTCAGAAAGATATTAAAACAGTAATTCACTCATAACTGATTTTGTGAAAAAAATCTACTGTCAAGAGTATTTCAGGTTAGTATAGACCTTCAGGAATTCCTCATGGTAGAATAGTTAGCAGGGTTAGATCACACGGAATACAAGGAGAACTAGCCATTTGGATACCGAACTGACTCGAAGATAGAAGACAGAGGGTGGTGGTGGAGGGTTGTTTTTCAGACTGGAGGCCATTGGTGTGCCACAAGGTTTGGTGCTGGGTCCACTGATTTCTAGAACATAGAACATTCCGGTGCAGTACAGGCCCTTCGGCCCTCAAAATTGTGCTGACCTGTGGAACCAATCTGAAGCCTATCTATCCTACACTATTCTATTTTCATCCAAATGTTTATCCATTTACCATTTAAATGCCCTTAAAGTTGGCAGGCGGGCAGTGTGTTCTACATTCCTACTATTCTCTGAATAAAGAAACTACCCCTGACATCATGTCCTATATCTATCAGCCCCCAATTCAAAGCTATGTCCCCTCATGTTAGCCTTCACCATCTGAGGAAAAAGGCTCTCACTGTCCACCCTATCTAACCCTCTGATTATCTTATATGTCTCAATTAAGTCACCTCTCAACCCTCTTCTCTCCAACGAAAACAACCTCAAGTCTCTCAGCCTTTCCTCATAAGACCTTCCCTCCAAACCAGGCAACATCCTAGTAAATCTCCTCTGAATCCTTTCCAAGGCCTCCACATCCTTCCTATAATGCATTGAGAAGAACTGTACACAATATATTGTCATCTAAATAAATGATTTGGATGTGAACACAGGAGGTTGAGTTAGTAAGTTTGCAGATGACACCAAAATTGGAGGTGTAGTGGACAGCGAAGAAGGTTACCTCAGAGTACTATGATCTTGATCTGATGGGCCAATGAGCCGAGGAGTGGCAGACAGACTTTAATTTAGATAAATGTGAGGTGCTGCAGTTTGAAAAGGCAAATCAGGGCAGGACCTACACACTTAATGGTAATGTCCAGGGGAGTGTTGTTGGAATGCAGGTTCATAGTTCCTTGAAATTGAAGTCACAGGTAGATAAGTCAGTATGCATGCCTTTATTGGTCAGTGCATTGAGTATAGGAGTTGGGAGGTCATTTTGCAACTCTACAGGACATTGGCTAGGTCACTATTAGAGCACCATGTGTAATTCTGGTCTCCATGCTATAGGAAGGGTGTTGTGAAACTTGGGAAGATACAGAAAAGATTTACAAGGATATTGCCAAGGTTGGAGACTTTGGATTTTAGGGAGGGGCTGAATAGGCTGGGGCTATTTTCCCTGGTGCATCAGAGGCTGAGGGGTGAACTTGTAGAGGTTCATAAAATCATGAGGAGCATCGATAGGATAAATAAGCAAGGTCTTTTCCCTGGGATAGGGGAGTCCAAAACTAGAGGGCAAAGATTTAAGGCGAGAGGGGAAAGATTTAAGGTGAGAGGGGAAAGATATAAAAGAGACCTAAGGGGCAACGTTTTAATGCAGAGGGTGGTACGTGTATGGAATGAGCTGCCAGAGGATGTGGTGGAGGTGGTACAATTACAACATTTAAAAGGCATCTGGACGGGTACATGAATAGGAAGGTTTGGAGGGACATGGCCAAATGCTGGCAAATAGGACTTAGATTTATTTAGGATATCTGTTTGGCATGGACAAGTTAGACTGAAGGATCTGTTTCCACGTTGCATAGCTTTATGACTCTATGGCTATTCAATAATGTGAGGGAATTCAACAAGCACCTGCAGTATGTTGGGCACTTTCTGGTTTTATTTCAGATTTTTGGCATCTGCAGCATTCTGATTTGGAGTCTAAGAAGGATTTGAGCCTGGTCACTTGTGCTGTGGGGTCAATGTTTGAGGCACCTTAACAAGCTTTAGTTCAAAAGGCAGAAAGCAATCCCAGTCCTTCAGGCCTGATTGCTATCCATTGGCCTTTGTGATAAAGTGATGTTTAAAAATTCATTTGTGGGAGATGGGTGTCACTGGCTGGCCATCATTTATTGCCCATCCTGAGTTGCCCTTGAGAAAATGGCGGAGAAGTATCTTCTTGAATCGCTGCAGTCTGTTTGCTACAGGGGACCCACACTGTCCTTAGGGAAGAAGTTCCAGGATTTCGACCCAGTGACAGTGAAGAAACCGTAATATAGTTCCAAGTCAGGATGGTTAGTGGCTTGCAGGAGAAGTTCCAGTGGTGGTGCTCCCATGTATCTGCTGCCCTTGTCCATATAGATGGAAGTTACCATGGGTTTTGAAGATGCTCCCTAAGGAACTAGGATGAATTTCTGTAGTGCATCTTGCGGGTAGCATTGTGTATACATGTTAGGTATAGGGCCATTCCTTACTCAGCATGGCAATACTCAGTGGGTAATGCCACATAATGAATAGAATGATTGCGTGATGAAGGGTGTCGGAGGACCTATCGAACTGTTAAGTGGATCAGTGACTGCCCTGCTCATTCACTGTGACTTAGGCAGAAGAGCTATGCAGACAGACTGTGTTCAGAGACTTGCTCTGTGTTGCTGTTACTCCATCCGTCACAGTCTTGACCTTACTGGTGTCAACAGGCAACAGAACACTGCAGAGATCCACCTTCTGTTAATGATGGAGCTGTAGAAACTTCAACCACAATTGTCTGCAATAACCAGAGCATCTACATATTTGTCCTCCTTATAGAGACATAGAGATGTATAGCATGGAAACAGACCCTTCAGTCCAACCTGTCTATGCCGACCAGATATCCCAACCCAATCTAGTCCCACCTGCCAGCCCGGCCCATATCCCTCCAAACCCTTCCTATTCATATACCCATCCAAATGCTTCTTAAATGTTGCAATTGTACCAGCCTCCACCACTTCCTCTGGCAGCTCATTCCATACCCGTACCACCCTCTGTGTGAAAAAGTTGCCCCTTAGGTCTCTTTTATATCTTTCCCCTCTCACCCTAAACCTAGTTCTGGACTCCCCGACCCCAGGGAAGGACTTTGCCTATTTATCCTATCCATGCCCCTCATAATTTTGTAAACCTCTATAAGGTCACCCCTCAGCCTCCGACACCCTAGCCTGTTAAACCACTCCATATAGCTCAAATCCTCCAACCCTGGCAACATCCTTGTAAATCTTTTCTGAACCCTTTCAAGTTTCACAACAAATTTCTGATTGGAAGGAGACCAGAATTACACGCAATATTCCCACAGTGGTCTAACCTCCCAACTCCTGTACTCAATACTCTGACCAAGAAAGGAAAGCATACCAAACGCCTTCTTCACTATCCTATCTACCTGCGACTCCACTTTCAAGGAGCTATGAACCTGCACTCCAAGGTCTCTTTGTTCAGCAACACTCCCTAGGACCTTACCATTAAGTGTATAAGTCCTGCTAAGATTTGCTTTCCCAAAATGCAGCACCTCACATTTATCTAAATTAAACTCCATCTGCCACTTCTCAGCCCATTGGCCCATCTGGTCAAGATCCTGTTGTAATCTGTATTAATCCTTGTATATATGTAGTTAGTAACTGAACTAATTTTACTTAACGCAAGCACAACTTTGTTTTGTACTAACTTAACCGTTAACTTGTTTCAGACTAAAGCTTTTCTGCTGACTGTTTCAATTTACTAAACCTTGGGATGTGGGCATCATTGGTTAGGCCAGCATTGATGCCCATCCCAGAGGGCAGCTAAATATCAATTGCATTTTTGTGTGTCTCGGTCACACATAGGCCAGACCAGGTAAGGCAAGTTTCCTTCCCTAAAGGACACAACTGAAGCAGATGTGATTTTCTGACAATCGAGAATGGATTCCTGGCCATCATTAGACTCTTCATTCTAGATTTTTATTAAATTCAAATGAATTGCAAATTATTCAGTTTAAAGTTTGGGTACACACACACAAACATATAAAAAGGAATCCTTAAAAGAAATCTTAGCTCACAGACCACTTTAAAGAAATGCTTTTTAACATGTGATGAATGTAACATATGAGTTTGGGTGGCTCAGTGGTTAGCACTGCTGCCTCACAACGCCAGGGACCTGGGTTTAATTCCAGCCTCAGGTGACTGTCTGTGTGGAGCTTATACATTCTCCCTGTGTCTGCGTGGATTTCCTCTGGGTGCTCCGGTTTCCTCCAATAGCCCAAAGATGTGCAGGTCAGATGGAATGGCCATGGAAAATGCAGGATCACAGGGATAGGGCAGTGGATGGAATGCTCTTCAAAAGCTTGGTGTGGACTCGATGGGCTGAATTGCCTGCTTCCATATTGAAGGGATTCTATGAGAATGCCCAGGGACATTCAGCCAGACAGGTGCATTTTGAATAGAAGTGCATAATAAATTGATGTGCCTGCCATAGGTAAGTAGCAGATATATGTGAGGCAATCAGACTGGCCACATTGGTAAGTGAATAAGGATGAGGTGGAGTTGTGAGTGACAGGAACGTGAGCAATGTTAAAGGCTGGGAGAGTATCCTTTGAAGATGCATGTATTGACCTTGCCCCACTGTAGCCAACGCTACAAGGAACTGGTCTCTGAGGGTGTCTTGTCTCCACCACCCTGACACTGAACCATGACCTCTCTCCTGCTCTGCACTCCCTCCACAAAGGCCTCCAGTGCTACACTCCAGATCACTGAGTCTTACCATCTTGTTTAGAATTACAGCAAAACATTCAGCAGCAGCCCCCTGCCATATAGCACAGCTTTGCTTTAAGAGGGACAGACATTCATTAAGAACAGAAGCGTGGCTACACCACATGCTATTAGCATCGTCATTTGACTTCCTGCTGAACACAGAGAAAGCCAGCAAATGTGTTGCACTATGGTCCAATTGGAAATGGTGTGGGGAGCACTAAATCTATGGATTTATTGCCAGTTGTCAACACCCCCCTCACTTGATTAAAAAACAAGTTGACTAACTTTTAGCCTTTAGTTTCTGTTAGCACCGTTTCTCTTACTTTCCCCCATTTTAAAATGTCATATTTGAGTACGCCTTAATTTAGCACAGATGCTGAGTTGAACACAGAGTGGAAATGAGACAGATCCCTGGATCAGAAATCTTTTTGTAGTTTCATGAAGCAACACTGAGCTTTTCATGTAGGTCAGACCTGAAGCTTCAAGGGATGGAAAGACGCTGAATGTAATTGGCCCCAAGTGGCTTGTTTATTTGCTTGAATGATTCCGAATGAATAACATTAATATTTAGGAAACAGGATACTCGCCTGACTTTAATCTTCAAAGCAATAAGCCTTTCGGAACTAACCCGCTCTCAAGATTTAAAACAATTGTGAGGATGCAGTAAATAATTAATGCGTCAGATTGTATGGTTCTGCTCAGAGCAATAACCATCTGTAATGAACTTTGAAAGTGATATGATATGTGACCGAGTTACAGGAACCTTGTTTTATGGGACATGAGGAGACGTCAATTGCAATGAGAGATTTGGCAGCAGGCTGTGGAGGTGATAGTTTGCAGGAAGGTTCCAACATTTGGTGATGTACCGTTGAACCAGAAATGATTGCAATCTGCTCTGAATTATTTATATTCAGACAAAAGCAAAAGTGATGTAGATGTAGGAATCGTGCAACCAAACAGGATGATGCTGCAAATCCTAAGCAGGCCTGACAGTGGCTGTGGAGGGAGAAATCCAGTTCATATTTCAGGTTGATGATGTTTTATTAAAACTGGCGAAATCATGCCCGAAACACCATCGACCTGAGGGGCTCCTTTCACCTTGAACTCTTGTGCCACTTCCTGGTTTTATTTCTCATGACCCAGTGGGGTTATCTTAGACTTTCAAAGAATACAATTTAGTAAGTTAATGAGGTGGCATGGTGAGACTAAACTGCATAGCTGAGTTGGCAGGACGGCTGGTTTGTAATGCCAACAATACAGGTTCGATTCCCACACCAGCTGGAGTTACCATGAAGGACTCTCCTTCTCTCCCTTACCTGAGGTGTGGCGAGCCTCAGGTTATAATCACCACCAGTCTTCGCTTCCTTTAATGAGAGAGTAGCCCTCTTCGAATTTTATTTCCGGTCAATCTTTAGAAGCAAAATGGCATCAGGGAGGCTCATTCAAGTTCACATTTGTTCCCTGTGCCAGAGTTTTGCGTGTTCCTGCCTTATCCTAATTCTCAGTGACGATGTAGCTCAGTACTCACATGTGGGAATGAGATCATGCTGGAATGATGGAGAGACTTTGTTCTTCAGGTTGCCTGTTAAAGGCAGTTCATATGATACTATTCACCCAGTGGACTGGAAGCATCATTTAATCAAGCAGATTAATTTTCTACAGGCACATTTATGTTGAGCTTCTCATGATTCCGAACACGTTGGTTCAGGAATCGTATAAGTGCAGTTAAATAATTCAGAATGTGTTGTCTGACAACAACCATCACAAATTCCATCAACTTTGGTGATCTCAGGAATACCTTCAGGGCCACATATTTGGTTGCTTTTTTATTCATTGGAGTGCTCATTACAGCTCTCTCATCAATGTACAAGATACTGGGCAAATATCAGCCTCCACCTCGAAATCATGGTTGAGTTGCACGAAATGTACTTTTAAGTGTTTGGCATTGCCATCCTTATAAAGAAAGACCTCAACCTGGCAGTGACGAGGAGCTTTCCCTTTTGATGTTGGTCTATTGAAGACTTCAGTCGCTTTAATAAAGCTTTGCAGGTCGTGATGGTCACTATATTGTTGGAGTCTTGAGGCGTTCTCCTCCCATCATTTACCTTCTGTTCTCTGGGCATCAGCCTGGAATTGTTGGAATACTGTCTTCTTGACTTGTGACCTTGGGCTCTTCTGTTATTATCAGAGCTGCTTCTTCACTAGAAGGTCACATATTTTTGCAAAACTTCCATCAAACTGGTCAGTGTTGATGATGATGATGATGTTCAAACCCAATGGTCTGTGACAGATGTCCAATGTAACTGATATTATTTGATCCTCTACATTACCAGTTTTGGGAATACAGCAATTGTAATGATCTCCAAAAAGCAATGTTTCATTGTTACCTAAAAACTCATGACATATATTCACCTGAATCACCTACTTTGTGTGGCTGTGGAAATCCAGAGACATGAGTGGCTTAGACCTTCCAAAGAAATAGACAATTCAATGGAAAATGTTGAACACGACTACACCAGGGACTCTTTGTTGCATTCATGGGCTTGGCCAAAGCTTTTGGCACAGGAAATTGAGAGGCTTTGTGGATTGTGTTCCAAAGGTTTGCTTGTCCAGGAAACTTCATAACTTTGCCCCGATCCTGAAATGATGCAGCAGGATAATATGACTGGAACTGAGTTGAGGGGGAGATCTGAAAAGATGCTTTCAAAATCAAACAAGTCTGTCTAAAATTATAATCTACCTGACAGTGACTATTTACCTCGTCAAAGAACAACTGTCCTCTGGTACCAGTATTAAATATCTTGTGGATGTGAAACTCTTTAACCTTGATCCCATAGACATACCTGACCTACAGTATGTGGATGACTGCAGGGTCATTGCTCACTCTGCATCAGATTTGCAAGATCTTTGCAAACAAAGAACTTGGACTGTCCTTAAATATTAAGCAAAGGTCATATATGGCAATCTAGATTGGTCAGCCAAATAATTCACCTGTTGTAGATGCTGAAGGAGGGACTCTGGAAAATGTTGAGTATCCCTCATGGCTTGGCATCTCAAACATTTGACAAAAATCTTTGCAAGTCAATAGAAGTCCAAGTGTGTGGACCAGTTATTGTCATGATACTCCTGTACTGCAGTGAGAGCTGGACTCGTTCAGCACCACATGAGGCAACAGAAAAGCCATCAGCAATACTTCCATTCAAAGAATCCTTACAATGCGGAAGCAGGCCATTGGACCCATCAAGTCCACACCAACCCTCCAAAGAGTATCCCACACAGACCCACCCTATGTCCTATGGGCATTTCCCATGGCCAATCCACCTCGCCCACACACCTTTGGACTGTGAGAGGAAACACATACAGAGAGGGGGAGAATGTACAAACTCCACACAGATAGTCACCTGAGGGTGGAATCAAACCTAGGTCCTTGGTATAGTGAGGCAACAGTGCTAACCACTGAGCTACTGTGCCATCCCACACTGCTGTTAAGATTTAAAGAGAGAATTGTCAAACAAATGCTAGTAACTTTGGAATGTAGGAACAGCGGTAGGTCATTCAGCTCAATGAGCCTAAACTGCCATTCAATCAGATCGAGGTTGATCATCTATCTCAAAGCCACACCATCTTCATAGTGATTAGCCTCCAGAAACTTCATTGGTTTTTCTCCTGAATGTGCTCAGTGATTTGAACCTCCCACAGCTCTCTGAGTGAAGAAATTCTTCTTCATTTCAGTTTTAAATGGTCTGCTCTTTATCCTGAGATTATGATGCCAGATTCTAGAGTCACCAGCCAGGGGGAATATCTGACCTCCATCCACTCTGTCACGTCCTGGAAAAATTTTGACGGTTTCAATGAGACCACTTCTCATTCTTTAGCATTGTAGAGAATACAACCCCAATCTCCTCAACCTCTTCTTGTTAGACAATCCTGACATCCCAGGGATTTGTCTGGGAAACCTCTGTTGCACTTCCTCTATAGCAGTATATCCTTCCTTAGAGGGGGAGACCAAAGCTATTCTAGGGGTGATTTCATCCTTAAGTTAGAGAGAAACTATCCCCAGTGATGGAGGAGTTCTGAACAAGGGATGTATGCTTAAATTACAACTATAGCAATTCCAAATCGATGTGAGGAAACATTTTCTTACATAAAGGATATTGATAATTTGTTATGCTCGCTTCAAAAAAGATGCCAAAGATAAAATGAATCATTTTCTATTAGATAAACAACTTAATGGATGTCAAAGTGTAGTGAGAGTAAAGTTTCATATCAGTTGCACATTAATTGAATGGGGGAACAGGGTTGATGGCAATTGGGCCCCTTCAGAGAGAGGACTTGC
Source organism: Chiloscyllium plagiosum (assembly GCF_037043375.1). Classification (NCBI taxonomy): domain Eukaryota; kingdom Metazoa; phylum Chordata; class Chondrichthyes; order Orectolobiformes; family Hemiscylliidae; genus Chiloscyllium; species Chiloscyllium plagiosum. The sequence continues at coordinate 36,842,368 of NW_028270175.1, read as the reverse complement.
TTTTGAGTTGGAACGCACCATGTTAATAACCTTACCCATCAAACCTCAGTGCATTTGGCTTGGTTGGTGTGCATTTGGCAGATGTCCTTTTTGTCCAGGGGAGAAGAACAGGAAAATATGCTCCATCTTAGCACATGGACATTTCCTAAAATGGTGGATTGGTGTCGTCAGTGAGTTCAAAATGGCAGCCTTGATAAAGGCAGAGAGAGTGATAGGTGACCTCTAATTATTTAAATAAATGAATAGTGCCTTATACTTGAGGACTCATGTTGGAAACGTCGACTCTCTTGCTCCTCGGATGTTGCCTGACCTGCTGTGCTTTTCCAGCGCCACATTTTTTGACATTCTAATTGCACAATTAGTGACTCTTATTATCAATGCCAAATATGTTTGCTTTCAAATCCTCTTCATGGATTTTTGGTCTTTTTTTTCTGTTTCTACAATGAAGACTATACACTCCATCACCCCATGGGGTTCCTTCGAAAAGTTACTGAGTTGAGTCTGTTCGTTGTTTCGAAATTAATTGTGAAGCAGCTGTCCTTTTCTCTTTGTCTCTGTCAAGTTGAAGAGCAATCTCCTCCACACTTGTTGGGCAATGCATTATTCAGCAGGACCAAGTGTCAGAGGATCAGACTGTCTGACATGCTTAACTTCTGCACATACTTTGGAATAAACCTAATAAATGCTGCTACTCCCTGCTTTCTTTGGAGCTGAACTTTGCCTGCATTGATACCAAAGCATCTTATAGAGTTATCTGTTATCGAGAATGATTTACTGTCCTACTACATTACCATGTGTACGAACCACCCCCTATTGGGGTTAACCTGCTTCAACATGAAAATTATGTACAGGGAGGCTTCCTTCCCATGAGCAGAATCTGAAATCTTCAAGAGGTCCCAAGGATAGTCCTTGCAGTCACTAAATAACAGGGAAGGAATGTGAGTGCATTAAGAACGGGAGTAGGCCATTCAGTCCATGAAACCTGCTGTGTTGCTCCGTTAGAACGAGTCTGAAAAATCTCAAATGTTTACCTGTCTTTGCTTTCCATTTTAAAAATATGATGTGGAGGTGCCGGTGTTGGACTGGGGTAGACAAGGTCAGAGGTCACATGACACCAGGTTATAGTCCAACAGGTTTATCTGAAATCTCAAGCTTTCGGAGTGCTGCTCCTTCATCAAGTGAAGAGACTTCACTTGACGAAGGAGAAATGCTCCAAAAACTTATGATTTCAAATAGACCTGCTGAATGTTTAAAAATATGTCAATTTGGCAGATTCTGATGAACTCTATTTTATTCATTCCTGGAACAAGGGCATCACCAGCTAGGTCAGCATTAATTGCCCATCCCTAATTACTCAGAGGGCTGTTTAAGAGTCAACCACATTGCTGTAGTCTGGAGTCACATGCAGGTCAGACCGGTAAAGATGACAGCTTCCTTCCCTGAAGGACATATGTGAACCAGATGGGCTTTTAGGGCAATTGATTCATGGTCATTGTTAAACACTTAATTCCAGATTTTTGTTTTTTTCAAATTCCAACATCTGCCGTGGGTCTCCAGGACATTACCGGAGCCTCTGGATTAATAGTCCATTGATATTGGCACTAAGCCATTGCCCCCCCCCACCATATGACTGGTATGTGCAATCCAGTGAGGAAGACAATTCCAGTTATCGGCCATCCTTTGTGTGAACCAGTGTTGGAAAATCTCATTTCTGACTCGATAATCTTAGGGTCAAAACCCTCAACTTTTTTATTCCAATTGAGTTTTTGCCCGAAACGTTGACGTTCCTGCTCCTCGGATGCTGCCAGACCAGCTGTGCTTTTCTAGTACCACACTTTTTGAGTCTGATCTTCAGCATTGACCGTCCTCACTTTCCCCTTGTATCCTCACAAACCCTTGCTTCCTCGAGCTCCAAGATGGGATGGGTAGAATATCAGTACGAGGGATTTGAAGCAGATTTCAAAACGGGCGTGACAATTCCCTCCAGGGAACCTATAGACCTAGACTGGATCATCAGGGACAAAGTGGAGCAAGACCTGCTCAGCAACAAAGGACCGAACAACAGCCATTGTGGAATGGGAAAGGAAAATGCAAACCAAAATCCTTGACTCATCGAGGAATTCATTCCTCAAGTGGACTTTCAAAAACCTACAACGTGGTGTGCAGTTTTACAAAGAGAATTTAACAAAATGTTCTGCATCAATGATTAATGTTTGAGCTTAAAATCAAGATGAAATCTGGGAGCAGATAAGAAGTCACTGAACAATAAAAAGCAGGAGCTATTATGAGGTATGCACAGTGGGTGAAAGTATTAAATGCATTGTTCAACTAATTAGGGTTGAGACGTCAACTTGTAATTTATATGATGGTCGTTTAGTATAGAATCATAGAACTGTGCAGCACAGCAGGAGGTGGTTTGGCCCATCACGCACATACTAGCTAATTCATTCTTCTTCTGCTTGTTTCCCATATCCTGGAAATTCAATTTTTTTCAATTATTTCTTTAATTTGGGAGTGGGTATGGTGGCTCAGTGGTTAGCACTGCTGCCTCACAGCGCTTGAGACTCAGCTTCAAGTCCAGCCTCGGGCGACTGTCTGTGTGGTGTTTGCACATTCTCCCCGTGTCTGCATGGGTTTCCTCCGGATGCTCCAGTTTCTTCCCACAGTCCAAAGATGTGCAGGTCAGGTTAATTGGCCATGCTAAATTGCCTACAGGGTTAGGTGCATTAGTCAGGGGTAAATAGCGGGAATGGGTCTGGGTGGGTTACTCTTCGGAGAGTCAGTGTGGACTTGTTTCCATACTGTAAGGAATCTAATCAAATCATTCTCTCTGTGTCTGTGGGTTTCTTCAGTGTATTCTGGTTCCCTCCCACAGTGCAAAGCTGTCAGGTTCGGTGGATTGATGGTGCTAAATTGCCCATCGTTTTCAGGGATGGATTAGCCCTGAGGAATGCAGGGTTAGAGGGATAAGGTAGGGAGGTGAGTCTGGATGTGATGCTCTTCAGAGGGTCAGTGTGGTCTTTGTGGGCCAAATGACTTGCTTCCACACTGTAGGGATTCTATGAAGTTCCTTTCACTTTGCTTTCCCCATACTTTGAGGAAATGCTTTCCAGATCATAGCAACTGGTAGGGTCAAAAGAAACTCACACCAGACTACCCCTTGTTTTATTTTCTTGGTCAGTTCTCTTCATCTTGTACACAAAGCTATAGTTGGTTTTATCGAGCTCAAGGGAATGGAGAGATTATATTATGATTTAAGCTTTGAGGGAGCCCCAGAGTGAGATTTAACCCAAACATTGCCATGATCTGCTCAGATAAACTAAATACAGTGAGGTAAATGTGAGATAATGTAATTAAACGACCATTGAAGCTGTCACTCTTTATAACCCTCGCTCTGGAACAGCCTGGAGATGACAGTTAGCTGCTCCCTCAAATCACATTCTGAGGTTTATTGGTGAAGGAAACATTATTTGATTGAAGCATTAGCAGAAAGATGTTTGCAACAATTTGATAGCTTCATGGTTGGCATTACTCATCTCAACTTATTATTCCCCATTTATTAACCTAACCAAACGTCAACTCTCCAGCTGTCAGAACAGGATCTGAATCCTCATCTTTGCATAATCAAGCCGATATTTGGTTTACTCCTCCAGTTAAATGTTACAATTTCTATTGAAGGTGATTCTTTAACAATATGAGTGTCGATTGCTGGGCTTCCCTTCCAGCACCCATTTTCCCAAAATAAATATATTCCTTGCCTTCATATGGAACCAGGAGAAAGTGAGGACTGCAGATGCTGGAGATCAGAGCTGAAAATGTGTTGCTGGAAAAGCGCAGCAGGTCAGGCAGCATCCAAGGAGCAGGAGAATCGACGTTTCGGGCCTGAGCCCTTCTTCCTCATTCCTGAAGAAGGGCTCATGCCCGAAACGTCGATTCTCCTGCTCCTTGGATGCTGCCTGACCTGCTGCGCTTTTCCAGCAACACATTTTCAATTCATATGGAACCAGCCTTGCTCTAGTTTTTGGGAAATTCAGCTCCCTTTATCTTTCGCTGAAAAATTATCAACATCATAACTTTGGGGAAGGAGTCAGAGAAACGTTCACTTCTTCCTGGGATGTGGGTGTTGCTGTCTCACCCAGCACTTGTTGCCCATCCTTAATTACCCTCGAACTGAGTGGTTTGCTGATATACTTAAGAGGTCATTACAGAGGTCACCCCAGTTACTCAGTGCTGGAGTCATGTGTGACCAGACCAGGAGTGGTGACAGATTTCCTTCCCTGAAGGGCATTAGTGAACCAGATGGGCTTTTACAGGAATCAATGGAAGTTGTCATGGTCACTGTTACAGACATTAACTTTAAGTTCCTGACCTAATTAATCAAATTTTAATTTCCATCTCTGTCTTGGAATTCCTGTACCCAGAGCATTAAGGTCAGGTCTTTGGACTACTCAGCCAGGTGATGTTACCATGGCACCACTTATTGCTTGGAGAGGTGGCTCGGAGATTCACAATGTTGCTGCATTTTGTTGTATGCACATGGTTGCAGCTGAATTAGTCGTGAGCAGCAGTCTGATGGAGCCTGCACTGTTCAGTTATTTGCTGACTGTAAAGTCTGCATCTTGGTTACTTTTGATTACCAACTTAAATGGGTAAAGGGCTTTTGTAACCACAGATGGTGGAAGGAATTGCTTTACTTTTGAAAACAATTTACTGGAACTTACTGTGAGTTGTGTTTACAATGTATATTGTGAGCAGTGGGAGACGAGAGGTAAGACAATATTGTGTGCACAAGAGGGTATGTGTGAGTATGAGTGTGATAACGAGCGTGAGAATGCATGTGTGTGTGTGAGAATGCATATGTGTGAGAGTGTGTGAGCGTACAAGTGTATGAGTGTGAGAGCAAAGGTGAGAGTGTATGAGTGTGAGAATGTGCATGTGTAAGAGATTGTGCATGTGAGAATGTAAGTGGGAGTGTGTGTGAGAGTTTGTGAGTATTTGTGAGTGTGACAGTGTGTGAGAGTGTGAGAATGTGCATGTGAGAATGTGTGAGTGTGTGAGAATGTGTGAGAGTGACAGTGTGTGTGAGAGAATGTGAGTGTGAGAGTGTGTGAGCATATATGAATGTGACAGTGTATGTGAGAATGTGTGAGTGTGACAGTGTGTGTGTGTGAGAATGTGAGAGTGTGTGAGTGAGAGTGTGTGTGTGTATGAGTGTGAGAGTGTGTGTGTATGAGTGTGAGAGTGTGCATGAATGTGTGTGAGAGTGTATGAATGTGACAGCGAGCATATGAGTGTGTGTAGCCATCAGCTTGATGACAGCCCAGTGACTCTCTCCTGAGCTGAAGAAGAGCTTGGGTGTTTACTGTAGAGGGCGAGATGCCTCTGAACTGCAGAATGAGCAGACTCTGTATGTCTCAGTCTCTCTCTGCAGTAATAGAACCTGAAGCCTGAGGAAAGCCAACTAATTTATTCCACCAGTTACAGTAAGCTGTTGTCTTTAACCAGGCAACCAAGAGATTTGTAATGAGTATACCATTCAACCATGGCTCCCTGTGGAGAAGTAAAAGAACATAGAGCAAGTGATTGAAGAGTAGTGGGTATAGGGTAGCAAATAGAATATTTCATTGAATTCTGTGGGCTGGTGCTATTGAACTGTGTTTCCTCAATATTTTCTGCTCCACCCACAACACCAATGTTCATTTGTTATCTGTCTGTATGAGAGTGTAGGATTTTAAAAAGGGTTAGCATCTCAAGTAGTCAGGTTAAATGCTGATAGTTCAGAGTTTTGTTTACCTCTGACTAGAAACTATTGATTTATGATCAAGGCAGTTCTTCTTATGAACAGGAACCTGATGAATGTTTTTCAGGTTGCATTCAGCAAGTAAATTGGGAACTTTGTGTTTCTTGATTAAATAATGAACTTGTGTGACAATCCTGGGAGTGGTGGGGTTTGGAAATCATTGCATTTTCGAAGGTGGGTCTTAACACCGGCCGCATCACCCAGGATCACCCAAGCTAAATGGCCACATTCAAGATGGCAAGGCCATGTTCATGGTGTTGTGTCCCACAAGAGCTGGCAGGTTTCAGTGGGAAGGAAGGAAGTTGATTTTAACATTTCCTGGAATTAGTTTTCTGACATTAGTTCTATAAGACCTTTTCTTGAAACTTGCCTGCCTCCAATTTACATTCTCATAGAGTAGAGATTGCCTTCACCCATTCTTACAATTCATAAAATAGAAACAGGAGGCATTTCTGGACATGAGTTGTTTCCAGGAATATGTAACTCTTTCTGAAACCAAGTAGTTACCAAGTGCTGAATGCAAAACGCTATCGATGATGGAAATGTGACCCTGAAGCAGAAACCCTGGAAATACCCATCAGATCTGGCAGTCTCTGTGAAGTGGGAGGTAGAGTTAACATTTTCAGATCAATGGACGATTCATCTTGATAAGCACCAACCAGCAGCTACTGGTCTGAGTCCAATCATTTCCAATAAATCATTAAAAGTAAGTAGTTTTAAATATTTAAAAAAATGCATTTGAAAATAGAATCATGGAAATGTAAGGGTCATTATAGAATCACAGAGTCATACATTACGGAAACAGACCCTTCAGTCCAAACCCTCCATGCCCATCAGCTTTCCTAAACTGAACTAGTCCCACTAGCCTGTCTTTTGGCCCATTTCCCACAAAATATTGCCAATTCATTTACTCATCCAGATGTCTTTTAAATACTTCGAGGAGAAAGTGAGGACTGCAGATGCTGGAGATCAGAGCTGAAAATGTGTTGCTGGAAAAGCACAGCAGGTCAGGCAGCATCCAAGGAACAGGAGAATCGACGTTTCGGGCATAAGCCCTTCTTCAGGAATGAGGAAAGTGTGTCCAGCAGGCTAAGATAAAAGGTAGGGAGGAGGGACTTGGGGGAGGGGCGTCGGAAATGTGATAGGTGGAGGGAGGTCAAGGTGAGGGTGATAGGCCGGAGTGGGGTGGGGGTTAGGGTTAGGGTTTCTTCCTGACCTCTCCGCCCCCACCCCACTCCGGCCTATCACCCTCACCTTGACCTCCTTCCACCTATCGCAATTCCAATGCCCCTCCCCCAAGTCCCTCCTCCCTACCTTTTATCTTAGCCTGCTGGGCACACTTTCCTCATTCCTGAAGAAGGGCTTATGCCCGAAACGTCGATTCTCCTGTTCCTTGGATGCTGCCTGACCTGCTGCGCTTTTCCAGCAACACATTTTCATCTTTCAAACACTGTAATTATATCAGCCTCCACCACTTCTGCCGGCAGCTCATTCCATACACGCATCCCTCTCTGGAGGAAGATGTTGGCCCTTACATTCCTTTTTAAATCTTTCCCCTCTCACCTTACAGCTATGCCCTTTAATTCTGGACTCCTCTACCCTGGGGGAGAAAAGACCTTGGCTATTCACCTTATCCATGCCTGTCATGATTTTATAAAACTTGGTGCATCAGGTCCACACCAACAATCTGTAAATGAAATCCAGTCAGTCAGTTCAATCCCCCTCTATCCCTTCAGTGCCCATACAATCTCCTTTAGAAATAATTCATTAGTTGTGCTTATATCGCAATCACAGGCAGCGAATCTTCACCGCTCACTGCACTGAAGAGATCTTTCTCACATCCCAACCCCTCACCACCAGGAAAATCATCAAACTATGTCCCTTAGTCATTGTACCATTAGCTAATGAGAGTCACTTTCCTTATATAAGCTCTGTTCCTTTTCTGGTCAAGTGTAGCTAACCTGGGTGGACAAGTCATTCTTCCCTGGGCTCAAATAAGTTTAAAATGGTTTGCTCCCTTGATTAAAACATAATGATCAAACCACATCATAAAAAAACAATACCTGGGAGGGTGGAGAGTGCAGCAATTGATGGATGGCATACAGACTAACAGAAAGAATAAAGTTAAGTAGCAAAGCTTTGGTTTTAAACTTGGCAGATCTCACTTCTGCAACTGTTGCTAAGTCAAGTATCCTGCCTTCAACCTGTTTTCTGAAGTAGCCTTTTCTAAAATAATTTCATTCATTCATGCAACAAAATCTTTAGACTCATAAAGTCATACAGCATGGAGACAGACCCTTCAGTCCAACCAGTCTGTGCCGACCATAATCCCAAACTCTACCAGTCTGTGCTTGGTCCATATCCCTCCAAATATTTCTTATTCATGTACCTATCCAAAAGTCTTTTAAATGTTGTATCTTTACCTGCATTCAGCACTTTCTCTGGAAGTTCATTCCACACACAAACCACTCTCCGTGTAAAAGAAGTTTCCCCTCATGTCTTTTTTAAAGCTTTCTCCTCTTACCTTAAGAATATGCTCCTTTGTTTTGAGCTCACCCACCCTGGGGAAAAGACACCTACCTTTAACCCCATCTATATACCCTCATGATATTATAAACCTCTGGAAGGTGACCCGTCAACCTCCTACGGTCCAAGCAATTAGACTGGAGGGAATCTGAACCAGTCTCAAATTGCAAATTGACCATTGAACTGGATCTTTGCCTTTTCTTATTTTATCTACAAGGAACGTGGTGACTTTTGTGGATTCATCTTCTGCAGGCAGGATAAATTGTTTCCTGAGTGTTTTGAACAGTCCCAGGGCTTTCTGTCCACTGAAGCTTTGTGCAAATCCACATGGAAGGCCTGAGTTTACTGCAAGAAGTCAACTGTTAACAAAAATAATTGTAGCAACCGCAGGAAGGAATGACTGTACAACTTAGAGTCGACTCAGATTGAATATTGATCATCAGATTTACCAACAGGTGACACATTTGCGCCACGGTCAATGAATTTGAAGGTACCTCAGTTGCTTGTTATCAAGTCTTTATCAGGCTTTGCTTCAATGATTTGGAATGAAGATGTTACTTGATAGAAAGTCTCCATAGACTATCAAATATTTTCAGGAGTTTGTATCAATAGCTTTAACCCAAGTCAGAGAAAGGTAAATTGAACAATTGAGAACAGAATAGTTAACAGGGAGTAATGGAGAAACAGATTGGTAAAATATGCACTTGTGTCAAAACTCCCTAATTCCTTTTGATTATTTATTTTTGACTGGCCAGCATTTACTGTTGTTATGGATCAGACCAGGCAGCCCCAAAGTATACTATGGAGATAGTCTAGTATCTAACTTCTATATTTCTTTAAAGGGCAAGTGTAAGATGCTATGTTCCAGATATGATTCAATTGGTCCACCACTAAGCTTCAAACAAAACACACTTTATTCTTACAATGCAGTTAAAATACAATAAAAACAAGACTTGATTAGCTTTACTCTATTGACATACTTAACAAGATTGTGTATTATTTAACCATTAATCATCAATTGTTCCAATATAGGCTTCATCCCTTAAACACACCCTTTGCAAAGGCAACTCAGCAACAGAGCTGCAACTCAGTTACAATATTCCAAAATTCCCTGTACATGTGAAAGGTTCCAGTGGATTAGAAAATGGCTAAAATAATGCCTTTATTCAACAAGGAAGGGAGGCAAAATGTGGGAAATTACAGACCAGTTAGTTTAACATCTGTTGTTTAGAAAGTGGTAGAATCAATTGTCAAGGAAGCAATATCAGGACATTTGTAAAGTCAAAATGTTATCCATCAGAGTCAGCATGGTTTTATGAAGGGAAAATCATTTTTGACTAATTTGCTAGAGTTCTTTGAAGATTTAACAAGTAAAGTTGATAAGGCAGATGCTGTGGATGTAAATTATTGTGACTTCTGGAAGGTGTTTGGATAAGGTGCCACACAAATAGTTAATTCCCAAGGTTGGATCATATGGGATTAGGGGTCATTTATTAGTCTGGATAAATGACTGGCCGATGGACAGAAGATGGAGAGTTGGGATAAATGTTATTTTTCTGGATAGCAAGATGTAACTAATGGTGCCACAGGGTTCTGTCCTTGGGCTCCAATTACTTATAATCTACATTAATGACTTGGATACAGGGATAGAAGGGTCTATCGCCAAATTAGTGGTTGACACAAAAATAGGCAGGACGGTAAATTGTAATGAGGAAATGAGAACTTTACAAATGGATATAGATAAGTTAGGAGAGTGGGCCAAAATGTGGCAGATGGAGTTTAATGTGGATAGCCATGAGATTATGCATTTGGATCGATAAAATGGGTGGGGGACCTATTATCTAAATGGGGAGAGACATCAGGATGCTCCGGCGTAGAGGGATCTAGATATACTCGCTCATGAGATCCAGAAACCTAGTATGCAGGTACAGCAGATAATAAAAAAAGTGAATGGAATATTGGCTTTTGTAGTTAAAGAAATAGAATATAAAGGTAAAGAAGTATTGTTGCAACTACGCAAGGTATTGGTGAGACCACACCTGGAGTATTGTGCACAGTTTTGGTCCCTTATTTGAGGAAAGATGCAGTAGCATTGCAGGTAGTTCAGGGGAGGTTCACTAGATTGACCCCGGAGATGAGGGGCTCGTTGTATGAAATGTCGATTGAAACAGTTTAGGCCAGCACTCTCTGGAATTTAGAAGAATATGGGGAGATCAAATTGAGTTACTCAACATGATAAAAGGTGTGGATTAAATAGATGTGGAGTGGTTGCTTCCTCATGTGGGGCATTCTAGGGTGAGAGGACATGGTTTTAGGATAAGGGACAGCAAATTTAAAAGAGAGTTGAGGAGAGACTATTTCTCCCTGAGGGTTGTGAATCTATGAAATTCACTTTCCCAAAGTGCGGTGGATGCTGGGACAGTGAGTATATTTAAGGAGGAGTTTGACAGATTTTTAATTGGTCATAGGTTGAAGGGATATGGAGAGAAGGCAGGGAAATGGGAGTGAGGAGCACATCAGCTGAGATTGAGTGGCAGAACAGATTTGATGCACCAAATGGCCTAATTTTGCTCCTAAATCTTATGAACTAATGAACTAATGAACACAATTAATCTCTCATGCTGTCTCTCTCCAGTCCACTCTGCCCCCTTTTGACTCTTTAGAGGAAGCCTCTCTGTCTAAGACTTCACTCTAGTAGCAGAGAACCCAAGCTTTCAGCTCAGCAGCCAGCAATAAAAAAGAAACCACCAACAAACTGAAATCAAAACTGAAGTCCTTTTAGGTCTGCATGAGCCCGGCCTAGCCCACTTATGAATATTTTTACTTTAAAACTCCCCAGGAGAACTCCAAGCTGTTTATCAACTGCATGTTTCAAAGAGAAATGTTGGCACCACTGTAACAATACCCCTGTGTGAGAGAAACAGCACAGAATCTCTTAAAGGCACAGTCTTGTCACACTGCACTAACATGTCACTGCACACTCCAGTGTCCATGAGCAGTGCCTCTCTGAGATGGCAGAGTTAGAGATCAGTTGGTTTTACCCAATTTCAGTGGTTGTTGGAAATTGAACTCTGTTTGCCGCCAAAGAATGTAAGGAGAGATGATTCAGGCCCTTGTGTTCACACTGGCCAAAAATGGAAAGGAAACTAGTCGTCAATTCTGACCTCATCTTACAGCTCCTGCTGCGGAGCCTGGCAGGCTTCAGCACTCCAGGTGTAGATCGAGGCTCCTTTCTGACTGACTTCCACCACCATTACCGAAATGAGCAGTAGACTGTCACCACCCAGCTTCACCTCGTTTCCCCTCTGGCACTTCTACAAAGCCCCTTCGATCTGTTCTGACATGACAATTAATGACTCTGCCTGACTTTCCGTCCACCAAACTCTGTGACATCAACAGTCCATGGTTAGAAAGCTCCCCAGCAGCCCCATGAAAAACACATAATCAATGCAAGAATTCAAGAGCTGGTGCAGTGTAACGTTTTCGCTGGTCACTCATTTGCCACCTGACGGTTCCACTTTGGCAACACTTCAGCATCTAAAGAATTGCCAAATTGGCTCCAAACCCAGCTTGTTTTCTCTCTGCAGAGATAGTCTGCTGAGTTTCACCTGTACTTGCTGGTATAATTCTCAATTTCCAGCATTGCAGTATTTTGAACATAGAACATTTGAACAGTACAGCACAGGACCAGGCACGTCGACCCACGATGTTGTGCTGAACATGGCACCAAATTAAACTAATCCCTTCTGCTTGCCCTTGGTCCATATCCCTCCACTCCTCACATATTCATGTGTTTATCTAAAAGACCCTCAAATGCTCCTATCGTATCTGCCTCCACCACCACTTTGACCGTGTTCCAGACTCTTACCACTCTCTGCATAAAAAACATGTCCCTCACATCTCCTTTGAACTTTCCCCCCTCATCTTAATTGCACGCCTCCTGGTTTTAGACACTTTGTTTTTATGATAAGATTATAAAATCTCCGGGCAGATGACAAAATAGTCATAAGCTGCATAAATAGGTGTACAGGCTTCAATTAAGTTATCTATAGCTAGGTCTGTCTTGTCTGTTCCTCTTCTGTGCATTGCAAGAAACATTGTTCGTTGAAAGTAGCTTTCTATACACTGATACATTTTGAAAAATTGACTTCCTCCTTCCTTGAATACTATACAATCTGTCAATGACACTAGAAGGTCCCGAACTGTTTTGTACATTTATAATTGGACCATTTTCAGGTCCATGTTCAATCGTCTCAAAAAAGATGAAGTGGAGCTCATCGGAGAAGTGTGACCAGCGCAGACAATACACGTTCACACAGACACCAGTATGGGGAAAAGAGGTGAGCGACAGTGACAGAATTCATTGTCGACTGAGGGTACACTTGGGAGTGAGATTCTGATTCAATACATCAAGCCAAGGATTGTCGTTCACAGCCGGCTGAGTACAAAATCAATGGATCTTGGCATGAATTGATAGAGCATTCCTTCATTTCTGTTTTTCTCCACTCTTCTCCTTGTCAAGTGTCAACTGTGACTATATGGTGGAGCACTCTGAGCTCTAAATTGCAAAATTCAGTGAAGTCTCACTCAAGGTCAATAATCCAGGCTGATGCTGCAGAGCATATTGAGGGAATAAAATCATAAATTGCTGGCAAAACTCAGCAGGTCTGACAGCATATATGGAGAGAAAGCAGAGTTAAAGTTTCAGGTCCAAGTGACCCTTCTTCAGAACTGTAACACTCCCCACAGATGCTGCCAGACTTGCTGAGATTTTCAGCTGATTTCTGATTGATTTCCAGAATCTGCTGTTGTTTGATTTTTCATATGGCTGCATTGGCCATCTTTTGGACAGACCTTAAACCTCATCTACCTGCTCAGGGAGATGTAAACAATCCCATGACACTATCTTGAAGAAGGGCAAGGGAGTTACTCCCAATGACTCTCAATGTTTACCCTTCAGTCAAAATGGCATTGAACAGAAGATCTGGTCATTATCGCTCCGCTGTTTGTGGGAGCTGGCTGTACACAAATTAGTATCATGTAAAAACCATACTTTTAAAAAAAAATCTTTACTTTTGATAGTGGAATGGAACAAGAAAAAGAATGTTTTAAACATGGGAAAGATTAATTGACTTTTTAAAGGGGGCTTGACCACAAACAAAGCCGGGGAATGTGTATTCAGGAAGATTCGGCTGGCAACATGTAGCTGGATGGGATGTGGAATGATCACCCATTGTCAATAACAGACCCCTTCTGCCTGTTAACAACATTACTCCCAGATGGCTGAACAGCTTGAGAGTGTTTTGGTCAGAAGATGTTAGACCTATGGAAAGGAAGGAACTGACTTTCTCTTTTTGCAGTACAATCCACCTCAGACCTGAAGAAAGCCAGTTTACTTCTCTTCATCATTTGCTGTGGTTTTTAATTAATTAATAAGTCAGAGACTTTGTAAGTGTGAACCCATCCCTCTGCCTCCTCCTGTTGGACATACCTGGAGAAGGAAGATGGAGGAACATTAACACCTGCTAAACCAAAAGGATCATTACATTGAACCTTGAGGTCAGGGACCATTGAACTGTCTACCCCTCATGACATCCATGTTCGCGTGTATTTGTTTGTGTGTGTGTCTCTGTGTGTGCACGTGTGTGTGTATACGTGTCTGCGTGTGTGCATTCATCGGTGTGTGTGTGTGTGCATGTGTGAGTGTGCGTGTCTGTGTGTACGTGTGTGCGTGTCTGTGTGTGTGTCTGTGAGTGTGCACATGTGTGTGTTTGTGTTTATGTGGGTGCGTGAGTGTGTGTGTGTGCGGTGTACTTGTTTGAAGTTTTATAAGCAGGTTAATGTTTCATTGTAGAGTTACATGTTGATGGTGCATCATTGTGTATCTTTCGTCAGTATCTATTTATTTGTAAGAAATAATAATCCCCATTAAGAACAGAGACCTGTTCTGTGCTTTCTATCACCCTGGGTCTGAAAGGCAGATGTCTTGTGGAATTTTGCACATCTTTGTGCCATCTGTAACTGTTGAGACAATTCCAAGAATAGTCAGGTTTGATTTCCAATGTGCTAACTCAGTGAGTCATAACAATTACAACAATGACTGCATGTCAAAACATTCTTCATGAGCTG